>NC_092387.1:32841944-33168015 GCF_030028105.1 Mobula birostris
AATATTTTCCCTCTTGCTTTACTTTTACCCTCACCGCCCACTCTCTGCCTTGTCTTCTCTGTCTCTTATATTTCTTCGTTTTGTTTCAGCTTTCTCTACATTTCTTCAGTCTTTGTCCATTAGACTTCAGGCATGCTAGGAGCCACACTCATGTCCCCATCTATATCAATGGAGTTGTAGTGGAGTGTGTATCAAATTCCTTGGTGTCCACATTTCCGATGATCTCACCTGGTCCCTGAACTCCATCCTGATTAAAAAGGAACAACAGCGCCTTTATTTCCTGCGGAGCATCAAGAAAGCTCACCTCTGTCCCAGGATACTGACAGACTTTTACCGCTGTACCATTGAGAGCATACTCATCAACTGCATCTCAGTGTGGTATGGCAATTGTCCCATATCAGACCGCAAAGCACTCCAGCGGGTGGTGAAAATTGCCCAGTGGATTATCGGCACCCAATTGCCCACCATTGAGAACATCTACCATAAACGCTGCCTGGGCAAGGCGAAAAGCATTATCAAGGATGCATCTCACCCTAACCATGGGCTTTTTACTCTCCTCTCTTCCGGTAGGCACTACAGAAGTCTCCGCTCCCGCACCAGCAGGCACAGGAAGAGCTTCTTCCCTGAGGCTGTGACCCTGGTGAACCTCACATCACAGCGCTAAGCAGTGTTGTACCCATATTGTACTGTCTCAGTACTTTTATAAACACAAACAAGAGGAATTCTGCAGATGCTGGAAATTTAAGCAACACACATCCAAGTTGCTGGTGACCCTTCTCGGCCTGAAACGTCGGCTGTACCTCTTCCTAGAGATGCTGCCTGGCCTGCTGTGTTCACCAGCAACTTTGATGTGTGTTGTCAGTACTTTTATATTTGTGTGCTGTAGCACTTACATTTATTCACAGTTATTTTGTAAATAATACTATTCTTTTGTACTTCTGGTCAGATGCTAATTGCATTTCATTGGCTTTGTATCTGTACTCGGCACAATGACAATGAAGTTGAATCTAATAAGAATTTGAATTTGAATTTATTTAAATCTTACATCCATCCCACAATGTGAGGGAGTAAATATCTTTGCATTATGACTCTGATACAATGTACAGACATGTGAATTTATAAGTCTAATGGCTTGTAGAAAGATGCTGTCCCATAGCCTGTTGGTCCTGGCTTTAATGCTGTGGTCCCATTTGTCAGATGGAAGCAGCTGAAACAGTTTATGGTTGGGGTGACTGGTGTCCCCGATAATCTTCCAGGCCCTCTTTCTGCACCTGCTGCTGTAAATGTCCTCAATGGAAGGAAGTTCACATCCACAGATGCACTGGGCTGTCCGTACCACTTTTTGCAGTGCCCAGCGATCAAAGTTGGTGCAGTTTCCATACCAGGCCATGATACAACCAGTCAGGAGGATCTCAATGGTACATGGGCTGGAGGGTTTTAGAAGGATATGGGGCAAACGCAGGTAATTGGGCTTAGCTTGGTGGGCTTCATTGACAGCAAGTATAAGTTGAGCCAAATGGCCTCTTTCCATGCTCTATTATTAAATGACTCTATCACTCTCTTTCTTTCTATCTCTATTCCTTTCTCCACCTCTTCCTACTTTTCTCTAGTATCCCTTCTAGTTGTCTTCTTTACTTTGTCTATCATTTGACTCTATTGACATTATCTTGGCTATGTTAATACAAAACGATTAACTCACTGTTGTCAGTCAACTGTTTCACTTCTAGATGGTCTACAATGTGATTTTAATTGTTGTATGCATTCTCTGGTCTCTCAGAAGGTCTTATGGCAAATTCTTTTCCCGGTGCGTCCAACGTAGTACAATAACATCTTTTTTTAATCTATTCTAGTTATTTTATCTGCTCCAGCTCCATGCTGAGTGTAAATACTGTAGTTCTGTCCATATTTCTCACCTTAAGAAGAGTATTTCAGCAGCCTCCCATCTTCTACTGTGCACCGAACTTGCCTGAATCCCACAGTGGCTGTCCCTTGCTATGTGGTTTGTTTATTAGGAGGGATTCAGGTGCAAAGTCTAAATTCCAGTTTGATTAATCACCTTCCCTAACAGAATGTCTCACTATCTCATTTACTCATGGATATATTTCCACAGATATGGACAGCTCCTGGAATTCTCTACCCTGAAACACTTGCAGCAAATATAGAGTTGGCAATCACAAACTATGTGATATATACCCAATATTATGTAGGCCATATTTGTTATATTTCCTTTATGTTCCTTTATATGATTGATTGTAGATGCAAAATTGAGTGAACAAGCTTATCCAAAATTACAAAAGGAATGGCAGATGGAGCTTAACTCAGATAAATGTGAGGTGGTGTATTTTGGTAAGAGAATCTAGAGCAGGACTTTCACAGTAATAAGTAGGGTCCGGGGGTGTGTTGTACAACAATGAGACCTAGGAGTGTAACTGCATAGTGCCTTGAAAGTGGCAGTACAAGTGAACAGATTGGCAAGGGAAATATTTGGCTTGCTTGTATACATTGGTCATGAAACTGAGTGCATGAATTGGAGTGTTATGCAGAAGACGATGGTAAAGTCACATTTGCAGCGCTATGTATACATTGGTCCGAATATTGAGTGCATGAGTTGGAATGTTATCCACAAGACGACGGTAAAGTCCCATTTGGAGTGCTATGTACAGTATTCAGTAGTTCTGGTCACACTGCTACAGGAAGGACATAATTAAACTAGAAAGGGTACATAAATGATTCATGAAGATAGCGTCAGGACTGGATGACTCAAATTAGAAAATGAGGCTGGATAGGTTGGGGCATAGGAAACTAAGGTGTGACTTTATGTTGGCTCATAAAATGAGAGGCATACATCAAGTGAATAGCCTCGGTCTTTTCTCCAGGGCAAGGGAGTCAAAAACTAGAGAACATAGGTTTAAAGTGAGTGGTGAAAGATTTAGAAGGGAGCTGACGAGTAAGTATAACACTGAGGGTTGAGTGTATATGGAATGTGCTACTAGAGGAATTGGTAGAGGAGGGCACAGGTACGACATTTAAAAGGTATTTGGACAGGTTCATGGATAGGCTGGTGGCGGGATGGAGCCACATCTCTACCAAAAGAGGTGTAAAGGCGCTCCTTCCCTCCGCTAGCTTGCAGGTCGCTCTTGAGCAAGGTGTAGCACCTGCTTAGCCCTCTGATCAGGAGCATTTGAAGTCATAGGAGCCGGTGGTGGATGGTCATATGAGCAGTTGGTGCATATCACAAGTTCTGGTTATGCGACCACTGATGCCAGACAGACAACCTCTGTAGAGTATTGATAATGGCTGGCACCACCTGTCCTATAAAGGCACTGCCCAGAAGAAGACAATGGCAAACCCCTCTTCTGCAGAAAAATTTGCCAAGAACAGCCATGGTCATGGAAATACTATGATCGCTCACATCATACAACACGGCACATAACAAACATATGAACATCGATGGGAAAGGTTTAAATACAGGACTACATATAGGAAAATGGAACTAACTCATTTAGGCAAGGACCATTTGGACAAAAGGGCCTATTTCATGCTGAATAATCTATGACTCCAGTGCCCTTTTCCAGGGCAGCAATGGCTATTACAAGAGGGCATATTTATAAGATGATTTGAGGAGTGTACAGGGGGAAAGTCAGAGATAGTATTTTTACACAAAGAGTGGTAAGTGAATGGGATGCATTGCCGAGGGAGCTGGTAGAGAGATACAGTAGGGATATTCAGATAGGCTCATGGATCAAAGAAAAATGAAAGACCATGTGGAAGGGAAGAGTTAGATGAATCTTGAAGTAGGTTAAAAGGTTAGCACAGTATCGTGGGTTGAAAGGCCTGTACTGTGTGGTACTGTTCTATGTTCTATGAGTGTGTTGGATGCCACTGGTCTGTCGACACGTCAGAGTCCTGGCCACGTAAGAACCGATGCCAAATTCATCATTTTTTAAAACTGTGCTTGATTTTGTCACAATACACAACAAAAACTCTACTTTCTGTCGTCCCTGTTCAGTTAAAGAGTTCCCAGATCTAGTATGGCTGATCACAATGCAAAGCGGAACTTTATAACTGTTTCAGCTATGAAGCAAGAGCTGGTTTCTTGCTAAAGCAAGCAATTGTAAGAAGAACAAATAGAATTATTAGGAAAGCAAACAGGCTAATGTTACATCAGAGATAATAGTTTTTTCATAGGTGAAAGTCTTTGAGGATATAGAATGTAGACGAGTAAATGGAACTGGGGTACATATTGGCCATGATCTTGTTGAATAACACAGGAGGCTCCAGGGACAAAAGGGTCTCTCCCTGTTCTAATGGATATGGCACTCAGCAACAGTGTAATTAGGTGGCAGCTCACTCACTCATCCCCTCTCAATCACCTATCTCACCAGAACGACACAGCTGTTACCTTCAGCGGCCAGGAAGTGCCACATGAGGGAATGGGGATAATGGAGATGGGCACAAAGAAAAGAACAGGAGACAGAGGGCAAGGCAACTCAAAATAAACATGGTGATTTGATGCAAAATGCTTTCAATGGCTTTGCAGTTAGCTTGTCTTCTAATTGGCTATTGTTTTAATTAGAATAATTTTACAGTCAAATTAGTTTTTCTTATAGGAAAAGCAAAGGCACACGTGCAATAGCTCTTTTCTATTAGAAATTTAAACAGCCAAGAACTCTATATTGATACGGATTCTGCAAATGTGATCATGCTGTACATGAATACATTGTTCCTAATTACATCAGTTATGTGTAATGATATTGGCTGCAAAGATTCTCATCCACTGGCATATCAACAAAACCTGATGGCACAACGGCTTTACACTTCAGCACACATGATTAGATACACGATTTGTTATAAATAAGATTATTATAATTAACGTGTCATGCACAACGTTTGAATATTCACTTGTTGGTGTACCGTATCCTGTGACGTACTTGGTTCAGCCCCACGGAAAGCTGTGACAATTCTGCACTTCACGATGACTTTTTGAGAGCCTTAATTATAATGCAGTTCATTTGGGAGATTTTTTTTTTCAAATGATCTTTGTACGGTAACAAATAGAAATGAAAACACATCCTTTTTTTATGTTTCTCAATTTTGATCTTTATTTTATTCAGAATTTTTTTTTAGTTCCAGGTGTAAATTATGATTTTGTTTTCTCTGAGCTTTCTCTTCTGTCTTCCTTAGTTTAAAAATATCTTAAGGAAGGTGCTGTCCTCTAAAAGGCATCTACAATTCTGAGAATCACATCCATCCTGTGCTCTGCATTAAGTAAAAAAAATCTCCAGCATGGCCGAATGTTCAAAATAACTGATATTTATTACTGGGCAGTTAATCGATAACAGAATTTAATTGAAATAATTGTAACACAGAGAGCACTTATTAAACATTGCAGGTGATCATCCAAGTGCTTTTATGTTGGTGATGTGGAGTTTGTTGTCCATTGCTTGAGCAAACTGGTTCTGTCTTTCAGATTAATTTCACACAGCCATGACTACATTTCAAGTATTTTTATTAAGATATAGGAATCCAATACTTTTGACATACCAATTTGTTACGGGTTTTACCTATCCACAACTGAATGGAAATATGTAACTGCAGTATTAATCCAATCCTCCCATTAGGAAACTGATGAGATTGGGTGCAATGCTTTTCTCTAGAGAGAATGCTGTGTGAGTTGTAAAACAAATAATCCACCTGAACTATGGGATTCCTGGTTGCCAAATCTGAACACCATCTTTAGATTTCTTCTGGAATTCTAGGTGAGCCTGTACCCAGAAGACATCAGGCAGCAGTTTGCACTGCAAAAATATTTGACACCTATTATTACTGAGCACTGCAGAGAAAACCAGTCAAAGCAAATGAGCTGATGGTTTGTTGTGTTTAATTTTAACCTGACCTGGTTCAAAGCTACCGTATTATTTGAGCTGACTTCAATAACTTACTGTGGAGTCTTCTTTCCATACATGACAACCTTTGAATAAACCTGTTGGCTGGTTGGCTGAATTAGTCCATTATGGAAGTTATTGCCATGATTAAAATTAATTATCTTCAGAGATGACACACACAAGAAATTTCTTTTCCATTGCTTGATTTTCTCGGGGCTGAGGATAGAAATGCTCTTTTTTGCATAAGCAAGGTTACAACACTGGAGTGGGAGCAAGGTTGATGTCACTCGAGGTTGTAGTTCTACCCCGTTTAAATGCATGCAGCCACAAATATACTCACAAAGCTCGATGCCATAAGGAAGGAGGAGTCGGCTTGACCGGTGTTGCACCTACCACTTTTAAATATTCACTCCCTCCATTACTAATACACCTTCAGTCAAGTGTGGATCAAATACCATAGGATCAAGTTGGCTTATTGAAAAGGGATCCAGTGCTGTCCCGGCATATATGATGAATAAACTCTTCTTGGGTTTCCAACTGGGTATAGATATCAATTATAATCAACATTTGAATGACAGACTCTGTTATCTTCTTCAGGGATGATACCTGAACATGTCTAGTCCAGTGAGATTTACACCCCCATGGCCAATCCCTCCTGATTGATTAGTCCTCATCCAATCAAGTTGACATGTTGTTTCAAAGAACAAAGTGCAGAAGGAACTCAGCTGGTTAAGCAGCAGCTGAGGAAAGAGGAACTTGTCAACATTTTATATCATCAATCCTTCCTCAGAACTGCGGGTGTGGGTGTTGCTGTGGAGGGGGGATTTACAGTTTATAGAGCTAAGGAGTACGTATTGTTTATTTTCTATATACTGCTAATCTACTGTATGGCTGAAACAAATGTATAACTCTATTATCAAACACAGGCAGCCAGACAAGCTACAAATATCCTGCACAATCACTTACTATAAATATAGTCATATATATAAATATCTCCTCTACATTCATTCTCATCACATTGGCCTTATTTCCAACAGTGATGAGACAGCCTGCAGAGAAAAAGTCGTCACCCTGACACAGTCACCCAAAAAAAACCTCCTCCTCAATGACGAAAAAACGAAGAGGAACGGAAATACAAAATATTCTGCAGATGCTGGGATCAAAGCAACACTCACAGCATGCTGGAGGAACTCAGCAGGTTGGGCAGCATCCGTGGAAACGATGAGTCGACTTTTCGGGCAGGAACCCTTCGTCAGGAACGGAGGTAGGCTAGTCCCTATTGACATCAATGAGACTGTAGTTGAGAGGATGATGAGTTTCGGGTTCCTCGGTATACACATCACCGACAATCTCACCTGGACTGTACATACCGGCTGTGTGGTGAAAAAAAGCACAACAGTGCCTCTTTCACCTCAGGCAGCTGAAGGAGTTTGGCATGAGTCCCCAAATCCACAGGACTTTCGACAGAGGCACCATTGAGAGCACCTTGACCGGCTGTGTCACTGCCTGCTATGGGAACTGTACGACCCTCAATCGCAGGGCACTGCAGAGAGTGGTGCGGACAGCTCAGTGAAACCATGGACGTGAACCATGGATGGGTGCGTAAAAAGAGCCTGGAGGATCATCAGGGCTTCCAGCCACTCCAACCACAAACTGTTCCCGCTGCTTCTGTCTGGCAAATGGCATCGCAGCATTAAGGCCAGGACCAAGAGACTCTGAGACAGCTTCTTTCACCAGGTCATCAGATTTATCAATACACATTGATCTGATTGCATATCTGACTGTACCTTGTATCTGACTGTATACACATGTATATAAAACAACTATGTATACAATCTTGGTGTTTGGGCAACATCCTCCTACATTTCCCTTCTTTATTGCGTGTACACAGCGATGGAGACACAACATAAAGATTTTTACTCCCTCATGTTGTATGATGGATATAAGAAATAAAATTCTAATACTATTTCTAATTCACTGATCTGCTGCACATGCTTGTCCACTCTCTCTGTACATGAGCAGTAATATAAACCCACAAAACTGCTACTTTATAAATCTCCACCATATTACTGTTCCTGGAAGCAGCAAAAAGGTCTTGACAAGTAGAATGGATTTAGAAGCATGAGGTCATGCCTCACAAATCCATTGAAATTCTTCGAAGAGCTAACTCAAATGCATGAAGATACAATCTACTCAAATCTTCAGGAGACATTTGATAAGGTTCCACACATGGGGTTTTAAAGAGGATTAAGGCTTATGCAGTTAATGCATATTTGCTAATTGGATTGAAAACTGGCTTAGCAATAGAAGCCAGACATGACAATAGATAGAAAAAGCTGTATTGAAAGTGCTGAGTTATAGTTCTCTACAGGGATTCTTTCTAACCCTTGGGGCTCACAGTAGACCAAATGGAGGGAAACATTTTTCTGATAACAGGAAGCAATATAACTGTGTGATGAATGCAGCAGTGATTAGAAATTTGAGATCAGCCTAGTGAGGTGAATGGGTGGAGATGGTTTCTTTCAGTGCATTCATGGAAAGTAACTGAACTGTACAGGAAACTCCAGGTCATCAACAAAAAAATACAGAAAATGCTGGAAGCATTCACCAGATTAAGTAGCGGGAGTGAGAAGGGTGCCAGAGTAGCATTGTAGTTAGTGTGACACTATTACAGCTCAGGGCATCAAAGTTCGGAGTTCAATTCTGGCGCCATCTTTAAGGAGTTTGTATATTCTCGCCGTGAGCGTGTGGGTTTTCTCCAGGTGCTCCAGTATCCTCTCACATTGCAAAGACATACTGGTGAGTAGGTTAATTGGTCATTTTAAATGCCTGTGATTGGGGTAGTGTTAGACAGGCAGGTTGCCGGGCAGTGCAGCTCATTTGGGCTGGAAGGGTCTGTCAGCACTATAAATAAATGTGGTGAAGTTTCAGATAGTTTCTGTCTTTGTTTCAGGTTTCCAACATCTGCAGATTTCTGTTTCAGTTTCCCAGTGGTTTAAGCTATCTGATCTTAACCTACATGCCTGAATTTGAAGATATACTAGTTTTTTGAACATGATTCAGGACCAATGCCCTGACATTGTGAGTTCAAATCTTACAATGGCAAGAAGCAAAGTCCAAAGTTTTTGAAATTTCTCTGAGTGGACTAACAGGAACAGAACAGAGGCAGGGTGATTCCATAGCATCTAGTCCTCAGGACATGAGAGGAGCACAATGGTACAGTCAGTAAAGTTACCATCTCATAGCTGGATTCAATGCTGAACTCCAATGCTGTATGCATGAAGTTTCATTGTGTTCACATGGTTTTCCACTGGCTGGTACAGTTTCTGCCCACATTTTAGTTGTACAACTTGGTAAGTTAAAGATTCATAGAGTCATACAGCACAAAACCAGGCCCTTTAGCCCAGCTCATCCATGCAGACCAAGATCCATGTCTACATTAATCCCATATGCCTGTGTCTGGTACATATCCGTCTAAATATTTGTTATCCACGTACCTGTCCGCATGTCTTTTCACTGTTGTGTCTGCATCTGCATCTGCCAACACTTCTGGCAGCTCATTCTGTACAGTTAGACAGGAAATGAAGAAGGCAAATGGCACCAATCAGGGCATTTAGTACAGGAGTTGGGACGTCCTATTACAGCAGTACAAGACATTGGTGAGACCACACTTGGAATATTGTGCTCAGTTCTGGTCAACACACAAGAGAAAGCTTAGGCAGTCGAGGGTAAAGGAAATACTCATAAATGTTGCCTGGCATGAAGGGCTTTGTTTACAAGAAGAGACTGAATAGGTGGGACTACTTTCCCGATGCAAAGACAGCTGACAGATCACCTTTCAGAGGTTTATTATTATAAGTCATAATTATTATGAATTATTGGAGGCTTAGACAGGGCAGCTGCTCTCAGTATTTTTTTGCTTCCCAGGTGGAGAAAGCTAAAGCTAGAGGGTATAGGTTTAAAGTAAGAGGGGAAATATTCAAAGGAGATCTGGTGGCTATTTTGAATGAGTTGCCAGAGGATATGATAGAGGAGGGTACAATTGCAGTGTTTTAAATTACTTGAATAGGAAAGGTTTAGAGAGATATGGGCCAAATACAGGCAAATTTCTCTCATTTAGATGGACACCTGGATCACATGGGTGATTTGGGCTGAAGGAGCTGTTCCATTGCAGAATAATCTCTATGATCCTATGAATGGAGGAGTCTTATCTACCCACCACCCACTGTGTCAACAAACTGCCCATGATTAATTTTTCTTTATGTTTGCCACCTAACACTTGGTTCCCTGACACACCAATAAAGGTATAAAAGAAGTTATCCCATTGGAAGTGATATGTCCTCATCAAGAAGAAGAGAAGGGCCACTCAATATCCTACTTCATTGTCCTGGAAGCAGCACTATTGCATTTCTATGGCCTGTTTGTAAATTATAGAAATAAAAAGATCCATGAAGATTGTTTTAAAACTAAATCATTCACATTATCTTTCTGGGACGCTCCAGTCCTGTGCTACAGGGCTGACCTTTCAATAGTTCTAATGCATTCATTTGTAAAAAGCTGCATCCTCACCTCATCTGGGCAGAAGGTAACACAGAGCCTTGTTAATGTCACCTACTTCAAGCAAAAAATTTAATAGAGGGTATTTAATTAACATGATGAAAAAGGGGAATGAGAATGATTACTAATCATTGACTAGAAGCGTCCGGCTTACTTGAAAATATTGGCAAAGCTAATAGTTTCATTGGTTTACAGTTAATTGTGGCAGATTATCTTAAACTAATACAAATCTCTGGTGAAGCCTCTTTTGCAATTATGTGTGCATTTCCGAGCTCCCTCTGTAGAGCTGGATATTTATGCATTGAGCAGGATTCCAATGACACAGATGTTCTGGGACTTCCTGCTCTAATTTATGGAAAAAGGTTCACAGAACTGATTTTGTTTTCAATTAAAAAAATACAGGAACTGCATGAAATTGATTCAAGCAGGATTCATCTTGGATAGTGAGCGCATAATGGAAGGAGATAAATGTAAAGTGACTCGGCCTCCAGCAAGCCTAATGCTTGGAAGGACATTTGTTTTCTGCAGTTCTGCGAATGTTGGATCTGTTCCCAAAAGCTACTTTGTTCCTCCTGCAGAGTGCATCTAATCTGCTTTATCATGGATACTGCCTAACCTATTGCATCTCCTGGGGTTTAGCCCTGCAATGTTTTATCATGCTTTTCTATCACAGAGGGTCGAACAAAACTCTATAATATCTATCAAACTATGGCTTGCACCCTTAATTGCTTGATGTGATCCCAGCAAATGAAGAACTGAGTCCGATTTTCTCTGATTGCAAATTAAAAATGAAGCTTCTCATTGGTGTAGAATGTTGCTAGCTGGGAGGATACACTGAGAAATTATGCTCACAATACCCATTTGTTGCCATCCTTTGAAGTGAATAGATGAAAAGTTATTGGTTCATTTCTCACAATCTCTAAATATACATGGTCACTGGGCTGTGCTCCGCTTAGAGGATAAAAAAGAAAAATAATAATTTTTTGGCAAATTCCAACCTGATTTTTCTTCACACTCAAAATGGAAAGTATGAACTGCTAGGAGAAACAGTGGGATAGGCAGCACCTGTGGAGGGAAATGCACAGTCACCATTTTATGTTGAATCCTTTATGTGTGGACTGGGTTGACATCCAAATGAAGGGTTGCAAACATCTATAGTCTCCTGTATTCAGGGCCGGACTTTAGGCAGGGCTAGGCTGGGCTACAGCCCAAGGACCCGAGCTGCAGAGGGGCCCAAAGTAGGTAGCTATCATCATGGTGGACAAAAAAAAATACGAGAGTGGAGCACAGGAAAGAAAAAAGAAACAAGAAAAAGAGGACCATGAGAAAGAAGCATTAAAAAAGACATTGAAGTTGACAGAATTTTTTAAACCTGTTCTCGATGATGCAGCAGTACTATTGCTCTTGTCACAGTCTGAGACCGGTGGACAAACGGAGACTTGTTCAACAGCTTAGCGCTAGCACCAGCGTTAGCACAGGACCAACGTCCTTGACACAGTCAGCAGCTAACGTTGAAGAGGCAGAGAGCATGACTTTGGGATTCCCAACCACAGAGGCTTCTGAACAACCAAGTCGGGTCGCCATTAATGTTGATGTTACCGCTACTGAGGATCCTTACAGCACTGATCCTGCTCACTGGGGAAAGGAAACGTTAGATGATTCAGTCTGAGCGTGCTGGGCTAAGAAAGGGCCGGAGTCCTGCCAGAATAAGGATGTGGATATCAAAGCTTTGGAACGAGTATACAAACAGCAGAGACGGTTTTTCTCCAAATTTTACTTCAAACGCAAGCTCGTAAACAGTGAGTACATATCAAGGCAATGGCTGTTATATTCCCCTCCCACCGGCTGTGTGTTTTGTTTTGCATGCCACACCTTCATTGATGGTAACTGTCAGTCCATCTTCGAAACTGGTTTTAGCGACTGGAAACATGCCGCTGAGCGCATAGGAGAGCATGAAAATAGCGAACACCGCAGGAAAATGATACTGACCTACTTTACACTAGTGTCTGACAACGGAAGGATAGATACAGAACTGCAAAAACAGTTCGAGTCAGAGTGTGTCTACTGGACCGATGTATTGAGAAGAGTGTTGGTGGTTGTGAAGTTTTTGGTCGAGAGGGTACTGGCTATCCGAGTCTTCAGTGCCATATTTGGCAGGCCTGGTAACGGCAACTACATAGACTCAGGTCCACGATGGGACAGGACAGGCTGAATCATCTTACTCTGATGTCACTTGAAAGTGATCTTGTTCGGAAACTGGATTTTAGTGATCTGATCAAGGACTTTGCTGAGAAGAAATCCAGAAGAACTAGGCTTTAATTTTGAAAAACAAGCATCTGACTTTGTAAATATCTAGGCTTGTGTGTCAGTGCTGTTCCTGTTTTTGTGGCAATAGGCTAATAGTTGACTGTTTACAAACTTAGTAAGTAATAAGTGGTCTTTACTCTGCAAGCCACACAGTACAGCAATAGGTTAGTATGTGCTAGATCTCATTTTTCAAAAAGATTGTTGGAGTATTGTCAAGTTCCCTAGTTTGCCATAACGTCATCTCTCTTGACCTTTTTGTCTCTCATTTCCACTTTACTTTTTCAAAACACACGGTTGAGAAAGATACCTCGATAAAAATGCTTTGGCATTGTTTGAGAAATAAGGCCTATGGTATGTGCAGCAATAGCTAAATAAAGATTTAAGATTGGGTACATCACACTTCATCTCCCTCATAACTTTACTAAGCCAACTAAGCTTAGGTCAAATTTTGAGTGCTTTAGATGATGTCCTTCAAATTAAGAATCTGCATTACTTTCTGTCCTCCCTCTTAAGGCCTGTAAGCTTATACCCTCTGTATTGTACTAAACCAAAGTCTTGATCCACAGCTTTGATATTTAGACCAGTACGACCTTTGCTCTTGTTCTTGCCTTTTTTTCACTTGGTACAGCAGCATTTTACGGTGTCGGCAGGGGCCCATCAGGACCTCCAGCCCAGGGGCCCCCGGCCCTGCCTGTATTTTCAGGCTGTCTTTTAAAGCTGCTGATCAAATATCATAATTGTGAGAAACATATTGCAATGGAATAGCACCATAATTCCTTCACTTGGAGAGAGCATGCCATCTTCTGACTGCAAAATCCAACTGTTTATTTGACAATCCTCTACCTAGACATTTATTCTGCTCTTGAATATGAAAACATATTAATTGACAATCCATAATAATTATACTCTGAGTGTCACTCTTGCTTAACTTTCACTATAAACCAACAAATATTTATCCATGTCTATAAGTAATCACATCATTACATCAAGTGAGATTGTTTCTAAAGAATGAGCAATGCTCTCATAGTCAATTGTCGGACAGATAAACAGTCAGAAAGGTTAAGGCCAGTTGTGGGCTGCAGATGGGTGCAAAGCCATCCTGAACATGGGACTTACTTAGGTTCTTCCTCAATGACCTTCCATGGACTTGAATCCACTTTCAGTGCTGGTATTTCCTCTAACTTGTCCCAGTAGCAGTGATGTTGGGTAGTAAGTAACAAGTTGGGGTCAATACCATGCAGGGTTTTTATCAAATTGCTATGGAAGGAAGTGTGAAGAGCATCTTTGGTTCTACAGGCACTTCATTAGTGACCTTTATGAAACTGGTCTGTCAATGGAAGCTATTGCTTGGGCCACAGTTCTGGCTCAACAACACATCATTTAAGACAAATTTTGGTGAGTAACAACCAGGTCTTTATTTTGTATTCAGTAATTTAATAAGGCAACTCTTACTGTAGTGTAATTGTGTAGAGGTTGTGAAGACACCACACTAGTTCTGCTTCTCACTGCCCAATTACCTGAGAGATTCAAGACCAGCATTAGTACCACATTGCACATGGAAGGAGCTTTGTCCTTGTTCCATGCTGCTGAAGACCTGCCTGACCATGTCTTGCTCCACACCTTCTGACGATATCCAGGTCTGCAGAATCAGTTAGCACAAAACCAGCAAATGTTGCAAATACTCAGCAAGTCAGGCAGCATCTGTGGAAAGAGAATCGGTAAACATTTCAGGTTTGGACCTTCTATCAGATCTGGGATGGAGACAAAAGAAGTTTGTTTCATTGCTGAAAGGGTAAGGAAAGAAAATTTCCGCTGACAGAGTAAAATATGTGTAACCATAGGGATAAACTGTAAATAAGGTTCTAGAAACCTAAAAAAGGGTTTTAGAGACAACTTCTCCCTCACAATCCCCTGCAAGTTATCAAGCTGCTTGTGTTTTCTTCCCTAGTCTGATGAAGGGACCGACCTGAAATGTTGTCTCTGTTTCTTTCTCCACCAATGCAACCTTACTTGCTAAGTATTTCTGCTATTTTCTCTTTTTGTTTTAAATTTCCAGCATCTGCTGTTTTTTTTATTTTCCATTCCAGATTTGGTCCTCATTGTCCAAGGTGGAGCGAATGAGATGTAATGCCACCCCCTCTTTCTCAAACTGAAAGCCACCGTTTCTCCTGATCTTCATCATCACCAACATGCCTGACAGAAGTGGGTCTGCCTCACAACTCTTCCTCCAGTGGTTGACTATCACCAAGGTCTGCTTCACCTATTCTGAACCCCTGAGTAATCCACGGTGTCAGCAGAGAAATAGGTGGTAAATTCTCCCCAGTGTTCTGGTTGCAGGCTATGCCTCAAGAGACATCACCAAAATGGATTATACCATTGTTGGTTGGTAGACTTTTCAATAAGCAAACCTGCCAACATCTATTGTGTTCTCTGGAGTCATACATAGTTAACTGTGGGTATTTCAATGCATTGAAAAAATACAATAACATTGTCTCCATAAAATCCTACATGTTGATTGACAGGATCAGAAAACTAACGTCAGACTTCTCTTCCAGGGCAACACTCAACACACTAAGTGTTTGTCATGGTCACCCAGCTCTGAAGCAGGCCCATTTATCTACCAGTTTGACTCCGTCCACCTGGATACTGACATCGCTGACTCATTGACTCTGAGTCTGATCTCTTCCTGGGCATTCTGGACTACTTTGACCCAGAAACCTTTCTTTGGTTCTCTAAAGAAGGGTCCAGGCCCTTTAAGGTGGGAGAATCTGTCTACACTGAAAACATTTGTTCCTTCTGCAAATGTCACAATTAGCTCCACAGCCAACGCCCTGTTTTAATTTCCAAGAGGACTCACAACTTGATTCTGGAATGCGCTTAATATTTTATAACCATATAACAATTACAGCACAGAAACAGGCCATCTCGGCCCTTCTAGTCCATGCCAAACCCTTACTCTCACCTAGTCCCACCGACCCGCACTCAGCCCATAGCCCTCCATTCCTTTCCTGTCCATATATCTATCCAATTTAACTTTAAATGGCAACATCGAAGCTGCCTCAACCACTTCTGCTGGAGGAAATTTTGTTAAGGAAATATAAAACCCTTATGGATTTATAGGGATTGCTGACCTGTGACCCATTCCGAATAGAAGAGGATCTGGCAACCAGTTACCAACAATCTAAAGAGTCCTGAGTACTTTGAACTTACTGCAGGACCCTAGTAACTATGCTGTATAACTCCATGGTTTCCACCCAACTGCTCAGAAAATGCCCTGAGCCCAACTGCAGTAGAATCTGTATGTCTCATGTAGGTCTCTTTAACCTCCTCGATCATAGGTTAAGGATGAAATGTGAAATATTAAAGGAATTCTGGAGGGGGATCTTCTTCACTCAGAGGGCCATGTGAGTGTGGAATGAGTTGCCAGCAGAAGTGGTGGATGCAGGTTTGATTGCAACATTTAAGAAAAGTTTAGATAAGTAAATGGATGCGAGGGGTGTGGGTGGGTATAGTCCAGGTCTACATTACAAAAGGGACCACATTGCATTCAAGATTTTTAATATCATTTCCAGTGTAGAAGTGTAAAGGAAAATGAAATAATTGTCACTCGGGATCTGATACAGCAGAAAAAAATAACACAATAAGATAAAGAACACAATAATTAAAAAGAACACTATAAATATAAATATATAAGATAGTGTAGTCCATAAAGTGATGCTAGGCATAAGTGTGTCTGGACCAGGGGCTCCCAACCTGGAGTTCACAGATCCTTTGCTTAATGGTATTGGCACATGGCATAAAAGTGGTTGGGAACCCCTGGTATAGACATAAAGTGACTCTGACAGGAAATAATGAAGTAGTAGTGGTTGGAGGTGTGGAAGGGTGGTTTAGTTGGTGGAAGTGTTGATTAGCCTTACTGCTTGGGTAAAGTAACTGTTTCTGAGTTTGGTGGTCCTGGTGTGGATGCTACATAGCTTCCTGTCTGATGGGAGTGGTACAGTCAATGAGCAGGGTGGGTGGAATCCTTCAGGGTGTTATTAGGACTTTTCCAGCACCTTTCTGTATTTATGTCCTTGATGGTGGATAGACTGGTAACGTATTGTTGACAAGTGTTGGCAATCTGCTGTAGAGCCTTCCTGTCTGCCACAGTGCTGTTTCTGTGCCATACAGTGATGCTCTGTACTGCGCATCCGTGGAAGGACATCAGAATAGATGTGCACCCTCCTCAGAAAGTAGATGGGTTGGCGAGTTTTCCTGATTGCTTAGGATGTGAACAAAAACTGGAGAGCCATGTGGGAGGGAAGTGTTAGGAGATCTCGGAGTAGGTTAAGAGGTTGGAGCAACTTTGTGTGCCTTAGGGTCTTTGCTGTGCTGTACTCTTCTATGATCTATTTTCAAAAATACTTCATCAACTCCAGAGCACTTAGGGAATCAATGAAATTTTGAAAAGTTGCATGAACATAAAAGTCCTCTCTTTCTTATTGCACAATGTAGCATTATGAGAGATTTTAATATATATGATGACTTCTCAGCAGGTGAAGGATTAATTTCTGGATGATGCACATTACCAATATTTGCCCTGATATATGTCTTTCTCTGTAGCAAAGCAATGATGCATATTGAGGCTAGATTTATAATAGGCAGCCTGTAGATGTGCTGATCCAGTGACTGAAACATGGACAGAGAAAGATGTCTTTCAGAATGGCTCATTTTCAGGGACAATTATGGTCTACTGCCTCCTTCACAGGCAGAAGCAAAGAAAAGCAAAGCAAAGCCAAGCTGCAGATCTCAATTATGGGCATTCTGACTTTTCTGTCCTCCCAGGATCAGTGATCCCATTTTTCTCTGATGCAAGGATCTGAAGGACCATCCAGGGTATTGATCCTTTGCCATTCCCATCCCAGTCTCCTCACAGAACAGGTGCACAGGTGAAATTGACTGCATCTCTACTGCGGGCATAATTATTTATATACTTCAAAGGAGGCCATTCAGTCCATTGGTTTCATTCCAGCACTCAACAGAGTAATTCCATCACTCTTATTCTCCTTCTTCCTGTGAGCTACTCATTCTCTCTTACATGTCCATCCACTTCCCCTTTGATTGTTTTTCCATTTACATACATTTGGGTAATTCAGAGCAGTTAATTAGCATACAAGCATGTTATTAAGGTGTGGGAGAAAGCCTTGCTCCTAATGGAAAACCACACCGTTACAGGGAAAACATACAAACAACTCACAGACAGAAACGAGAGGTCAAGATTGAACCCAGAGTTGTAATGCTGCAGTACTATCTGTCATGTCACTGCACCACATATTCAATATATGGTGCCAATCCCAACACTCTTTTCTTCCAACAATGAAGAGATGAAAGGTAAGTCATTGCTGAGGATGGTGAATGCTATTTAAAGATGCATTACCTTGCTTGTTTCTAAACACATCAACAGTCTTTCTGAGGTAGATTCTCGTTGCCTTCACCTTTACTCATTAACTTATTGCCATTTATTCTGCTGATGCTGGACATTGTCTCTTATACTCAAACCTTTCTCAATCAGTTTCTCCTTCCAAATATGTCAGAGGCTGCAGCCCCTGGCATTAAACTAATTGTTATTGATGAAATTAGACCTCTCAATCTCACTGGCACCCTGAAGGTGAGCTATCAGTGTTAAACCATAACTGCAGCCTGAGTTTAGAGACTCATGCATTTCAATACTCGTTCAATACATGAAAGGCCTCAAACTGAGTGAGTTAAAAGCCTAATGCCTGTCCTGGGCAATAATGTGGGATGTTGAATATAAGAGGTCTCATAACTTTAACATCAGTACTATCTCCACTCCCTTCACAGTAAACAAATGCATCATAAACCAATTTGGTGAAATTGACTCTCAGCGATGTAGGTACAGCATCTTGAAGCAGTAAAGGTCAGCCACCACCAGTAGAGAGAGCACTGGTTGGACTTCAAGACACATTGAAACCCAAGAGCGGAAAATGGACCAGCATTCAGAGTTCAAAGTTCAGAAGTGCAAAGTAAATTTATTATCAACCTACATATATGTCACCATATACTACCCTGAGATTAATTTTCTTGCAGGCATTCACAGTAAATACAAGAAACACAATAGAATCAATGAAAGACAGCACCCAGCAATATGGGCACACACCAATGTGCAAAAGTTAAGCTGTGCAAGTACAAAAAGAAAGATAAAAAAGCAATAATAATATCAACAACAGAAACAGCAATAAATAAGCAATAAATATTGAGAATATGAGATGAAGAGTCCTTGAAATTGAGTCCATGGGTTGTGGGAATAGTTCAGTGATGGAGCAAGTGAAGCTGAGTGAAATCATCTCCTCTTGTCCAGGAACCCGATTGTTGAGGGGTAATAACTGTTCCTGAACCTAGTAGTGTGGGTCCTGAGGCTCCTGGACCTTCTACCTGATGACAGCAGTGAAAAGAGAGCATGGCCTGGATGGTGGGGACCCTTGGTGATGTATGCTGCTTTCTTGCAACAGTGCTCCTTGTAGATACGCTCAGTGGTGGGGAGGACTTTACCATGGTGGACAGGGCCATATCCACTACTTAGGGAAACATAGAAATATAGAAAACCTATAACACAATACAGGCCCTTCGGCCCACAAAGCTGTGCCAAACATGTCCTTACCTTAGAAATTACCTAGAGTTACCCATAGCCCTCTATTTTCCTAAGTTCTAGGTGCCTATCCAGGAGTCTCTTAAAAGACCTTATTGTTTCTGCCTCCACCACTGTCTCTGGCAGCCCATTCCATGCTCTCACCACTCTCTGCGTAAAAAACTTACCCCTGAAATCTCCTCTGTACCTACTTCCAAGCACGTTGAAACTGCCCTCTTGTGCTAGCTTTTTCAGCCCTGGGAAAAAACTTCTGACTACCCACACGATCAATGCCTCTCATCATCTTGTATACCTCTATCAGGTCACCTCTCATCCTCCATCACTCCAAGGAGAAAAGGCTGAGTTCACTCAACCTATTCTCATAAGGCATGCTGCCCAAACCAGGCAAGATCCTTGTAAATCTCCTATTTTTTGTAGGCTTTTCCATTCAAGGGTATTGGTGTTTCCATACCAGGCCATGATGTAACCAGTGCTCTGCCACAGGGGTCCCCAACCCTTTTTGCATCGTGGACCGGTTTAATATTGACAATATTCTTATGGACCTGCCGACCGGGTGGGGGGGGGGGGGGGAGTGTTAAACACGACTGGAATATAGGTGATAAGTCAACTATAAGTTACTTATAAGTGGCTAATACACTAATATACTCAATGTCATTTATCTAATGAATTTAATATTAAACACACCGTGCATATTTCCCTCGCATGAATATAGCGATAAGTCAATTATAAGTCACTAATAAGTCAATAGCATCATAACATTTTAAGTAACCTTTGGATATTAAACACACAGCACATATTTTCCCCGTATGAACATATAAGATCATTGCAACACACCAATATCGCTGAATCAGTGGGAGCCCTGGGCTTGTTTCCCTGCATTCATTGCAGAAAACCCCGCTTCACAGAGATATGATGTTGGAAATGGAAGCAAGGTCTTCAGTGCTTTCGTGGCTATTTCAGGATATTCAGCCTTTGATCCAGAATGCCGGCAGAGATGTTATGTCAAACATACTTTTCAGTCCACCGTCATTTGCAAGCTCGAGTTGATCTTCTTCCCGCGCTGACATGGATGATTCACTGGGGACATTCACAAATGGGTCACAGACCCTTTGCTTTGCACATCTTGGGTCATCTGCGGTTGGGAAGTAACGCTCGAATTCTGTTGACAGCGAAGACAGGTGACCGCGCACCAGCTGTGAGCCTCAGTCTCTCCCAAGTTCCCAGCTAATGTTGGGAACATGTCAAATATGCCCCTGTCCACTCGCCGTCCCCACAGTTCCAGTTTGGCTTTGAAAGCAGACACTTTATCTACCAACTTGAAGACAGTTGTCATTCTCCCCTGAAGTGACAAATTGAGTTCATTGAACAGGTTGAAGATGTCACACAGATAAGTGAGTTTTGCTATCCACTCCTCATCACTGAAGTGTGCTGCCAGTGGTGACTTTTTGAAAAACTGCAGTTTTGAGGGCTTCATTGGCTCATTAGACAGCTTGCCTCCACATATCACACACAGGGGGCTTGGAGCGTGCGAGTCACCGGTCGCAATAAAGCCATATTTTATGCACGACTCGTCATATTTTCTGTTGAAGGAAGCTTTCTTTTTTTTTTGCAGTCTCAACCTCAGCTGTCTCTGCGTTATCATCATCGTTAGGCCTTTTATGACCCCTACCACCTCTTCCAAAGAAACTCTCAAGCGACGTTTGTTTTTCACTCATCGAGTAGTTGTAGGTTAATGACCGATTGATGACCTCGCGTGCGTTCAAGTTCAACAGTGAGTGTGACAGGGAATGAGAAAAGGTGCAGCTGACTCATATTGCTTCATATCTCCAAATTGTATTGTTTCCTCTCAGCCCGGTAGCACATGCTTTGCTGCCCGATACCGGTCCATGGCCCAGCGGTTGGGGACCACTGCTCTACCACACACATCTATAGAAATTTATCAAAGTTTTAGATGACATGCATTTCTTCCTAATGGTTTCCTTTCTTCTTAATAGCACTTACATGCTGGACCCTAGACAGATCTTCTGAAATAATAACTTTGAGGAATTTAAAGTTGCTGGCCTTCTCCACCTCTGATCTCCCAATGAGAATTGGCTCCTCATAAAGTCAATAATCAGGTCCCTGATCTTGATGACATTGAGTGAGAGGTTGTTGTGGCACCACTCAGCTAGATTTTCAGTCTCCCTCCCATATAATGATTCATCACCACCTTTAATTCAGCCAATGACAGTGGTGTCATCAATGAAGTTACATATAACATTGGAGCTGTACTTAGCCTCACTGTCATAAGTATAAACTGAGTAGAGCAGTGTTCAACCCCACTACCCCATGCCAGCCAAGATCGTCCACCTGACCCATCTCATTTGCCTGTATTTGACTCATCTCTCTCTCTTCTCGCTACTACCATTGAGTGGGAGTCTTGAGTCCCATGCTCTTAGGTTCAGGGACAGCCTGTGTATGACTCATTGAACAGTTGTTGCCCTACAACCATCTTGGCTTCACTCGCCTCAACAAAGAAAATGACTCTACAACCTATGATCTCACTTTTGGGGATTCTGCAGCTTATCTACTCAGTATTATTTGCTTATTCTTATATTTTTTGCATGATTTGTCCTCTTTTGCATGTTGGATGCTTGTTGGTATTTGCTATGTGTGGCTTTTCAAGGATTGTCTTGTATTTCTTTACTTTCCTGTGGGTGCTTGCACAAAAACGAATCTCAAGGTTATATATGGTATACATACTTCGATATGAATTTACTTTGGACTTTGAACATTGAATGTCAAGCACCAGGTGTGTTACTCTTCCAATGTGACACTACTCAGTGCAGTTGTTCGGTCTGCAGTAATGAAAGTGTGCCTTCTGTGAGTTTGCAAGCTTACAACTTGTAATTTCTTAAAAACTCCAGGGAAGAATGTAGGGTTTATGTCTGTTAGTCTACTTCAGTTGGAGCATGGAGCAAGAGTTACTGGAGTATTAGGGGATGGTGACTCTTTCAAAAATCACTAGATTCTGGTATTGTTAGAGGACTGGAAAATTGCCAATGCATTCCACTCTTTAAGAAGGAAGGAAGACAGAAGAAAGGACATTGTTGGCCAGTTAACATGACATCAGTGGTTGGAAAAATGCTAGAGACTATTATTAAGGACGAGGTCTGGAGTACTTGGAGGTACGTGGTAAAATAGATCAAAGTCAACATAGTTTTCCACAGGGGAAATCTTGCCTGACAACTATGTTGAAATTCATTGCAGAAATATCAGGCAGGATAGACAACAGAGAGTCAGTGAATGTCGTTTATTTGGATTTTCAGAAGATCTTTGATAAGGTGCCACATATGAGGCTGCTCAACAAGACAAGAGGCCATGGTATTACAGGAAAGGTATTAGGAGATTGGCTGACTGGCCGGAGGCAATGAATTGGCTCCCTGTGATTAGTTGTTTGCCACAGGGGTTGCTGTTAGGACCGCTTCTTTTCACACTATATGTCAATAATTTCAATAAAGGAATTGATGGCTTTGTGGCCAAGTTTGTGCACTATACCAAGATAGATGGAGGGGCAGGTAGTGTTGAGGAAGCAGGGTGTCTGCAGAAGGACTTAGAAAAATTTCAGAAATGGGCAAAGAAGTGGCAGATGGAATGTAATGTAGGGAAGTGCATGGCCATGTACTTTGGCAGAAGGAATAGAGGGTTGGACTATTTTCTAAATGGCAAGAAAATTCAAAAATCAGACGTGCAAAGGGAGCTGTGAGCCCTTATGCAGGATACCCTAAAGGTCAACTTGAGTCAGTGGCAAGGAAGGCAAATGCAATGTTAGCTTTCATTTCGAGAGGACTAGGATACAAAAGTAAGGACGTAATGCCAAGGCTTTATAAGGCCTTTGTCAGACTGCACTTGCAGTATTGTGAGTAGTTTAGAGCCTCTTCACTAAGAAAAGATGTGCTGGCATTTGAGAGGGTCCAGAAGTGGTTCACAAGAATGATTCTAGATATGAAATGGTTAACATATGAGGACCGTTTGATGATTGTAGGGCTATAATTGCTGGAGCTAGAAGAATGCTGGGCGGTGGGGGGAGGGGGGCCAGGATGGATCTCATTGAAACCTATCAAATATTGAAAGGGCTTGATAGAGTGGATGTGGAGAGGATGATTCCAATAGTGCAGTTTCCTAGACCAGTGGACACGGCCTCAGAATTGAGGGATCTCCATTTAGAAGAGAAATGAGGAGGAATTTCTATAACCATAGAAATCAGGAAGAGTTTCTTTAGCCAGAGCTTCGTGAATCTGCAGAATTCATCGCCAAAGATGTCTGTCAAGGCCAAGTTATTCGGTAAATTTAATGCAGTGGTTGGTAGTTCCATGATTAATAAGAGTGTTAAAGGTTTCAGGAAGAAGTCGGAAGAATGGGATTGAGAAGAGGGATAATAAATCAGCCAGGTTGGAATGGCTCGTCAGGCTGAATGGTCTAATTCTGCTCCTATGTCTAATGGTCTTATGATCATAGTCATAGTAATACTTTATTGATCCCGGGGGAAATTGGTTTTTGTTACAGTTGCACCATAAATAATAAATAGTAATAGAACCATAAATAGTTAAGTAGTAATATGTAAATTATACCAGTAAATTATGAAATAAGTCCAGGACCAGCCTATTGGCTCAGTGTGTCTGACCCTCCAAGGGAGGAGTTTATCGATTTCTGGATTGGGGGTCCCGTTCTAAGAATGCAGTAGTTTAATGATTTTGGTCTTCACCGTAAGAGATAGGAGTAAAATTAGGCATTTAGCCCATCAAAACTGCTCTACCATTTGATCGTGGCTGATTTTATTTTCCCTCTCAACCCCATTCTCCTCTTTTCTCCCTGTAACCTTTGATGCCCTTACTCATCAAAACCCATCGACTTTTGTTTCCAGTATACCCAATGTCTTGGCCTCCATAGCCCTCTGTGGAAATGATTCAGCAACCTTTGGCCAAAGAAATACCTCCTCATCTCTGTTCTAAAGGGATGCCCTTGTATTCTGAGGCTGTGTCCTCTCATTCTAGGCTCTCACACTATTGGAAACATACTCTCCATGTCCACCCTACCTTGGCTTTTCAATATTTGGTAGGTTTCAATGAGAACCCTTCTCCATCTCATTCTTCTAAACTTCAATGAGTACAAGTCTAGAGACCTCAAATGCTCCTCATACATTAACCCTTTCATTCCCAGAATCATTCTTATAAACTTCCTCTACATGCTCATCCCATTTGCCTAGATCAGGCCTGTATCCCACTACAGATATCCTATCTAAATATCTATCCAAATGCCTTTAAAGATGCTTCTACCATCTCCTCTGGCAGCCCATCCAGATAACTACAACCCTCTGTGTGGAAAAACTTACTCTTAGAATATCCTTTAAATATCTCCCCTCCCACCTTAAAACCATGCCCTCTAGTTCAAAGGTTCAATTTTATTATCAAAGTACATAACTCTGGAATTCTTCTTCTCCAGATAGCCACAAGACCAAGAAAGAAAAGTACGGCAGCATGATCGTCAACACCCAAATCCCTCCACCCCACACAAAAAACTAAACAAAATCAGAACATGCACATCAAACCCCCAATCCCCCTCCCCCACACAGAAAAAATGAGCAAGATTGGGTGAAAAGCACAGAATACAAAAAAAAACTATAAGGCTGAAACAAATGTTCACAGTCCAAGTCCACATCCAAAAAAATGCAGAAAACCTGGGCAACATTTTCCCTCTCTATAGCAGAGTGATCTCACCAGTGATAGTTCTGGGGTCCCCTCCTCTGGATAAAAGATTCTGACCATCTATTCTATCTATGCTCCTTAAGGTGTATAGATAATCAAATACTGAGTTCTAGAGCTATTACTGGACACAAGCTAGTTCTGGGGAAAGGGATAGGTCCCAGTAGCATTTTCTTGTCATTATGGACTGAATACAGCAAATATTCTGGAAGTTTTGTCACAGATGTAATGTCAAAATTGCAGCACCGTTTTTAAAACAGTAGGGCCCCAACATCCAGCAATGTGATAAAGACCACATAATATGATATTAAGGTTGCTAAATTGAGGGGTGTCCAGAATTTAGACCATGATTCGAAATGAATACCATGGAAACAGTTGTCTGGATCAGGGAGACAGGAGGGCAGCTAAAGCTAAAACTTTGGAAGTAATTGTTGTCTTCTGGGTAATGACTATCCTTTCTGCAATGAGGTATGGAAGACATTCAACACCTTTGACTTTTACAAGATTGGTTCAACAACCACAGCAAGCTACACATGCTTACAGTTTATGTGTTAACTATTTCTCCACAGTTTTAGAAGACTGAATGGATCTGTCAAGATACCAATACATTGCATCTGCTGTATCGCAAAATCTGATGGACACGGTACCTTGACCAGTGTTGCTGTAACACACATCAAAGTTGCCGGTGAATGCAGCAGGCCAGGCAGCATCTCTAGAAAGAGGTACAGGCAACGTTTTGGGCCGAGAGCTTTCGTCAGTGTTGCTGTGATCTCTTTCAACTGCCTGAAGAAACTGGAGGGGAAAAAGGCGATGGGCTCTAAGAATTATAATGGAGACCATCTGCAGACCTGGATTACTTTTGTCTCTTAAATTACTGTCTCCTTTGATTTACACCTCACATTGCTTCTCCAATCACTATCAATTGCTTTCATCTGGACATCAGCGTCCTCCTCTGTCACCTGACTGGAGATTGTGCCTTCAGCCTTTTCCACGTCTGAGAGAAGTTAAAGCGCCAGTCCAGTGACTTGCTCCTTAGCTCTTAGGAGGTGAGTGAATAGAGGCTCTGCCTGAAACATGGGGATGTGATCCACCTGTCCCTGACAGTCATCACCCTGGGCAGGCGTGAAAGACAAGTGGTCAAAAGGGAGCAGTAGTATAATGCTCGGGAGGACACAATGAAATCCTTAAAACCAAGCCTATTAGTAAATGTAACCTAACAACAAACAGGATCTTGGCCAAACTGTGTACACAGATGAAACGGTTCTACTACAGCATCAATGGTTTGGAAGCTATGCACAAATCTATTTATCTCCTAACTATGGAACAACGCATGGCTAGTAACAGCACAGCCAGTCACAGCTTTCCAACACCAAAGACCCAAGTTCAGTCCTGACCTCCAGTGCTGTCCATGTGGAGTTGTGGCTAAACAACTTTCCTCCAGGTGTTCCTGTTTCCTCCAACATCCCAAAGAGCATGGAGCCTGGACAGCTAATTGGCTGTAAATTGCCCCTGGTGTGTGTGGATGAGAGGTAGAATCTGGGTTGAGTTGAAGGGAATGTGCGGAGACTAAAGTGGGATTAGGGTAGGATTACTGTAAATGTGGAGTTGATGATCAGCAGGGACTCAATAGGTGAAGGTTCTGTTTCTATAGCTCCCATTCCCATTCTATGCAAGAAGAACCAAATTAATTAAAAGCAAAACACAGGCAAGATATACAAAAAAATTTTATTTCTCATGTGCACAAAAAAATTGGAACAGAATATGACCTTTAATGAGAGCCACATGGGTCAGTTTGTAGACGACTCAATTTGTCTCGAAGACTAGTGACATGGTCACGCCACTGCAGTTAGCTTTGTAACGGAAGAGCCAGCCAATGGGTACTGAGTCAAGGATAGTTGGCTTGCCCTGACTCAAAACTGCTTTCCTGTGGTGTTCCACTCCCTTCTCGCTGAGCTTTGATAATATCTACCAGAGACCCCACCACCCTGTAAACCTTCATCCCCATCCCACCCACTGGAGGTCCACCAGTTAACTGTTTAGTCTCAAAATCTGCGGTTCCTCTAAATGACCTTATTAAATTCTCCCAGGAAGTACATTTGTTTTAAATTTGAAAAACATATTATATTGGGTCCATGTGATTAAATCTTAAAATCACATGATACGCATTTTGTACTTAGCGAAACAAGTTTGTTTTGTTTCTCCAAAACATGGCCCCAATTTCTTCCCTTCCCTTTCAACCCTCCTCCCTACCAACCCAGGCTTTCCCACCCCGGCCCTCCACCCAACCCCTGCCCCACCCCACATTGGGTAAGCAAGTGACCACAGCATGCAAGAGTTGATCACAACGATCTCTGCTGGGATTTGTGTCACAAAACATCTAATGTCATGGATTTTTGTTTAAATCAGCTCTGACTGACACTAAGGTCTTGGTCAGAAGACAGATCCACATCACAAAGAACGTGGCAATGGCAAATCACAATGAAACAATTGTCTGTGATCAAACAGTTTCCAGAATTGGATAATGCAACAACACCCTGTTCATTCTACCAAGCACATCTGACATTTGTATGTAATTGTGTTTGTACGTGTGTGTTTTTCTGTGTGCGTGTGTGTGCTTGTGGGTGTGCATGTGTGTGTGCTTGCGGCAATATGCATGTGTGTGCATTCCATTTGTGTGTAAAGCCTGCAGGTACGTCTGCAGAAGTGTCACTATAAGTATGGTGTGTTTGCAACTTGTTTGTTGTTTCTATTTGCATGGTACCAATGTATGTGATATCTTTGTGTTGTATGACCTTTGTAAATTCATGTGAGGTGCATGTACTGTATGCATTTGTGTGCTATATCAGCTGCAACTGTTACATGAACGTTACCTATATTGTGCATCTGTTGTGTATATGTATGTGTGCGTGTATGCGTGTGTGTGTGTTCCCAATTGAGAAGGTTGAGATTAGACTAGCAATGTAGCATAACTACAGAAAAAAAGCACAGCAATTCTTGAAATTTGCATAGTGATGAAACTCTTTGTTTTAAAAAAAACTTCTCTCAAAAAAAAACAAAAAACAAAACGAGTCCATTGTGAAAGTCTATCTTTCCTCAGCACTGTATGCGCACCAGAATCAAGGGTATGCCGTGCTTTATTTGAACTTTGTTGAAAGCACAAATACACTTTAACAGAACAGGTGCTGAGTCTTTTTTTTTGTTTTTTTTTCTCTGTTTTGTCGGTAAATCTACGAGACACTGCTGTGCCGATGTATTTGCTAATGGATGCAGCTGTGACTTATATATACAAGAGGAATTCCTTCACATTATAAGCAATATCATCCTACAAAGCAGCAATTTTTTTTGCAAGTAACAATACAATAATTAATTGCTGGGATTATTATTTTCCACATTTCACTCTATTCTGTTCTATTAATATGCATATTGAAGATTCAGCTGCATATTATCATATAAATTCCAAATCTGTTAAGAAGTAGGTACCTATAATACTGATTTACAATCAATGCATACACGTCCTGTAAATAAAAACCTAACAATAACCGAGTCTTTGGCAAATGTTGCAATAAAAATTACATTCACTTTTTTATCAGTTGTTTAAGAGAGCCGTACCAAATAGATTGTTCCTCACCATGCATTGTTTCTGCTCTCTCTTTCTTGACTGTTCCCTCCCTGAACCTGCCTCTGATTGCCTGTCATCAGAGTCATCTTCTCCACTTCTCCCTCTTTTCAATGCTGCACCAAAGAATGAGTTATCTCCTTGTTCACACGCCTTTGTGATCAGACCAGGAAAGAGACATACAAAAGCGCCAGGGAGTGTGGCAGTGACGATTGTGCATTGTCTGATAATTTTCTTTAAAAAAATGTGCTTGTGGTTTGGATAATGGGAAAGGTGAGTTTAGGGGAGGGAAGAGAAACCTTTCATGACAGTTCATCCGCTGACCCTGGTGATAATGACTTGTGCATGTGTGCCACCAATCTTTATCTGACTTGTATGCAGGTGCGAAGTGGCCAGAGCTGTGGAACAAAGCTACCTCCAGAACGTGGCCTTCCCTTTGCCATGCACATATCAACAGTGTGGAGAGAAGATGGACTAATCAATGCTCTCACTGTTAGCATGTCATACGTAGCCTACAGAGTTTGGTAAATAACCTTCACCCAACACTCCACCTAGTTAGAGCCATTCCAATTTAGCCTTACTCCTAATCCTGTTAAACTTGGATGCTTTGATTCCTGGCAGGTGGTCACAAGACAGAGTTCACTATAAATGCCATAGTTAGCTATTTTTGCAATATCTATCTACAGACTTCATTAATATCTTTCACCACTGGAGTGCAGTAAATGTAAACTCAAAATGCAAGCCAATTAAGTGCCTATTTGACCCTCTTTCTTTTCTCTCATAAAGGAAAGTATTTTTACAATATCTTGCAGAGACTGGTGTTCCTCACCAATTCTACACCCATTGCAACCATGTAAGTGGTACAATCGGATAGCTAGTGCAAAAAAAAAGTACAAAGAAACAACAGCTATTCTGTGGCCTTCTTTTTCACTCTTCTGAGATCCTCTGACTGAAGATGACAAACTGCATTTCTGTCTTCATTCTAAACCTTCTGTCAACAAATTCTGTAGTAAAACGCAACCAACTTCATTGAGAGTTGTTGCACACTGTGCATCAGGGCTTGAACAGTTAAACGTGGACTTGGTGCTGCTCATTGGTATCATTTACTGCTTTCAGTAGTTTCCTGAAAAGAATGTATGTCATAGGAAAGAAGTGTCTAGCAAATTGCAGTGAACTGAGTATTCCACGGAGCTTGGCCGGTACAGTCTTAGGGCAAGGGTTGCAGGGGAGCCACAGCAGCCATATAGAGACGGTATACAAACCAGCCAGAGTCTTCCCTAACCCTGGCAGGTGGGCAGGGAACAGACGGGGTGGGGCATGGGGCAGGAGATGGGGTGTTCCCTCCATCCGTAGCGACTGGAGTCAGCACTGAGCCAGTTTTGAGAGGTGCCGTCTTGTAAACATGACGCAGCAGGGAAGGAGTCCACTTGTTTAACCTCAGGATTCTCACGTTGCCTTTGACTTTCCAGACACAGTCTCCATGTAAACAACAGGCGGCCTTTCGTTGTTGCTTTCTTTTATTGAGTGAATATATATTTGGAATCATTGAAATCACCAAGTCAAACATTGGGGAAAGGGTGGGGAGGTATCAGTTTGTCCAAATGCTGAGTCACTGAAGCACTGTTGCAGTTTTTTTTAATGTGTTTTAAAATCAATCCATTCATTAAGATATACATACATATATATATAAATGAGATATTGTTTCCTTTTCTTTATTCTTTTTCTGTCCAGTCTATAAGGAATCAATGGGACTGACATGGAAAATAAAGCCAATAGTCAAAATATACCAATGGCAGCTAATGTTGAAGGATAAACACTTGCAGCCAGAGTCGGAGACTCCCACGTTGACCAACTTTGATGCTCAATTGTCAGTCCTTCAATCGCATTCACAGATTAACAGTTTAGTTTTCTAGTTTTCCATTTCTTCATCCACTATTGAATTGATCAGACTGGTACAATGTGGAGCCCAAGAGCTTCATCTTGCAGTTTCATGTGGTTGCCATAGAAACTAGTGGCGGTCGTAGGCAGTGGCAGCAGTGGGGGGTGCAGCACCCCTGGATGCGGCACTATAATAATAAGGGGAACCTGAAAGTTAACACAGGAGAAGATGGACCAGTTGGAAGGACATATATAGTTTATCAACAAATAATGCACTCCCAGGAGAAGCTAGGTTGGATCTGCATATTAATGGAGCCCATCAGCTCTCAGTTTACCTTTGTCTTGGCATCCACTAGCAATAGAGAATTTACTTCCTAAATGGTCTCGGAGCTTTACCCTTGCTTGCTCCAGTGCAGTAGGTGGTTTTGGGGTTAGCTGAAGACTGAAGAGTTTTATAGGGCATCAGGTTTATAGGGCAGGCTGCAGGGATCTGAGGGCCTTCTCATGCTCATCATTGCTTGAGATATTTAACACCTCAGACTATCTATTGCCAGCTTCTCAATGCTGGTCTAAGGAAATTCCAAGCAAGAGATGGACTATATTAACTCCCCACAACAAACCTCTTGGATGGTGCACCTGATATAAATGTGGCAACTGGTCAGGGTTGAGATGAGAGTGGATGGACAGCCAGCCAGCTTTGCACTATGCCCAGTACTCCCAAAGCAAACAATCCAGTGGTGCAATTTCTGTACAGTTGCAATTGTTTAATCAAATATGTAAGTGTCAATAACCTTTTTCAGTGGTAAACTAGCAACCTGCATAATGTGGCACATTTGGTGAGACTGGACAAAGTTGGATGATTCTGGTCCATGGAAGTTGTAGGCTTAAAGGAGAATTTTAAAGGAGGGAAATAGATGCAGGATTCTGAGGCAGCTGAGGGTAACCATAAGTAGACATGCGCAATAGGTCTCAGAGGGCAGCAGGGCAAGAGGCAATTACAGAGAAAAGAAGGAACAAGGACACTGAAGGATCAGAAAATAGCAACAGGAATATTAAAAGCAAGTGTTTTCGCTTTGGAGGGATATAGCAGGTGTAATTTTGTTCAGGTGACCACTTTGTCTGGGGATTTCAGGGCGTAGTGTGATACTAAGCTCATACTGCTATCAGTGAGATTTACTCTACCAGACCAAAGAGGAATAAATGCCATTGTGCTTGTCCCTCACAAAGATGAAAGCATCTTTGAGTAGACTGTGTTATGTAGAGGGTTAGGAGCTATCATTTTACCTCTGGGATCGGGGTTCAAATCCCACCCAGACCGAATAGACAAAGGTTTCTCTGTCTGCTTACTTCAGGGTCTTACATGAAACAACTTAGAGCTTTTACAACCTGCTTTCTACCTGGTGTGAGTGCAGAACACAATACTGTGTCTAAGTTGGTGCTTTCACAAAGACAATGTTACTACAAAATGATGCTGCTGCTCTTTTGAGGTTAGAGACAATATTAGAGGGAATTTTACTCATGTTGTGTCCATAAGGTAAAAGCTATTCAGCAAATTCTGGACACAATAAGTTTCTATTCCTGACAATTCATATATGAAGTAGCTTTAGTAGCAGAATAGAGCTTACATTCTCTACATTCATTATTTCACTATTTGAATTGTAAATTGCCAAGTGACATTTCACCTAATTTTAAGGCAGAGTGTAAGTAACTTTAAAAAATCCAATTCACACTGGCAACGCAATTCACCAATAAAATGATTTTTCCAGCAATCAGTGGTTGGAGTGGATTTGGTTTCATAGATGAAATATATTTTTTTAGGGTCTCACACACACAGGCACATGCGCACGCACACACACACACACCTATGCACACTATTAGCAGAGTCATGGGGTTGTAGGGATCCTGGATTATTGTAGCAATTCAAGAGTATTAGATAAGTGGAACTTCACCATCCACACCCTCATAGCCACAATATATGAGATGACCTAACTCAGTAAGTCAGGGCCTGAAGCTGTGATTTATTTGAAACTGCCCTAAACTCTGCAATGTTCTCAATTACTAATGCAACAAGTAAAATTCAAATGTAATTTCAGGACCTTGAGGTTTACAATATATTTTTGCAAAGGTGAATCCAATTTGAATATGGTATGAAATTAAGGCAGTAATATTCACTGTGCAAATCATTTGCTTACTCAGTACTATACAGTAAAATATCATTTAAACTCAAAGAGGTATTAAGTGTGTGGCTGTAGTAACACAGCAATACTCACTTAGTAATCCTGGGTTAGTGAAACGCCAGGCTTCATTGTAGGTCGTGTACTGTGGATGAGTGTAAGGATTTCCCGAAAATTCACTGCCTGGGGGAGGAAGAACAGGAGACAATGCTTAAGACAATGGTATGCTGAGAACTATCCGATGCCTTTCATTGTGTTTGGATGAATTTCATGTTCTGAGTTAAATTATTCACATTGCGTTCACTCTTGTGGTTTACTGCTACATTGAATTGCCATTAGAAATATACTTAAATCAAAGAAGCAGTGCAATGAAAACTAGTATCAAAAATGAGTACAAAGCGAATGGTGCATTAAAGTTTAAAATGGTAAATATGTATACACAGAAGGGACAAAGTGATAAAGATTAGCACCATGTATACACCCAAGGGTTAGTGTGACAATATTAGCATCTCAGATGTAAAATGAAAGCGCAGAGGTGAATTTTATACATATCGAGTAAAGGAATAGTGTCATGAAACTGAGCCTTGTATCTGGGCACTGAAAAACATCAAGAAATCCAAGGCAGAAGGGTTGAAGCAGTGCAGAAATGAAATAATTGATCTGTAAATTTAAATCAGGAATCTGCAAAGCTTGAAGACTGAAAATCCACTGGATCATCTCCCAAGCAGCATTGTACGACCAGGAACATTAATTTAGAATAGAAACATAGAAAACTTACAGCACAATACAGGCCCTTCAGCCCACAAAGCTGTGCCAAACATGTCCTTAACTTAGAAGTTACCTAATGTTACCAATAACCCTCTATTTTTCTGAGCTTTATGTACCTGTTCAACAGTCTCTTAAAAGACTCCATCTTATCCACCTCCACCACCGTCGCTGGCAGCCCATTCCACGCTCTCACCACTCTCTGTGTAAAAAACTTACCCCTGACATCTTCTCTGTACCTACTTCCAAGCAACTGTGCCCTCTAGTGCGAGCCATTTCAGCCCTGGGAAAAAGCCTCTGACCATCCACATGATCAATGCCTCTCATCATCTTATACACCTCTATCAGGTCACCTCTCATCCTCCGTCGCTCCAAGGAGAAAAGACTGAGTTCACTCAACCTATTCTCATGAGGCATGCTCCCTAATTCAGGCTACATCCTTGTAAATCTCCTCTGCATCCTTTCTATAGTCTCCACATCCTTCTTGTAGTCAGGCGAATAGAACTGAGCACATTACTCCAAGTGGGGTCTGACCAGGGTCCTATATAGCTGCAACATTTCCTCTCAGCTCCTAAACTCAATCCCACGATCGATGAAGGCCAATGCACCATATGATGTCCTAACCACAGAGTCAAACTGCGCTGCATCTTTGAGTGTCCTATGGACTCGGACTCCAAGATCCCTCTGATCCTCCACACTGCCAAGAGTCTTACCATTACTACTATATTTTGTCATCATACTTGACCTACCAAAATGAACCACCTTACAACACGCTGGAGGCACTCAGGTCGGGCAGCATCCGTGGAGATAATCAATCAATGTTTCCACGGATGCTGCCCGACCTGCTGAGATCCTCCAACGTGTTGTGAGTGTTGCTTTGACCCCAGCATCTGCAGTGTATTTTGTGTTTAAAATGAATCACCTCACACTTATCTGGGTTGAAGGCCACCTGCCACTTCTCAGCCCAGTTTTGTATCCTATCAATGTCCCGCTGTAACCTCTGACAGCCCTCCACACTATCCACAAAACCTCCAATCTTTGTGTGATGAAAGGAACTGGGTTTGAATGTCCATGAAAAACATCTCAAGTAGTGAGTTTGGACTGATGCCTTGCAGTGCTTTGCTGTACTGGACTCAATGTAGAAACTGCCTAGGAGGCAAAGGTCTGAAAGCAGCAGTTCTCTCTGTATAATTTGGAGAGTATGTTGCCTAGATCAGAAGGGTTGGTGTGGCTTGCCCTTTTACATAAAGAAGTTTCATTTAAAACTCAGGGGACTTGTGTTGAAATGACAACAGAAGGGAGGAGCTTCCCACTTCTTTCTTGAAATGCATGGGATCTGATTGTGCTGGGTAACAGCTGGCAGGTTGATATCTCTGTGTTTCAGGAAGGCTCTGAGTCTACTCATGTTCGGTCCAGTGTGGAAATCTGAGACACCATGATGAGAGATGGCAGTGCATCCAGATCTCAATTCTAAGAGCAGTTAATTTCATAGTTCATATTTTAATTTAACATGTTTAGTTACTTTAATATTTTATTCCATCATTTTTAAATTTTTTTGAATTTAATTATTTATCACTCTTATACATCTCTGACAATCTGAAGACCATCAGGGTAGTCTACGGCAAAAACTCAGTAAGAGACATTCAGCTGCTCTGAACCTGCTCCACTTCCAGCTGTTATGTGATAGGGGTTAGATCATTGTTGCCTCTGCAACGAAATAAAATCAATGTGGGTGACCCAGTGCAGGTGACCGAGACAGTTTGGGAATTTTCTGTGGACAAAATTACTCTGAAGTGGCAATAGCATAGGGACAAAGAAACAACCGTGAGGGAGAGCAGTGCATTCAACAAGTGATGCAGATTAATGCATGCAGCACACAGTCAAATTAACATCATACACACTTCAGCATAAACAGGAAACAGAGTAAAGAGGAAACATGCTACGAATCAACACAGAAGGAATAATGATGATTACACAGATACATCATTGCAAAGAATCTTTAGCAGAGAAACTGATATTGGAGTCTCAATGTCATAGATCCATTCAGCAAGGGAATAGACTTTTCGACACACTGAGGCAATGCTGCCTGTCATCCTATACTTATCAGAATTCACTCTCACCACATTTTTCATCAACCTCCTGGATTTTACTTATACAATCAGAGTCACTTATAGTAACCAATTAACCTACCATCCTATATGTCTTTAGGATATGGAGGAAACTAAGTCACCCAGAGTAAACCCATTCAATCTCCACATATCCAGTACTGGAGGTCAGGAGTGAAGTTGAGTTTCAGGAGCTGTGAGATAGTAGCTCCATATTTTGTGTCACAGTGCTGCCCAACAGATCGATACTGGCCTCTGTCTCCTCCTGTGGCTCTGTCATGCCCAAACAACACAACAATCAATTCCTTTACTCCCTTACTCAGTTCCTTCACTTCCTCTTAATAATTCTACACTGTGCATTTCAAATACTCCTTGCGGTGTCAACAGCCACTCAATACATTAAGAATTTATTCATGTATAATTACCATAAAATCACAAAATTCAACTACTGCAGAATGTACAAGAAGAGATGAAAACAAAGAATATCGCCCCTAAACACAAAGGAAGCATTGTGCAAGAGGGGAAGACGCTAAAGGCAATGGGATGCAGACTGAAGGGAAAGTGAAGAATATTTCACTTCTACTGTTGATTAATGGACTAAGGTCTGTAAAAGTTGCACTAAGTTGGCTTCAATGGAATATAGTTTCAGAAAAAGTGTGCAGCATACAGGGGTTTCTGCATTTATGCCACTGGCCATTGGCCAAGACACATGGTGCCACTGGCAGCAACAGAGGTTCATCATGTGGAACACCAGTGACCTCGATTCACTCCTGCCTTCCAGTATATCTGTATAGAGCTTGCACCTCCATCTTGAATAAAATTGGCAGAAGGAGCCCATCATCTATCTCACAGACTCCCCACCCTGTCAAGCCTCATCATGGAATGTCAATAGTTCCTACACTGGCTTCAGCAGTCACCTCTGAATCCATAAAGCTGGAGTGGAAGCACCATCCTTTATCCACATGGACAACCCAAAAAAAGGAGTGGGGAGGTTATTTCAGCCTTGAAGGTATCTGGACATTCATGGTGGCCACATGCTAATTTGACTTAATGAAGGCAACTTAGCACTTAGGATCTCCAAAGCATTAGGTGGCTGTAGTTTAATTTTTAAAAAGTTACAAAATTCCTCCCATGAACAAAATATGTATGATGAATGATTAATTGGAACTGTGCAGTTGCTTTTCCAAATGATACTGCTATTGTGGATTTTAATACTAGGCTTGGTTTTTCAGAAATCTTGAAGATGTGCTTGTAATTTTCCAAGTAGAAAATTATGGAGGCAAATATGGCAACACGCCATCACAATGTTCTAGTCATTAAGGTTTTTATTTGTAAAGTCTTCAAAGTTGATGGTCTTACTAAAATGTAATCATCGAATGTTTCTCTCTCCACACACGCTGCCTGACTTGCTGTGTATTTCCAGCAATTTGTTTTATTTTAAATTTCTAGCAATTATAGTACTTCACTTTGGAAAAAATATGTTCATTTAAATACATCCTATATTGGAATTTTTTAAATGGGACAATCTTTAAACTGGGCTGTATACCAGAATACGTTCATGAAATCCAGTTTCATCAAGCTAATTGGACCTATAACCAATGCTTTTTTCAGAAACAGATTTCCAACAGCAAATAATTGGCATGCCAGCATGAGCTCTGGGGTAGAAAGAGAGCTTGTGATTCATGACCAAGGCGGTGATTTAAATATTTACAGACATTTCTTCTATTCTCTGACCCTGAAATGCTTCTCTTGAACCTGAACAACAGGTTAAGTAGAGGGGAACCAGATATGCTCCAAAGGCCTTCCAAAGCACAGTACAATGTTTATCGATAGCTCAGGAAAGTTTGTATTAGATAATTAGCTCTGGGTAAGCTGTCACTCGAAGAAACTATCTCATCTCACTTTAGATAGTAATCAAACATGTTCAGTTGCTCCTCAACACTGGATTTTTCCCCAAATATTTATTTTCTGCTAATGCCAACAAATACTATGTCTTTACCTCACCGGAATCTTTTTTTTTAATCTTTGCAGAACTCCCCCGATCTTTTCAAGTGCACTAACCAATACCTCTCCTCTTTCTCTTTTACAATTTTCTTCTTTTTTCTCTTTCCTCAAACACACACAGGCATACATATTCTGGCTTTCTCTATTCTCTGTCTCATCTCATTTATTAATATTGGTGCATTAATTGTGTTTACACTTAGAATTATCCAGAATGCTTATAGAGCCAGCAATGTTAAGGAGAATTCTAAAATAAGTAAGGTGTTCACAAATGATTCAATCATCTCCAATTCTAACAAGAACCCATGCTTGTATTGACCACTTTTTGAAGTTAAGTGTTTTCCTTTACACTGAGTCTTTCAGATTTAATACACACATCCAATTAATACTTAAATTAAATTAAATGATTCCACCTTCAGAATTTATACTATCAGGGTTTTAAGGTTGTGGGTCAGTTCATAATTAAACCTTCTTTTCAATGGAGGGATGTTGTTCAACAGCACATCACAATAATCCAAGCTGCAGCCTTGCTTTGCACTGAGTCACATTGCCATATTTATGCTGTTATGAATTTTTGGGGAATTTTGCATCATCTGTGATTTGTATCCTGTTCATCACTTGTCTGGTGAGGAGCAATTTCTCCCTGGGGTTCTGCACGGAGTAGGTTGCCGATGTGCATGTGTGTGATGCAATCTTCTTCTTATGGCCAACATCAAAGGAATACCAAAGGAGGAGAAACTCTGGTATCATTGTGATGGCAACAATTCATCTGAGCACAGACAGCATCGGCTCACTTGTGTCCAACAACACAGAAGTAAAAATGAAGCAATTGCTGAGGGATGATCTGCACAATCCTGAGGCGAATGATGATCAGAAGGAATGGATCAAAAAGAGTAATGAGATAAGGATCACCATCCGAGTAAGTGGATAAAATATGAAAACAAATAGCTGCAGATTGCTTGGTTATATGTAGAGGCACATAGCACCAAGGATAGCATGGAGAGCAAGATCCAAATAATCAGCTGCTACGTAGCACTGCACACACACTGGATGAAATGCTGAGCATACTCAGACGAATGTGAAAAAAGATCAGGAAACCAGATTTTCAGTAATCATGGTCAACCAAAAACAATAGCCAATGTTACTGGGCAGCAGCAGGCTGAGGCACAGATTTGTAACCTCAGCATACAGCACATCCTGCTCTGAAGAGGATCCTGACTTTTCGAGGAAGCCCCCAGCGGCTCTGAGGGCATTGGGGTCCTCACAGCAAATGTGATACTGATGGACCAGCAGCTTGTCCAGTGGCCTGTACTTAGGAAATAAGGAGAGGAAGAACAAAACAACATGGGGACACCATAGAATCACAGAGCAGGGAGAACAAGTCTGAGTCCATGCCTGCCATAAAGCACCATTTTTATAGTAATACTGTTTTATTTTGCCCATTTTACCATCATCTTCCCCAGATTTCACCATCGTCCTACAGCATGATGTCTACCAGCCAGCATGTCTTTGGATGGGGGACACACACAAAATCACATGGCGGGTTTCTGATGGCTTTCGTGACAGCTTGGCATGGAGGCTCCAATGTGCAGGGTTGGAAGAGGATGCAGAGGGTTATGGAATCAGCCAGCTCGATCACTGGCATACTACCTTCCCCCCAATCCACCACCACCATCACTGAGGACATCTTCAAGAGGCAGTGCATATTTAATGATGCATCCACCATTAGAGACTCTCACCATCCAGGACATGCCCTCTTCTCATTACTACAGGAGGCACAGCAGCATGAAGATCCAGACCTGATGCTTTAGGAGCAATTTCTTCCCCTCTGCCATTAGATTTCTGAATGGTCCATAAACTCTACCTCATTACGCCTCTTTTGCACTATTTGTAAGATCACATATGGGCAGAATTAAGCCAATCGGCCCATTGAATCTGCTCCACCATTTGACCATTCTCCTGCCTTCCCCCTATAACCCTTGACATCCTGATGAATCAAGAACCTATCAACCTCCACTTTAAATATACCCTCCATAGTCATCTGTGGCAATGAATTCCACAGATTCACCACCAGCTGGTTAACTTATCATCTGTCTTCTAAAGGGGCAATCTTCTCTTCTGAGTCTGTGCCCTCTGGTCCTGGACTCCCTCACTATTTTGAAAAATCCTCTCCACGTCCACTCTATCTAGGCCTTTCAATATTTGCTAGGTTTCAATGAGATAGATGATCTATTTATTTATTATAACAGAGTAATTTTTATGTCTTGCACTATACTGCTCTCAGGTCATTGCAAGACCTTGTCTCAGTGCAAATACCTCTCCAGATGCTATTGCAGATGGATGAGGCCTACCATTAGGAAGAACAGTAACAGAGGATCACTGCTAAGTGTAACATAGAACATAGAATAGTACAGCACAGTACAGGCCCTTTGGCCCACATTGTTGTGCCGACCCTGCCTCCCATATAACCCCCCCACCTTAAATTCCTCCTTATACCTATCTAGTAGTCTCTCAAATTTCACTAGTGTATCTGCCTCCACCACTGACGCAGGCAGTGTATTCCACACACCAACCACTCTCTGAGTAAAAAACCTCCCTCTAATATCCCCCTTGAACTTCCCGCCCCTTAGCTTAAAGCCATGTCCCTTGTGTTGAGCAGTGGTGCCCTGGGGAAGAGGTGCTGGCTATCCACTCTATCTATTCCTCTTAATATCTTGTATACCTCTATCATGTCTCCTCTCATCCTCCTTCTCTCCAAAGAGTAAAGCCCTAGCTCCCTTAATCTCTGATCATAATCCACACTCTCTAAACCAGGCAGCATCCTGGTAAATCTCCTCTGTATCCTCTCCAATGCTTCCACATCCTTCGTATAGTGAGGCGACCAGAACTGGACACAGTACTCCAAGTGTGGCCTCACCAAAGTTTTATAGAGCTGCATCATTACCTCGTGACTCTTAAACTCTATCCCTCGACTTATGAAAGCTAACATTCCGTAAGCTTTCTTACCTACCCTATCTACCTGTGAGGCAACTTTCAGGGATCTGTGGACATGTACCCTCAGATTCCTCTGCTCCTCCACACTACCAAGTATCCTGCCATTACTTTGTTATCTGTCTTGGAATTTGTCCTTCCAAAGTGCACCACTCACTTATCAGTGAGTCATCCATTGCAACAAGGAAGGGGCACTAGGATGCTTTCAAAAGTGTTGGAGGTTGGCTTCATCACCTAATGGATATGAACAGCCCCCTTAGAACATAGAACATAACAGTACAGTTCAGGCCCATTGGCCCATCACATTGTGCTGACATTTTAATCTACTCCAAAATCAGTCTAACCCTTCCCTCCTGCATAGTCGTCCAATGTTCGATCATCCATCTTCCTACCTTTTGACAAGAAGCAAGAGGATTATGCACAAATCCACAACAGAAAAGGGCTCTCATCTTCCTTCACCATGGAGGCCACATGTCCTCACTGGCCATTACTGGACTGAAGTCATCCTTTTATACAAGACCGTTTGCCAGCATTGGGTCTACGACAATGGCACGCTACTATCACAGAATAGCCATAACCCCAGAATAAACGGAATACCGCTGCTGATGAACTCTCCAGGCTCTCATATACAGGTATAGAGAACTCAGCGAATTTGGAAAGTAAAATTTTGTGCTGCCAGCTGTTCATGACCATTTCCCAGTCACAGCTAACGAAATGTCCACAAACTACGCGCAAAGATATAGTTCCAAGGCCAGAATCTCACTGCGAGAAATTAATCTGATGTTGGCGTCATCAAAAACATCTGACCTTTCTGCAGTGGAAACAGGAATCATCTGCAAACTAGCAATGTGCTAAGTGGGGACACTGGCTGGTTATTCCCAGATAATTCTGACAGTGAGCTTCATACCCTGTACACTGGCAGAGGGAATATGAAAGTGGCAATGCATGGATTTATTTTCCAGTCTGATGTAAATCAACATATTGCAGACATAGTTAATACTTGGCTGCCTGGCTAAGATTGTGGGGCAGAAGCTTCACTCACAGAGGGACAAACAAAATCACTAAGATTCCGAAGGTAAAAAAAAACGTATCTGATAATTCCGATAATTCCGAGCTGGCTCAGGAGGATTTTGGAATCAGCGTTGCAACCCAAGGAGCAGCCATCCATCCCAACAGCATACTTAAACAGGTAGCATCGTATAACAGCAATATTTGGCAGCCAGTATTACACTGCTCCCCTCTGACATGTAAGAACGATACCCATAATAATGCATTTACATTTACAGGATTATCAAGGGGAATATCATTCTAATGTACAATGTCCACATAAGTGCCTGCTGATCAAACTCCATTCAACCTCAGCACTTCCTCCTTTAATCCCATCACAAACTTTGAACAGTCTTGCTATATTCCTGGCAAAACAGCAAAGCTCCTTTATATTGGTCATGGTAATGTCAGGGTGCAACCCCACTTCTGAAATTTGAGCTTTATCATTCAAGTTGGCATGCTCCCTACACAGGAGGGCAGCGACATTCTAAAAGAGGAGTATTACTCGTCAATTAATATCACCACAGAAGGTTATATTTACAGAGGGTCATCATGACCTCAGGACATTTGGAAACGCCTGTTACTGAATGGATTACTTTTGTCCACTGATGTCAGAATTTGCAGCAGCCAGGAGCAACAATGAAATTATGACAAAGTGATCAGTTGTGGTGATAGTAACCAATGGATAAATATTGAAAAGGAATAAAAAGAAAACTCCTTGTATCTTCTTCAAAGTGTGCCATGGGGTATTTTACCTCACTTCATCATCATACCTGAAAGATGCACCATTGTCCGAAAACACTCAGACGGCACAACTTTGAATATTGTGCTCAAGTTTCTGGAGTAGGACCAACCCACTAGCTCCTGACTTGGAAATGAACTTCTTATCATTTAAGTCATGGCTGTCAAATTACTCGCAACAGGAGATAGGAAAGTGGATCAACCGTAGCCAATTCATGCTACTTATTCTTACCCTAGCGGTTACACATATTATATCCATGTTTTGGAATCAGGACACGTTGTCAGGACCAGCATTTATTGCCAATCTTTAAAAACCCTTGGGAAAAGTGTGGTCAGTTTCTTCAGAAGTAAAACATTGCCAAAAGCTTTGAGACAACCTAAGACCAGGAAAATTGCTACATAAATTTGTTAGTTTGTTGATTCTTAAAGTGCTTTCTCTCATTTATTCCCTAAAAGGTTAATCCTGAATTCCTACGATATGGAGTTTAATTGACAGCTTTACAGGAAAAAACCTTATGAAAGCCAGCTTGAAAATTTAGTAACAGAATGTCTTAAGTGTTATCAGAATGTAACTGCCAATACTCTTGGGTAGTGGTGCATGAAAGTGCTCTGATTTTCAAGAGTAAAGTTTGATTCACGTTTCTACTGGAATATATTTTGTAACTAATATAAAATCTTCAATGAGCTACTGTCAACAATCAGAATAGGAAGTAATTGCGCAATGATCTGCTTTTTTAACGATTAGTCACGGTGTCCTTTCAATTGGCCGAACAAAGGTAAAGAATAATGCAGAGGGAATGATGGCATTTCAGCGGACATCACAATCACAAAGCAATAAAATATTTACCATTAATTAATGAGTCACAATTTTCAAATCATCTCTGAAAATTGTTCAGGGGATATTTTTGGGAAATTTGGGATTGATTGCCCAATCAATATAGAGGCAGAAACACTATCCTTGGTAGATTTTTTTTAAAAAATGAAACATTTTGTGAGTATAAGGAAAGCGTAGGGAAACAGGACTAAGTCAAAGCATCTGTACAACTTGGATAGGTCATTGGCCCTCTGTGTGTCATACAGTCCTCTTGTCTGTGATCCTACACAGCAGGCTGAAGAGAATCATTACCACTCAAACATGACCCCACTTACCAAGACCTTTACAACATCCACAAGGCACTTAAAATACACTAAGTTTAATGAAATACTCTCCATTTGCCTCAATGATTGTAATGCCAACATCCCTCATGAAGTTCCAGGGAAAGAACAGTTCACTTAATTGATAGCCCATCCACCCTGCTGAGCACTCATTCCCTCCACCACTAGTGCATTGTAATTCAGTGTACAACAAAATACTCTGACACTGCTCATTCAGACTATTCCAACAATACGTCCAAAACCTACAGCCTCTACTACCAATGAGTATCCAGGCAGAAACTGTATGTGAACACCACCAGCTGTGAATTCCCCACCAATTTACCATTCCCTCATTGTTAATGGGACTAAATCTAGGGGTTCCCTCATCAACAGCACTGGGGTGCACCTTCACCAGCCAGACAACAGTGGTTTGAGAAGGTGGGTCAGCACTATGTTTAGAGGAAGAATTAGGTATGGGCAATAAAAGCCAGTCTTGTTACCTGTATCCAAATCCCAAAAAGAAAAAAAAGCAATACGGTAACAGACCACTTGTAGTACCTGCAGGCAAAGCTGCCTCATGAAGGTATTGTCAATCGTCAAAAATTCCCACCATCCAGGCAGGAGATACAGAAGCCTGAAGTCCCACACCAGCAGGTTTAAGAACAGCTGCTTCCTGAATCAACTGGAAAAACCCCTAATCACTGTGACCTCCTTGATCACTTTGCTTTAAAATAGACTTTATGTTACTTTTTCACAAAGAAGTGTAAATTTGCAGATACTGTAAATCCAAGCAACACACACAAAATGCTGGAGGAACTCAGCAGGCCAGGCTGCATCTACGGAAAAGAGTACAGTCCACGTTTCAGGCCCAAAACACTGACCGTACTCTTTTCTATGGATGCTGCCTGACCTGCTGAGTTCATCCAGCATTTTGTGTGTGTTCTTGTGTTATTGTTTATTCTAATTATGCTCTTTCTTGAAATAATTGACTTTGACTTCGACTGCATCTTCAAAAGGATTGTTCAAAAGTTTTTGTGGTCATTAACAAAAAAGTGCTTTGAAAAAAAATTTTGAAATAAAGAATGAATAAATTTGGCCTTTAAAAACTTGGCCTTTTCTCCTTGGAGTGACGGAGAATGAGAGATGACCTGATAGAGGTGGATAAGATGATGACAGGCATTGATCATGTGGATAGCCAGTGGTATTTTCCCCAGGGCTGAAATGGCCAACACAAGGGGGCATAGTTTTAAGGTGCTTGGAAGTAGGTACAGAGGGGATGTTGGGGGTAAATTTTTCACACAGAGAGTGGTGGGTGTGTGGAATGCACTGCCGGTGGTGGTGGAGGCAGATACAATAGGGTCTTTAAAGAAACTCTTAGATAGGTACATGGAGCTTAGCAAAATAGAGAGCCATGCTCTAGGGAAATTCTAGGCAGTTTCGGGAGTAGGTTACATGGTCAGCACAACATTGTGGGCCGGAGAGCCTGTAATGTGCTGTAGATTTCTACGTTCTAAATAATAGGTGAGTGCCTGCCCAATGTGGTAAATCCCTTCCCTGTCACTTTCTGAGAGTTATTACCTGTAAGCCCTGCATTACCTGTCCTCAGCTGATCCATTATGCTATCCCGGGTTCTGAGTAAGCATTCCATCTGCTCAGCATGTCAATAGCTGCTCCTGTAGTCTGAAGCTGTCTTCACTGAGTCACATTTATATCCCCAGACACAGTAACCAATTGCACCATCTTCTCAGCAATAATAATGCATTGTCACAGGAAAATCAAGACATTTTTACCACATTTTCCTCTTCACACTGACATTATCTCAGTAAGCTGGGAAGTTACCTGGTACCATGCCTGCCAGTGTGGAGGTGGAGTAGCTGCCCTGGCCAGTCGGCGGCACATGTGGAGGATAGCCAGGTAAAGTTGTACTCGCCATGTCCCGGCCTGGAAAACAAACACACTTTCAGTATAAATGGGATGTACTGAGGCACTTTAGAGAACAGGTACGGTATAGGGATACACATCCTGTGAGAATACACCTGGGGGTCAGAATGTGTGCGGTCGACTATGTGAGGAAGGCTGCACGAGTGTGCTTATCTGTATACTGTAGGTATAACTGTGTGTCGGTCTGTGTCCATGATCATCGACATGTGTAAGGTTTCGTGTGGTGTGTTTGTATAGCTGTGAGTTTGTATGTGCATGTATGTGGGAGTTTATTTTTAATTATATGAATGCATGCAAATGGAAGTGATTGAGGAAAGCTTCTGTGCGGGCTTTGTGTGTGTGTGTGTGTGTGTGTGTGTGTGTGTGTGTCTGTGTGTGTGTGTGTTTGTGTTTGTCTATGATTGCTTTATATTTATGTCGGCAGTCTAACTCTACTTGTTATTCCTCAGGAAACTGCTTCAGATGATAGCCCATCCATTTAATCTATGATTCTAAACACAGTAAAATAGAATAAACAATGAAGATATCAGGAAAAAATATCATTGGCTGACCAGCAATTAGACTACTGATTAATAAACTACAAATACTTTATTATCTGCACTCTCCATAAAACACGTCGGAGATGAAATTCAAGGTTCAAGGTGGTTTAATGTCATTTCCAGTTCACAAGTGAAATGGAGAATGAAATATTTGTTACTCTAGGTCTGATACAGCACGAAAAAACACAATAAGGAACACAATAATAATAATAAAAACCACAATAAATATAAATACATAAAATAGTTTATGTACATAGATTGATTGTATGTCCATAAAGTGACACTAGGCACAGGAGTGTCTGTACAAAAGGTGATGATAGGAAATGATGAAGTAGTGGTGGTTGGGGATGGGTTAGTGGCTGTTGATCAGTCTTACTGCTTGGGGAAAGTAAATATTTCTGAGCTTGGTGGTCCTGGCATGGATGCTACATAGCAACATCCCTGATTGGAGTGGGGCAAATAGTCCATGAGGAGGTTTGGTGGGATCCTTCATGATGTTACTAGCCATTTTAGAGCCCTCCTATTCACTACAATGTACTTTCCGTAGCATGCAGTGATTCAGTTTGTTAGGATGTTCTCTACTGCTCCTCTGTGAAATGATGTTAGTATAGATGTACATAGTCCAGCTCTCTTCTGCATCTTCAGAGAGTAGAGCGAGCTTTCCTGATTGTGCAGAATGTGTTCTGGGAGCACTAGAGTTTGTGCGAGAGGTGCACTCTCGGGAGTTTATCTCTGTCGTCCCTTTCAGCATGGAGCCCTCGAAGATCTCTGTACTTCGCCAAGTATGGCTGTTGGCGTTTTGCCATTTTTTGCGTTCTACATGCCTTCATCTGCTTTAAACACAGCAACACCCTGCCCAAACCTCTTCATGTGTTGATGATTTTTGCTTCCCCTCCTTGTGGGGCTGCGTGCCCATGTTGCATCAGTTAGTAATCCTGTAATTCGACTCCTTGCAACGATAATGATGTTATTTAAATACAAGATGTTATATATAATGAAAACATCCTTCAGAAAGGAAGGCAATTACATTTATTTATTTATCTGGAGATCCAGCACAGTAACAAGCATTACTGGCCCAAAGAGCCCACGCTGCTCAACTACATCCACGTGACCAACAACCCTATTAAACCATACGCTCTAATGTGGAAGGAAACGAGATAACCCAAAGGAAACCAACGTAGTCATGGGAGAATGTACAAACTCCTTCCAGACAGCTGCGGAAATGAACCTGGTTGCAGGCGCCGTAATAGTGTTATGTTGACCCCACGTTACTGTGCCGTGCTTTCACACCTTGCACAATCTTAGAGTGCCCCAGTGAGCTTTGCAGCCAATGAACTTATCTTGAAGTGCCAGGTTCTGTTACATTGGCAAATATGGCTGAGCAGCTGTACACAGCAAAACCACAGATACAGCAATGTTCACGAACACTAGACCCTTAGGGCAAGTTCCTGAAGAGGCGAAACTCAAAACATACAACAATCAAATGAAAAATTATAAGAGCAATGACCAAAGGGCTTTGTCAAGAGCCATGTTCTGTGCAAGCGCTATTCATTTAACAACTGATACAGTTTAGGGATCATCTTCCTTTGCCTCTTAGCTGTCAGTTCCAAATCAAAACCCTGTTTTAACCCAGGCTATTAACACCAAGCAACACAAGTGAATGGACACTCCCTCCCTCTCATTCCAATGCTGCATCTCACAACTAGGGTGGGAATGTAGGTGGGTTTAATCTTAAAACAAGCTTGAACTGGAATCATTGTTTACTAGTTTGTTTTTACTGAAACCAAAGGTGGGCTCCAATCACATCTATTCTTCCTCGAGCACTTCATTTTTATCCGCGGTCTCTGCTTTAATCTCCACTAATACTGAGAAGGTAAACCTCCGCTCTGTGAGGCCTAGCAGTCTGTCCGTTGCGGCTGTGGTTTCATGCCGGCCTGGGCTCAGGTGTTACGAAATCAGAGTGCATTATTCTTGCTGCCACAAACAACCAAACCCTTCAAATTCTTTCTGCTTTGTTCTGGTTCCAGCTTCAGATACCTGAGGAAGCCCTTTGGAATCTTTGCAGTCGAAGCTTCCATTGGATATGAAGTTATGAGCAGGCACATTGCAGGTTTTTGTTACAGCTTCTCATTCTTTAACCTGGGAAAGCCATCATGGGGAACAATGCAAAGTATTGGATCATTTCAAAATATCTTAAGGAATGTCTGTGGCAATTTCGGAGACTTTAATACTTTCAGATGTTATAATGCACAGATATGGCATGACAGATATATAAAGCAGACATGCCAATGCCCTGAAACTTTTGACGTACGTACAGCAACCCTGATATTGCTCAGTCAGTACTGTTCTACATAATAAATATACTGCAATATGTATATAGCAATGATTGCAAAACGTGCATTAACACCCACATATAGTACGAATATCACAGGAATATTTAAATAACAGAAACACCCAGATCACAACGAATGCACATCCAACTAACAATCACCTCACACTCAGCTACAATCCACAAACACAACGTCCCCCATGGCACGATAAAATCACTGCAATTTCAAACCCAACTTAACACAGCTTACATCTGGAGCACACACCTCACACCCAGTTACCCAGCTCACACCCACCTTGCACTGAGCACCTGCGGCTCACATCCAGCTCAAACTCATCTCAGCCCCAGTTCACAGCCTGCTCACAGGAAGTGAATGAAATGCACATGAATTCGCACTCATCTTGCAGCCACTTCATACCCTGGTCACTCAGTTTATGCTCACCCCGCTCCTAGGTCACACTCAGTTGAATTCTCCTCTCTGCTGGGAAAACTTAATTGGATATCTCCACGACATACTTCAGACTATGAGTTCTCATTGGCTACAGCTTTAGAGATGCCCGAGGTTAATGCCCTCAGCAGGGTTCCCCTACAAGAGGGTAATGGACAAGCTAATTCCCATTTGTACTGCCCACAGCAAACGTACTACAAAGACGTCCACAGCCTTAATTTTTAGCTTGATGTATAACCTCCAGACGTGTCACAACTCCAGATCAAAGTAACACTGGGCATTAACTCCAGCGTTACCCCCAACAAAACTGCTTCTGATGACTGTAAAATATTGTTTGATTGGTGTGTTAACTGACAGGATTATCACAGGCTAGATACATTCCTGAGAGACACCGTCTAGATTACTCGCTAGTAACACTCTGGGGACTCTGACAGGTTCTGTGGAGCTCACATTCAGAGACACTGGGAGTGAAGAGAGATATTAAATCTTAGGTCACATTAAGTAGTAACATAGTTGCCTCTCGTGAACAGAAAGACGAAGAAATGTTGATCCAAGGATATCCTGAGGCAAACCTTCTAGAGTGACAGGTAGATTTCTCCATCACATTTTCTCCAGAACACTATGCTCCACCATCATGCCCGGAAGGTTATTGTATGCAATCAGCATTCACAATCTAGCATACTTCTGTCACTAAAGCTGTTATGCAGATTCTCCCTATTTTCCTATTGTCACAGAATCAGAGAACCATACAGCATGGAAAAAGACCCTTTGGCCCAACAGATCCATGCTGACCAAGATTCCCACCTAAGATCATTCCATTTGCTCACATTTAGCCTATATCGCTTCAAACCATTGCAATCCATGTACCTCTCCAAGTACCTTTCAAACATTGTTAATGTACCTGCCTCGACTGCTTCCTCTAGCACCTCATTCCATATACTGACCAATGTCTGGGTGTAAAAGTTGCTCCTCAGTTCTTATTAAATCTCTTCCCCCCTCTCCTTAAATCTGTGTTCTCTAGTTCTTGATTCCATATCCTTAGGTTAAAGGACTGTGCACATTCATCCAATTTAAGCCCCAACCTGCTCAAACTCTGTTCATAACTCAGCCTCTAAAGTCTCTGCAATATCTTTGAAAATCTCCTTTGCATTCTTTCCAGCTTAATGTTATCCTTCTGATAGAGGGTGACCAGAACCAAACACAAATTCCAAATGTGGCCTCACTGACAACTACAACATAACTTCTCTTCTTAATATCCTGACTGATAAGAGCACTGAATATAGAACCCTTAAATAAAAGGGCTAATTAATCTTGTGACAGAATCTTAATACTGCTCAGCACTGATCCTGTCTTGATTCCTCACCTACCCACACAATAAAAAAAAATCTCATTCAACTCCTTGCAAAGCTGTGCAGTTGGTGTTCCTGGCCTTTTGTTGTTATGTTAACCTCCACCATTGGTTTTCACTGCATTTCTTCTGCTTTGAACATGTTCCATCTTGCCTATGTACTTCTCCTTTGCTATTTGCTTTATTTTCTCTTCTCTCTGCCCAAATGTCCTTCCAAGAGCCTCAGACAGCTCTTAATATGCCTTCCTCAGAGTCTTGCAACCATTACCTTCACAATACAGAAAGTGCTGGGAAAACCCAGCATGTCAAGCAGTGTCTGTGGAGACAGAACTAACACATTAACTCTTATTCTCTTTCTGTTGACCTGCAGTCCAGCATCTGTTGTATTTTGATTTCCATCAGTCCCCTCCCTCTCAACCAGCATTTTCCCCCTTCCAATACATTTAGAATACAGATTGCTTTCCTCGCTCCCCTACCTAGTCACCCATTTCCAGATTCAATGGCTGTTTTGTACAAGATCTGTTAGCTTGGTCATTACAATGTAATAACTACTATCCAAGTGTGATTTGGCAGCCAAATCTGATTTATCAGAACTCCTGCTTTGGACTACGCTATGTGGCTATTAACATTCCAGCTTCTAGATGTTGTGCAATGTTCATACCATCATTTGATTGAAAACTACTGAATATATTTTGAATTTCAGCAAACTCGAGTTTAGTTTTATTACGTTCTCATTGTTTTCAGAAGTTACTAACTACAGGCAACATTTATTTTTAAAAGGGGCACAGTCATCCAAGTGAGGAAAGACAGGAGGCCATTCAACCCTTTGGGGCATGCTATCGCCCAGTAGAACAATCCAACCCACTCCATTCCTCCACATTCAACGTGGTGCAATGTCCTGTTCAATATTTATCAAATTTATTGATAAATTCCGGCCCTTCAAGCTGTGTCACTCAGCAACCCCCAATTTAACCCTGCCTAATCACTGGGCAATTTACAATGACCAATTAACCTACTAACTAGTACATCTTTGGACTTTGGGAGGAAACTGAGCACCCGGAGAAAACTCAACACATTCCAAGGGGAGGGCATACAGACTTCTGACAGATGACAGTGGATTTGAATTCCAAACTCCAATGCCCCAAGCTGTAATAGCTCGGAGCTGAGATCAGAGCTCGCCACTATGTCTAGGAGGAAGAGCACTGAGCAAACAGGAACTGAAGATGGGAGTTTCATAAGCCAGACCAGGTTTATCTAACCACATAAGAATGATGCCCGAGAGAAGAACATTTAACAATGATTATGCTGTACTGGAATTGTGCAAAATTATAGCACAGATGTTGAGCATCAGATTGACTGACTTGTGCTTGCATTCAAACTTTTGAGAATATAAGCCTGCTTTTAATTAAATCTAAAGTGTAGTTGAATTCAATCTTGATTATAAAACCCTGAATGAAAATCTAATATTCTACCACCTACTTTTTTTTTTAAGAATTGTATTATCATATTCCTTTTTCCCTTGAACGTTTAACTAGTCTCTCTACTTTACAGTACTCAGACAGTTTAATTGTTGCAGCAATGCCTTGTTGCTGGGAAGCAAAACCAAGGCTTCCCTGCTGAACATATATTGGAAATTGTTTCACCATTTTACACATGTTGTATTCAACTCATGCAGAGTACATCAAAATATCAATTATGTTGCAAATTCAAGAGTTCTAGGCAGCGGTAACAGTAATAAACAGTTTGTGAGTCATTCATTTTAAATAGATTATGCAAATGTATGAGACATAAAATCAACAAGATCAATAACTTCAGCTATTTTAATTGACAATGAATACATTTTTAGAAGTGCATCATCTCAAAACCTCTAATAATAGTGAATTCAGGACTGAAAATGCATTTAGGTGGTCAGGATTATCGATTGGTTCAGGACAAAAACAAGCCAAGGTGTCAAAGTTTCATAAGGCCCTCATTTGTAATTTTGGGGGAACTTAAGTCTGCCACAACATCTGCCAGTAAATATACTTTTACTTAAAATTACCTTCTTTATTACTTAATGCTTTGGACCCTTTGCTTAATTAAAGATATCGTTGGCTGAAGCTCACATAAATTTCACTCAGTTGATCCCAGGAAGATTTTGGATGAAGACAGATTGAACAAATTTCATCTGTAGTTACTTCGTTTCAGAAGAATGAGAGGCAATCATTCTTAGGAGGCTTGACAGAGTAAATGCGTGGGGACTGTTTTACTTCACAGGAGAGGGGAGCACCCAAGTGTACAGTGTTGGAATAAGAAAGGGCCCAACTTTGATGTGTGTTACTTGAATTTCCAGCATCTGCAGAATTCCTCGTGTTTGCTTTTAAGATTGGGATGATTTCTTCTCACAAAGGATTGAGAGTCTTTGGAATTCATTTCTGAATTGATATCATTGTGATAAAGAGGGATCTTGGGGTCCAAGTCCACAGCTCACTGAGAGCAGCCAATATAATCAAAGATCCCTCCCACCCGAGGCATTCTCCCTTCCCTCCCCACCCCCAATTAGACAGAAGATACAAAAGCCTAAAGGCATATACCACCAGACTCAAGGACAGCAGCTACCCCGCTACTTTGAGATTATTGAATAGATCAATTGTACATTACGGTGAACTCCTAACCTTACAGTCTACCTTGTCATGTAACACTATATTCTTCTCTCTATTATTGCCCCAATGTAGTGATATGATGAAATGATCTGTAGGGATGGCATACAAAACAAAGCTTTCCACTCCACCTTGCTACAATGACCAAGTAGATAGAGTGTTAAAATAGAATAGGTCATACTTGCCTTCACTGGTCAGGGCTTTGAGTATAAAAGTCAGGAAATCACGTTTCAGCTATATAAAACTAACTTGATGAATTATGTGCTGTTCTGGTCACTACATTATAAGAGAAGATGCAGAAGAAGTTCACAAAATGCTGCCCAGATTGGAGGACAATCTAAATAAGGAGAGGGCAGACGAACATGGGTTGCTTTTAATTTGATTTAATGTAAAGATACAGCATGGTAACAGGCCCTTCTGGCCCAGCGAATCTGCACTGTCCAATTACACCCATGTGACCTACTAACCCCTACACCTTTGGAATGTGAGAGGAAGCCAGATCACCCAGCGGAAACCCACGTGGTCACGGGGAGAACATACAAACTTCTTACAGATAGTGACAGGAACTAAACCCAATTCTCTAGCGCAGTCGTAGTGTTACATAAACCTTTAGCTACTGTGCCACCCTGAACAGCAGAGGCTGAGAGGACAACTGATGGAAATTTACGTATAATATTAGGAGAAGCATAAATTAGTCGGAAATCTCCCAGGAGATAAGGTGGAAGGAGAAGATCGGGGCAAGTTCTTTTATAGAGCAAGTGGTAGCTGCCTGGAATGGGCTGTTAGGGTTGGTACTGTCAGCAAATACAATAATGGCAAATAGAGGCAGTTAGACACATGGATATGCAGGGAATGGAGTATTATGGATCATATACAGGAAGAAGAAAATTAGCATACTTTAGCATTGTGTTTGGTACAGACATAATGGACCAAAAGGCCTATACTTGTGCTGGTCTATTTTCTGTGTTCTTTTGATCCAGAAAGCTGTGGAAGCTGAATCTTTGAACATAAGCAAAAGTGAGATAATTTTTTAAACAGTAAGAGAATTGAGGATTATCAGGTGGTGAGAAAGAGAATTTCAGGATAGTTGGGTCAGCCAGCTTACTGAAAGGCAGAGCAAGCTCACAGTGCCAGATGGCCCATCTTGTTCCTGTTTCTTATGGCCTTGTTAGAGTTGCTTGGTCAATGCATTGGAACCTTAATTGAATCAAACCATCCATATGAAATAAAACCTCTTGTAACCATTTCAGTATTTCAGTAATGGGTGAGTATGATGGTTTAGCATGCAGTTAATCATTTAAGTAAGATCCATACCATTTCTGAGACCAGCTTGAAATGACATAGATCTATTGGTGTGCCAAGGTTTCAATGAGTACTCTATGACATGTGGCAGCTTACTGAAGCTACTTCAGCTGCACTTCTCATTACCACTGGCTCTAAAGCCTGAAACTTCCTCCCAAACTCTCTGGATATTCATCACAGATATTCTGTAACGTCTGCTGGCTTAGAACCGAGTGAAGATCCAAGCTAATGACTCAAATCAGAGTAACCGTTTTGTTTTAATCAGCCTCCCTGCCACCTTCCTCTGTCTGCTTATGGATAAACTGCAGAGGTGTTTTCTCCATCTCTACTGTACATGACTCACACTGGGTAAATTGGGTAAACTGATTTCTGGTTAAGTACAAGGCTGAGGTGATGGCAGCAGCCACTGTTCACTAGCTTAAACTGTCAGATTTTGAGCTTCAGTCTTTTTAGATCTGTGGGGTAAAGCGTAAGCAAACACTGCCTATTTATGGAGAGAAGGGAAGCCTGGCTGTGGAAGCACTATAAAACCTCTGGGAAAGTGTTTAGTGAACCAGACCCAACAACACAATTAGTGAAAGGATAAACAGAGTGAACAAGCTCAGAAACACTGTGACATTGGCATTGCTGCAGCATTAGACTGCTGCGTATGATATAAATAATGCTGCTTCTCTTTGTCGGGTACCCACATTACAGAGTAGACTGTTCATTCATAAATACAAAGGGTCACTGCCAAGTTGGATGCCATCTGCACAACAAGCATTCAAGCCAAGGCATTCAAGCACAAGGAAAATATTGCCGGCCATGGAGTTTGGGACATGGGCTTGGACAACTGCTGATGGGGCAGAACTGATGGTGAATGACGGGCCCAATAATTTCCTTGCCACTGCGGCTAAGTTCATTTACAAGCTGAACCTTGAACCTATATCTCACCGAGCTTCTAAAGCAGAGCCCTGTTAATGTAATAGGGGAAGAAGAGCCTGAGGCTAAAACACAGAGAGCTGCTAAAGTGATACCAGGAAGATTGTTAAGAAATTGAAACAGGCTATTTTCAACTGTAAATCCACAGAAATTTTCCAATAGTCTGTGATTACTAGTACCACTGAGACAAATTCAGTACTGTCAAATTTAGCTAAGATATACAGTATGTGGTATTTGAAGAAGCAGCATTGCTTGTTCCAAACGACTGTAGGAAAGACCCATCTAAATGAATTGTAGGGAAGTAAATGAGTGTCCAGAGGAAAGCCCTTAAAGACTAGACCAGTAGATGGTAAGGAGATGGCCCTCACACATTAGCAGGAGGGAGGAAAATGCAATGTTCCTGCTGAATCTTGAAAACTGCACCAGAGAAAGAGTGTAGAAGTCTCTAGCAGCAAGACAAAAAAACTGACTCTTCTAAACTGATCCTGCAGAGAAATGTAAAAATTCACCCTGTATGGGTTTTGCAGGCTGTCAATATTACAAACTTCTGCTGTGGTTCCCACTTGTTAGAGGAATGATGGCATTAAGCTTCAGCCCTACTGAACAATTTGACAATTAGTTGTGATTCTTGAATTGAAAGTGCTCTCACTTCACATATTTTGGAAGAGCTGGAGAAGAAGTAAAACAAAAGAATAATGTTTAAACACAATATATGACAGATTTGATCTTTTGTAGAATTTCAGAGCATTGCGAAGTTCAGGGGAAATCTGGTTCCACTGATTTATCTTAAAGCATTTATCCAGGCACTGATAGAAAAACTGGAGGAAAATTACTGGATTTGTTCACTAAATTCAAGAACCAGAGAAGAAATACAACTATTACACCACAGAAAGTCTCAGAGACTGTGTCAATGTGGTGTACGGGTCAGACTTGAGTTTCACGGTTCTTTCAGCAGATCTTAGTTTGGAAGGTGTGAAGGCTAAGGTCACAGAGCCTCGGACTGGAAGAGGTTTGCAAGAATCAGAGGTGGAAGGACAGTGAATGAGAAGATTCACCAAATGTAAAACTAAAGAACTAGAAATACAAGGCAACAGAAAGACAAAAAAAAATCTTTGCTCTTCAGTCACTGAACACTTTATGTAGGATCAGAGTGAAGACCAGTGCAATTACAAGCACAAAGTGCAGGCACAAATGAGAAATATCTCAGTGGCAAGGGAAAGAAATGGCCCTTTCTTCTCTGTTCTGCCTGAACCTGTTGGTCAAATCATCAATCCACATAGCATAAGGTAAGAAATTCCTTTGTCACATAACTGCAGCCTATTATTTGGGAGTTCAATCAGACTTCTTTTCCTAGTAGACTGCATTTACTGTCACTGTTTTTGATGGGTCATATATAATTATGATTAGTTTAATAAAACACTCTTGCGGTAACCTGACACTGACAGCTACCCATTAAAATTTTTAACCCTCTAAGTTCCAGCTCACTCCTTCTACCTTTGTAGAACAAACCCGTTTTGTAAAGGCAGTTCCAGATCTGTTTCCTTCTCTGCAGAATTACCCATTCGATATTACAAATTAACCTTAGAATCCACAGCTACAGCAAAAAATAATTCAAAAAATCCAGATTTCAGCTATCATCCAATATAAAGCCAAATATGGAAGCAGGCACTGATTTAGCTGTTGAATTGTGTATTGATAAAATTAATGGGTTCTATTGGGTTTCTTTGTTTTGCGGCTGCCTGTAAGGAAACTAATCTCAAGGTTGTGTATAATATACATAATCTGGTAATAGATATGCTTTGAACTTTGAGAAACATGGACCCAATGTACTTTAAGGATCTGGAGAATATTGGCTTCAACAAAATGTAAACATAGTCCTTTCTCATAAAGAAAGACTTGCATTGTCATGGAGTCCATAAAACCCTGATCCAGCTCCTTCGGCCCAGCACATCCTTGCTGACCTTTTGTCCACCTACACAATTCTCAAGTGCCTGTATTAGAACTGTATCCTTCTCTGCCTCGCCAATTTAAGTGTCTGTCTAAATGCACCTTAAATGTTGTAAGCGCCTCTAAGGTAGTAAAGGCCATAATCGTAATTGACTTCTTGAAATACGGTATTTGCTGAAATGCAGTCACTTTTAGGAAGCAGGAAAAGCTACAAATTTGTAGAAGCAGCAATGTGATGATGACTTAATGCCCCATTTGCTCAACAAAACCAAAAGTTAGCAACCTCCACGAAATGACCCACTCTGCCACTACTTCAGCTAATCTTCACCTGAAACTTTACCTAAGCCATGTTACTATTCCAATACTCCCGTAGTCACCATTCTATCTCCTACCATCTGCATTGTGGGCTTGTCAATATCTGTGAAAACTGTGCCTTCAGATGTTTGGACCTGAACGTCCAGACTCCATTTCATGTATCTCCTTCTCTCTTTTCAAGACCCTGTATTATTGACCAACACTCTGGTCATCTTCTTGTGTATCAGTTTTCTTCCAATAAAATTCCTGATTTTTGTCTGCAGCCATTAGTGAGTAGGAACCCAAGTCCATTTCGATGGATGTTTAGCACCTTTTCTTTGTTCTGAAGCTATGTAAATTCATTGTAAGCAGAACTAACCTACAGAGGACATGTGATACTGAGAACTTGCTAGTTATTTCATTTAACCAGAAGTACATGGAAATTCCAAAATGTGGGCTTCATAAAATAATGATATCAGATAAGTTTCTTTGTCATTCCAACAACACATTTTGAAGGGATGAATATGATCTCTCTCTTAGTTTAACAAGAAATGAGATATTTTTATTTAATTTGCCTCACCTCTTTCCAAAAATCCATCATACAGAAGATGAAAACAATTTTACATACAAAATTTAACTGCAGAGTTGGGAACACATGAGTGCAAAAGGGCTGAGTACCAAGGTAGGGAGAGGGGAACCAGAAGTTAGAGTTTGAGGAGCACCAGGACTTGCGTTTGTCCACAGATTTGACTCTCTGCAGTCTGTGTGGACAATTACAGAGAGTGCAGGGAAGATAATTTGCCTCAGCTTTGCACTTAGGTTGGAGATCTGCTAGAGGATGTAGCTGCAATACAGGACAATAACATTTATGGATAGACACTGTTCATTGCAACCACAAGCAGAATTCCAAAGCCTCTGTTGCCTGCCCAGTTCTAGGATTAATGGCCTGAAGTTTGAAGATGAGTTGAAGAGAAATAACCCACTTTTCATGTTCCCATGGCAACCAATAACATAGGTAGAACTATGGAGGAGATCCTGCTGAAGAACTATGAACAGCTAGGGTGCAAAAAAAAAACAGAACCACAAATGCAATAATCTCTGTAAATTGACAAAGGAGAGATAAGATCAGAATGTGCAAAGTGAGGCTGAAAACCTGGCATGGTTTCAGTTCATGAGACACTGACACCAATCTAAAGCGGGAGTGGTCGGGACAAGCTTCACTTGAATCTGACTGGGACCAATCCAACAAAACCAACCAATTAAGGCTGCAGATAAACTTTAAACCAAATAGTTGAGAAGAGTGTATTTTTGAGAAGAAACCAAGGAAGTTAAGAAGAAAAGACAATAGTTCAAGGTAGTGATAGATAGATTAAGAATGTTTCTAATTTGTGACAATGCAGGAGAAACTGATTTTAATAAAGCTGAATGCATGAAGTATTGTAATGTTAAGGGAATTAATGGCTCACATAGAAATAAATCGGTACAATCTAATGACGATTGCACTGATTTGCTGGCAATAGTGACTGGGTTGCTTTGTTACTTTACTTGAGAACAAATGAAGTAGGAGGAATGATAGCCCATTTAATAAATGATAGATCACAGAGAGATACAGCTCAGACAACAGACATTCAGTCCATCCTGTTCATACTGATCATTAAATAACCATCTGCACTATTCCCATTCACTAGCCTTACTTATCTTGGAGATTTGAGCCATTATTCAGATACGTAGTTTTTAAATGTGTGAGGGTATCTTCCTCCATCATCAGCTCAGGCCATGTATTCCCACATTCTAACTAGCTCCCGGTGTAAAGAATTCCTCCTCCAATTCCTATGGATCCTCTCAACCCTTCCCCTAAAGCTGTGTCCTCTGGTTTTAAACTCCTCTGGCATGGAGAAAGTTCCCAAGTATCTACCCCGTTTATTCCTTTCATAATATTGTAAACCACTATCAGCGATCTCTTCAGCCTTCTCAGCTCCAAGGAAAACAGCCCTAGCCTATCCATTCTCTCTGTATCATTAAAATGCTCCAACTCAGGAAGCATGCTGGTGAATCTCCTCTACATCTTCTCCAGTGTAATTACATCCTCCTTAAAGCTGTGGACCAGAACTGTACATAATACTTCAACTGTGGTCTAATGATTTATGAAGTTGTTGTATAAAGTTCCTATTCTTATAATTGAAAGCTAGTACCCCTGAATGCCTTCTTTACCACCATATCTACTTGGGCTCCCACCACCAGAGAAACTCGAATTTACTCACTGGAGTATTTTGGTCCCTCAATACTTCATTGGGTCCCACCATTCATTGATTCTGTGATGTCCTTATTTGGCCTTATACAAATGTTTGTACATATAAGGAATAAATTCTACTTGGCAATGTGCTGCCCATCTTACCAAGGATCAATATCATCTTGAGACCTTTGACTACCCTCTTCACTGTCAGCAACATTACCAATTTTAGTGTCATCTGCCAGCTTATTAATCCTATATTCACCTTCAATTAATTAATGTTCACAATGGTATGAAGTCACTGGAGGGAAAGGTTCTTAACTTAAAATTCTCTGAATATGTCCTGCTCTGAACTAACTTCCTGTGGAGGATTTTGACTAGCTGGGTCAGGTAAATACCTTTGCAAGACTATGGAATTGTGTGTCTGTGTTGCTTCATGCCTGGATCAGCAGATAATCCTAGTGTTGCCCTCTAGCCTACTGCTGTAGACATAAGACAATGTGATGTTGACCTTTAGCCTACAGCTGTATGCCACGAGGTGATATGACTTAGGTGCTTTTCTCTCGAGCTAGCTTAAAACAGTACCAAATATGGAAATGTTGAACAAACCATACCCGTTAGAATCAACCATAAAGAGGGTATGTGTACAGATTGCATGCAGAGTCATTGGTCTCCAGAGGGACGACTCCCCATGTCACTTAAATAAAGAGTCTCCTCATGAATACCTAGGTCTGAGTCTTATGTGGAAAGGAAATTCCCTGACACTTCCCAATATATATCACTTCTTATCTCTCTGAGCTGAATTCCAGCTGCCATTCCTCTGCTCACTTTCCAGGTTGATCTACATCAGGGATTCCCAACCTATGATCCATGGACACCTCAGTTAATGGTAAGGCTCCATGGCATAAAAAATATTGGGAACCCCAATGTACATTTTATTGTAACCCTAGATCGTTTTGGGCATTCTCCACGACAGTGCCAATCTTGCTGTCATCTGGGAGGGAGAGCCGGCTGGCACCTGTTTTATTTTTAATCTACATGATGAGAGTGCAAAGCAAATTCCCTTCCCATTTGCCTGTGAAGACTGTTGCTCAGTATGTTCAAGAGCAAGATCAATTGGTATTTGTATATTAAGGTAATTAATGAAGGTAATCATGAAGGAGGCTCAGAGTGAGAAATCCTGCTCCTGTTTCATTTATTCTTCATAAAGTAACATGCACACATTATAATTTCAAACCATCCATAGACACAGCTCACACACTCTCAGTCAAACTCACTAAAACCAGTCCACCCATCTCTCAGTCTCAATCGCTAAAACCAGCTCACCCACCTGTTAGTCTAACTCACTAAAACCAGCACATCCACCTCTCAGTCTAACTCAGTAAAACCAGTCCACCCATCTCTCAATCTAACTCACTAAAATCAGCCCACACACCAATCAATCCACCTCACTAAAACCAGTCCAACCATCTCTCAGTCTAAATCGCTAAAACCAGTCCACCCACCTCTCAGTCTAACGCAATAAAACCAGCACATCCACCTCTCAGTCTCTCACTAAAACCAGCACACCCAGCTCTCAGTCCAACTCACTAAATCCAGCACACACACCTCTCAGTCTAACTCACTAAAACCAGTCCACCCATCTCTCAGTCTAAATCGCTAAAACCAGCTCACCCATCTCTCAATCTAATTCATTAACACCAGCACACCCACCTCTCAGTCTAACTCACTAAAACCAGTCCACCCACCTCTCAATCCAACTCACTAAAACCAGCACACTCACCTGTTAGTCTAACTCACTAAAACCAGCACACCCCCCTCAGTCTAATTCATTAAAACTAGCAAACCCACCTCTCAGTCTAACTCACTAAAACCAGTCCACCCACCTCACACTCTAACTCACTAAAACCAGCTCACATACCTCTCAATCTAACTCACTGAGACCAGCACACCCACCTGTTAGTCTAACTCACCAAAACCAGCACACCCATCTTTCAATCCAACTCACTAAAACCAGCACACCCATGTGTCAATCTAACTCACTAAAACCAGTCCAGCCATCTCTCAATCTAACTCACTAAAACCAGCCCACCCACCTCTGAGTCTAACTCACTAAAACCAGCACACCCACCACTCAGTCTAAATCACCAAAACCAGCACACACACCACAAAATCTAACTCACTAAAACCAGCACACCCACCTCTCAATCTAACTCACTACAACCAGCACACCCATCTCTCAATCTAACTCACTAAAACCAGCTCACCCACCTGTTAGTCTAACTCAGTAAAACAAGCTTCCCCATCTCTCAGTCTAACTCACTAAAACCAGCACACCCACCTCTCAGTCTAACTCACTAAAACCAGTCCACCCATCTCTCAGTCTAAATCACTAAAACCAGTCCATCCATCTCTCAATCCAACTCACTAAAACCAGCACACTCACCTGTTAGTCTAACTCACTAAAACCAGCACACCCCCCTCAGTCTAATTCATTAAAACTAGCAAACCCACCTCTCAGTCTAACTCACTAAAACCAGTCCACCCACTTCTCAATCTAATTCACTAAAACCAGCTCACAAACCTTTCAGACTAACTAACTAAAACCAGTCCACACACCTCTCAGTCTAACTCACTAAAACCAGCACATCCACCTCTCAGTCTAACTCACTAAAACCAGCACACCCACCTCTCAGTCTAACTCACTAAAAACAGTCCACCCATCTCTCAGTCTAACTCAATAAAACCAGCACACCCACCTTTCAGTCTAACTCACGAAAACAAGCATACTGATCTCCCAGTCTAACTCACTAAAACCAGCACACCCACCTGATAGTCTAACTCACTAAAACCAGCACACCCAACTCCCAGTCTAAATCGCTAAAACCAGCTCACCCATCTCTCAATCTAACTCATTAACACCAGAACACCCACCTCTCAGTCGAACTCACTAAAACCAGTCCACGCACCTCTCAGTCTAATTCACTAAAACCAGTTCACCCATCTGCCAGTCTAACTAAAACCAGCCCACCAACCACTCAGTCTAACTCACTAAAACCAGCTCACAAACCTCTCAGTCTAACTCACTAAAATCAGCACAACCACCTCTCAGTCTTAATCACTAAAACCAGCACACACATCTCTCAATCTAACTCACTACAACCAGCACTCCCACCTCTCAGTCAAACTCACTAAAACCAGTCCAGCCACCTCTCAGACTAACTCACTAAAACCAGTCCACCCATCTCTCAGTCTAACCCACTAAGACCAGCACATCCACCTGTTAGTCTAACTCACTAAAACAAGCACACCAACCTCTCAGTCTAAATCGCTAAAACCAGCTCAACCACCTCTAAGTCTAACTCACTAAAACCAACACACCCACCTCTCAATCTAACTCATTAACACAAGCATACCCACCTCTCAGTCTAACTCACTAAAACCAGTCCACCCACCTCTCAATCTAACTCATTAAAACCAGCACACCCACCTGTTAGTCTAACTCACTAAAACCAGCTTCCCCATCTCTCAGTCTAACTCACTAAAACCAGCAAACCCACCTCTCAGTCTAACTCACTAAAACCAGTCCACCCACCTGTCAGTCAAACACACTAAAACCAGCACAACAATCTCTCAATTTAACTCACTAAAACCAGCACACCCACCTGTTAGTCTAACTCACTAAAACCAGCACACCCACCTGTTAGTCTAACTCACTAAAACCGGTACACCCACCTCTCAATCTAACTCACTAAAAGCTGTCCACCCTGCTCTCAGTCTAACTCACTAAAACCAGACTCCCCATCTCTCAGTCTAACTGACTAAAACCAGCACACCCTTCTCTCAATCTAACTCACTAAAACCAGCTCACCAACCTGTTAGTCTAACTCACTAAAACTAGCTTCCCCATCTCTCAGTCTAACTCAGTTAAACCAGTCCACCCATCTCAGTCTAAATCACTAAAACCAGTCCACCCATCTCTCAGTCTAACTCACTAAAACCAACACACCCATCTCTCAATCTAACTCACTAAAATCAGCTTACAAACGTCTCACTCTAATTCACTGAAACCAGCACACCCACCTCAGTCTTACTCACTAAAACCAGCACACCCACGTGTTAGTCTAACTCACTAAACCCGGTACACCCACCTCTCAGTCTAGCTCACTAAGAGCTGTCCACCCAGCTCTCAGTCTAACTCACTAAATCCAGCCTCCACATCTCTAAGTCGAACTCACTGAAACCAGCACACCCATCTCTCAATCTAACTCACTAAAACTAGCTTACCAACCTGTTAGTCTAACTCACTAAAACCACCTTCCCCATCCCTCAGACTAACTCACTAAAACCAGCACACACACCGCTCAGTCTAACTCACTAAATCCAGTCCACCCACTTCTCAGTCTAACTCACTAAAACCAGCACACCCATCTCTCAGTCTAAATCACTAAAACCAGCACACACATCTCTCAATCTAACTCACTAAAACCAGCACACTCACCTGATAATCTAACTCACTAAAACCAGCAGACCCTCCTCTCAGTCTAAATCGCTAAAACCAGCTCACCAACCACTCTGTCTAACTCACTAAAACCAGCTTACAAACCTCTCAGTCTAATTCATTAAAACCAGTCTACCCACCTCTCAGTCTAACTCACTAAAAACAGCTTACAAACGTCTCACTCTAATTCACTGAAACCAGCACACCCACCTCAGTCTTACTCACTAAAACCAGCACACCCACGTGTTAGTCTAACTCACTAAACCCGGTACACCCACCTCTCAGTCTAGCTCACTAAGAGCTGTCCACCCAGCTCTCAGTCTAACTCACTAAATCCAGCCTCCACATCTCTAAGTCGAACTCACTGAAACCAGCACACCCATCTCTCAATCTAACTCACTAAAACTAGCTTACCAACCTGTTAGTCTAACTCACTAAAACCACCTTCCCCATCCCTCAGTCTAACTCACTAAAACCAGCACACACACCGCTCAGTCTAACTCACTAAATCCAGTCCACCCACTTCTCAGTCTAACTCACTAAAACCAGCACACCCATCTCTCAGTCTAAATCACTAAAACCAGCACACACATCTCTCAATCTAACTCACTAAAACCAGCACACTCACCTGATAATCTAACTCACTAAAACCAGCAGACCCTCCTCTCAGTCTAAATCGCTAAAACCAGCTCACCAACCACTCTGTCTAACTCACTAAAACCAGCTTACAAACCTCTCAGTCTAATTCATTAAAACCAGTCTACCCACCTCTCAGTCTAACTCACTAAAAACAGCACACCCACCTTTCAGTCGAACTCACTAACACCAGCGCACCCATCTCTCAATCTAACTCACTAAAACTAGCACACCCAACTCTCAGTCTAACTAAAACCAGCACTCCCACCTCTCAGTCTAACTCACTAAAACCAGCACACACACCTCTCAGTCTAACTCACTAAAATCAGTCCACCCATCTCTCAGTCTAACTCACTAAAACCACAACACCCACCTGTTAGTCTAACTCACTAAAACCCGCACACCCACCTCTCAGTCTAACTCACTAAAACCAGCACACTCATCTCTCAGTCTAAGTCACTAAAACCAGCACACCCACCTCTCAGTCTAACTCACGAAAACCAGTCCACCCTCTCACTCTAACTCACTAAAACCAGAACACCCATCTCTCAGTCTAAATCACTAAAACCAGCACACACACCTCTCAATCTAACTTACTAAAACCAGCAAACCCACCTGATAGTCTAACTCACTAAAACCAGCACACTCATCTCTCAGTCTAACTCACTAAAACCAGCACACCCACCTCTGTCTAACTCACGAAAACCAGTCCACCCATCTCTCAGTCTAACTCACTAAAAACAGCACACTCACCTTTCAGTCTAACTCACGAAAACCAGCGCACCCACCTCTCAATCTAACTCACTAAACCCAGCTCACAAACGTTTCAGTCTAACTCACTAAAACCAGTCCACTCACCACTCAGTCTAACTCACTAAAACCAGCGCACACACTCTCAGTCTAACTCACTAAAATCAGTCCACCCATCTCTCAGTCTAACTCACTAAAACCAGAACACCCACCTGTTAGTCTAATTCACTAAAACCCGCACACCCAGCTCTCAGTCTAACTCACTAAAACCAGCCTCCCCATCACTCAGTCTAACTCACTAAAACAAGCACACCCATCTCTCAGTCTAACTCACTAAAACCAGCCTCCCCATCTCTCAATCTAACTCAGTAAAACCAGCACACCCAACTCTGAGTCTAACTAAAACCAGCACTCCCACCTCTCAGTCTAACTCATTAAAACCAGTCCACCCAGCTCAGTCTAACTCACTAAAACCAGCACACCCACCTCTCAATCTAACTCACTAAAACCAGCACACCCAACTCTCAGTCTAACTCACTAAAATCAGTCCATCCATCTCTCAGTCTAACTCACTTAAACCAGCACACCCACCTATTAGTCTAACTCACTAAAACCAGCACACCCACCTCTCAGTCTAAATCTCGAAAACCAGTTCACCCGTCACTCAATCTAACCCATTAACACCAGAACGCTCACCTCTCAGTCGAACTCACTAAAATCAGTCCACCCACATCTCAGTCTAACTCAGTAAAACCAGCCCACCAACCACATCAGTCTAACTCACTAATACCAGCTCACAAACCTCTCAGTCTAACTCGCTAAAACCAGCACACCCATCTCTCAAACTAACTCACTAAAACCAGCTCACACACCTTTTAGTCTAAATCACTACAACCAGCTTCACCATCTCTCAATCTAACATACTAAAACCAGCACACCCACCTCTCAGACTAACTCACTAAAACCAGTCCACCAACCTCTCAATCTAAATCACTAAAACCAGTTCACCCATCTCTCAATCTAACTCACTAGAAACAGCAAACCCACCTGATAGTCTAACTCACTAAAACCAGCACACCCACCTCTCAGTCTAAATCGCTAAAACCAGCTCACCCATCTCTCAATCTAACTCATTAACACCAGAACACCCACCTCTCAGTCAAACTCACTAAAACCAGTCCACCCACCTCTCAGTCTAACTCACTAAAACCAGCCCACCAACCACTCTGTCTAACTCACTAAAACCAGCTCACAAACCTCTCAGTCTAACTCACTAAAACCAGTCCACCCACCTCTCAGTCGAACTCACTAAAAACAGCACACCCACCTTTCAGTCTAACTCACTGAAACAAGCACACCCATCTGTCAATCTAACTCACTAAAACCAGAACACCCAACTCTCAGTCAAACTAAAACCAGCACTCCCACCTCTCAGTCTAACTCACTAAAACCAGTCCACCCACCTGTCAGTCAAACACACTAAAACCAGCACAACAATCTCTCAATTTAACTCACTAAAACCAGCACACCCACCTGTTAGTCTAACTCACTAAAACCAGCACACCCACCTGTTAGTCTAACTCACTAAAACCGGTACACCCACCTCTCAATCTAACTCACTAAAAGCTGTCCACCCTGCTCTCAGTCTAACTCACTAAAACCAGACTCCCCATCTCTCAGTCTAACTGACTAAAACCAGCACACCCTTCTCTCAATCTAACTCACTAAAACCAGCTCACCAACCTGTTAGTCTAACTCACTAAAACTAGCTTCCCCATCTCTCAGTCTAACTCAGTTAAACCAGTCCACCCATCTCAGTCTAAATCACTAAAACCAGTCCACCCATCTCTCAGTCTAACTCACTAAAACCAACACACCCATCTCTCAATCTAACTCACTAAAACCAGCTTACAAACGTCTCACTCTAATTCACTGAAACCAGCACACCCACCTCAGTCTAACTCACTAAAACCGGTACACCCACCTCTCAGTCTAGCTCACTAAGAGCTGTCCACCCAGCTCTCAGTCTAACTTACTAAATCCAGGCTCCACATCTCTAAGTCGAACTCACTGAAACCAGCACACCCATCTCTCAATCTAACTCACTAAAACTAGCTTACCAACCTGTTAGTCTAACTCACTAAAACCACCTTCCCCATCCCTCAGTCTAACTCACTAAAACCAGCACACACACCGCTCAGTCTAACTCACTAAATCCAGTCCACCCACTTCTCAGTCTAACTCACTAACACCAGCGCACCCATCTCTCAATCTAACTCACTAAAACTAGCACACCCAACTCTCAGTCTAACTAAAACCAGCACTCCCACCTCTCAGTCTAACTCACTAAAACCAGCACACACACCTCTTAGTCTAACTCACTAAAATCAGTCCACCCATCTCTCAGTCTAACTCACTAAAACCACAACACCCACCTGTTAGTCTAACTCACTAAAACCCGCACACCCACCTCTCAGTCTAACTCACTAAAACCAGCACACTCATCTCTCAGTCTAACTCACTAAAACCAGCACACCCACCTCTCAGTCTAACTCACGAAAACCAGTCCACCCTCTCACTCTAACTCACTAAAACCAGAACACCCATCTCTCAGTCTAAATCACTAAAACCAGCACACACACCTCTCAATCTAACTTACTAAAACAAGCAAACCCACCTGATAGTCTAACTCACTAAAACCAGCACACCCACCTCTCAGTCTAACTCACTTAAACCCGCACACTCATCTCTCAGTCTAACTCACTAAAACCAGCACACCCACCTCTCAGTCTAACTCACGAAAACCAGTCCACCCATCTCTCAGTCTAACTCACTAAAAACAGCACACTCACCTTTCAGTCTAACTCACGAAAACCAGCGCACCCACCTCTCAATCTAACTCACTAAACCCAGCTCACAAACGTTTCAGTCTAACTCACTAAAACCAGTCCACTCACCACTCAGTCTAACTCACTAAAACCAGAACACCCACCTGTTAGTCTAATTCACTAAAACCCGCACACCCAGCTCTGTCTAACTCACTAAAACCAGCCTCCCCATCACTCAGTCTAACTCACTAAAACAAGCACACCCATCTCTCAATCTAACTCACTAAAACCAGCACACCCACCTCTCAGTCTAACTCACTAAAACCAGTCCACCCACCTCTCAGTCAAACACACTAAAACCAGCAAAACAATCTCTCAATTTAACTCACTAAAATCAGCACACCCACCTGTTAGTCTATCTCACTAAAACCAGCACACCCACCGGTTAGTCTAACTCACTAAAACCAGCTTCCCCATCTCTCAGTCTAACTCACTAAAACCAGCTCACAAACGTCTCAGTCTAACTCACTAAAATCAATCCACCCATCTCTCAGTCTTACTCACTAAAACCAGAACACCCACCTGTTAGTCTAACTCACTAAGACCCGCACACCCACCTCTCAGTCTAACTCACTAAAACCAGCACACTCATCTCTCAGTCTAACTCACTAAAACCAGCACACCCACCTGTTAGTCTAACTCACTAAAATCAGCACATCCACGTCTCAGTCTACTCACTAAAACAGGCACACCCACCTATCAGTCTAACTCATTAAAACCAATAAACCCACCTCTCAATCAAACTCAGTAAAACCAGCACACCCACCTGTTAGTCTAACTCACTAAAACCAGCACACCCACCTGTTAGTGTAACTCACTAAAACTGGTACACCCACCTCTCAGTCTAACTCACTAAAAGCTGTCCACCCACTTCTCAGTCAAACTCACTAAAAGCAGCACACCCATCTCTCAGTCTAAATCACTAAAACCAGCATACACACCACTCAATCTAACTCACTAAAACCAGCACAACAACATGATAGTCTAACTCACTGAAACCAACACACCCAACTCTCAGTCTAAATCGCTAAAACCAGCTCAACCATCTCTAAATATAACTCATTAACACCAGAACACCCACGTCTCAGTCAAACTCACTAAAACCAGTCCACCCACCTCTCAGTCCAACTCACTAAAACCAGCACACCAACCACTCTGTCTAACTCACTAAAACCAGCTCACAAACCTCTCAGTCTAACTCACTAAAACCAGTCCGCCCACATCTCAGTCTAACTCACTAAAACCAGCACACCCACCTCTAAGTCTAACTCACTAAAACCAGTCCACCCATCTCTCAGTCTCTCACTAAAACCAGCATACCCATCTCTCAGTCTCTCACTAAAACCAGCCCACCAACCACTCAGTGTAACTGACTAAAACCAGTACACCCACCTCTCAGTCAAGTTCACTAAAAGCAGTCCACCCAGCTCTCAGTCTGAATCACTAAAACCAGCGCACCCATTTCTCAATCTGACTCACTAAAAGCAGCACACATATCTCTCAATCTAACACACTAAAACTAGCACACTCATCTCTCAGTCTAACTCACTAAAAGCTGTCCACCCACTTCTCACTCTAACCCACTAAAACCAGCACACCCACCTGTTAGTCTAACTCACTAAAACCATTCCACCCACCTCTCAGTCTAACTCACTAAAAACAGCACACCCACCTTTCAGTCTAACTCACTAAAACCAGCTTCCACATCTCTCAGTCTAACTCACTAAAACCATTCCACCCATCTCTCAGTCTAACTCACTAAAACCAGCACACCCATCTAGCAATCTAACTCACTAAAACCAGCACACACACCTCTCAGTCTAACTCAGTAAAATCAGACCACCCATCTCTCAGTCTAACTCACTAAAACCAGAACACCCACCTGTTAGTCTAACTCACTAAAACCCGCACACCCACGTCTCAGTCTAACTCACTAAAACCAGCACACTCATCTCTCAGTCTAACTCACAAAAACTAGCACACCCACCTGTTAGTCTAACTCACTAAAACCAGCACATCCACCTCTCAGAATACTCACTAAAACCAGCACACCCACCTATCAGTGTAACTCACTAAAACCAGTCCACCCACATGTTAGTCTAACTCACTAAAACCAGCACACCCACCTCTCAGTCAAACAGACATAAACCAGCACACCCACCTGTTAGTCCAACTCACTAAAACCAGCACACACACCTGTTAGACTAACTCACTAAAACCAGCACACCCACCTCTAAGGCTAACTCACTAAAACCAGTCCACCGATCTCTCAGTCTAACTCACTAAAACCAGCACACCAACCACTCAGTCTAACTCACTAAAACCAGCACACACACCTGTCAGTCTAACTCACTAAAAGCAGTCCACCCAGCTCTCAGTCTAACTCACTAAAACCAGTCCACCCACCTGTCAGTCAAACACACTAAAACCAGCACAACAATCTCTCAATTTAACTCACTAAAACCAGCACACCCACCTGTTAGTCTAACTCACTAAAACCAGCACACCCACCTGTTAGTCTAACTCACTAAAACCGGTACACCCACCTCTCAATCTAACTCACTAAAAGCTGTCCACCCTGCTCTCAGTCTAACTCACTAAAACCAGACTCCCCATCTCTCAGTCTAACTGACTAAAACCAGCACACCCTTCTCTCAATCTAACTCACTAAAACCAGCTCACCAACCTGTTAGTCTAACTCACTAAAACTAGCTTCCCCATCTCTCAGTCTAACTCAGTTAAACCAGTCCACCCATCTCAGTCTAAATCACTAAAACCAGTCCACCCATCTCTCAGTCTAACTCACTAAAACCAACACACCCATCTCTCAATCTAACTCACTAAAATCAGCTTACAAACGTCTCACTCTAATTCACTGAAACCAGCACACCCACCTCAGTCTTACTCACTAAAACCAGCACACCCACGTGTTAGTCTAACTCACTAAACCCGGTACACCCACCTCTCAGTCTAGCTCACTAAGAGCTGTCCACCCAGCTCTCAGTCTAACTCACTAAATCCAGCCTCCACATCTCTAAGTCGAACTCACTGAAACCAGCACACCCATCTCTCAATCTAACTCACTAAAACTAGCTTACCAACCTGTTAGTCTAACTCACTAAAACCACCTTCCCCATCCCTCAGACTAACTCACTAAAACCAGCACACACACCGCTCAGTCTAACTCACTAAATCCAGTCCACCCACTTCTCAGTCTAACTCACTAAAACCAGCACACCCATCTCTCAGTCTAAATCACTAAAACCAGCACACACATCTCTCAATCTAACTCACTAAAACCAGCACACTCACCTGATAATCTAACTCACTAAAACCAGCAGACCCTCCTCTCAGTCTAAATCGCTAAAACCAGCTCACCAACCACTCTGTCTAACTCACTAAAACCAGCTTACAAACCTCTCAGTCTAATTCATTAAAACCAGTCTACCCACCTCTCAGTCTAACTCACTAAAAACAGCTTACAAACGTCTCACTCTAATTCACTGAAACCAGCACACCCACCTCAGTCTTACTCACTAAAACCAGCACACCCACGTGTTAGTCTAACTCACTAAACCCGGTACACCCACCTCTCAGTCTAGCTCACTAAGAGCTGTCCACCCAGCTCTCAGTCTAACTCACTAAATCCAGCCTCCACATCTCTAAGTCGAACTCACTGAAACCAGCACACCCATCTCTCAATCTAACTCACTAAAACTAGCTTACCAACCTGTTAGTCTAACTCACTAAAACCACCTTCCCCATCCCTCAGTCTAACTCACTAAAACCAGCACACACACCGCTCAGTCTAACTCACTAAATCCAGTCCACCCACTTCTCAGTCTAACTCACTAAAACCAGCACACCCATCTCTCAGTCTAAATCACTAAAACCAGCACACACATCTCTCAATCTAACTCACTAAAACCAGCACACTCACCTGATAATCTAACTCACTAAAACCAGCAGACCCTCCTCTCAGTCTAAATCGCTAAAACCAGCTCACCAACCACTCTGTCTAACTCACTAAAACCAGCTTACAAACCTCTCAGTCTAATTCATTAAAACCAGTCTACCCACCTCTCAGTCTAACTCACTAAAAACAGCACACCCACCTTTCAGTCGAACTCACTAACACCAGCGCACCCATCTCTCAATCTAACTCACTAAAACTAGCACACCCAACTCTCAGTCTAACTAAAACCAGCACTCCCACCTCTCAGTCTAACTCACTAAAACCAGCACACACACCTCTCAGTCTAACTCACTAAAATCAGTCCACCCATCTCTCAGTCTAACTCACTAAAACCACAACACCCACCTGTTAGTCTAACTCACTAAAACCCGCACACCCACCTCTCAGTCTAACTCACTAAAACCAGCACACTCATCTCTCAGTCTAAGTCACTAAAACCAGCACACCCACCTCTCAGTCTAACTCACGAAAACCAGTCCACCCTCTCACTCTAACTCACTAAAACCAGAACACCCATCTCTCAGTCTAAATCACTAAAACCAGCACACACACCTCTCAATCTAACTTACTAAAACCAGCAAACCCACCTGATAGTCTAACTCACTAAAACCAGCACACCCACCTCTCAGTCTAACTCACTTAAACCCGCACACTCATCTCTCAGTCTAACTCACTAAAACCAGCACACCCACCTCTGTCTAACTCACGAAAACCAGTCCACCCATCTCTCAGTCTAACTCACTAAAAACAGCACACTCACCTTTCAGTCTAACTCACGAAAACCAGCGCACCCACCTCTCAATCTAACTCACTAAACCCAGCTCACAAACGTTTCAGTCTAACTCACTAAAACCAGTCCACTCACCACTCAGTCTAACTCACTAAAACCAGCGCACACACTCTCAGTCTAACTCACTAAAATCAGTCCACCCATCTCTCAGTCTAACTCACTAAAACCAGAACACCCACCTGTTAGTCTAATTCACTAAAACCCGCACACCCAGCTCTCAGTCTAACTCACTAAAACCAGCCTCCCCATCACTCAGTCTAACTCACTAAAACAAGCACACCCATCTCTCAGTCTAACTCACTAAAACCAGCCTCCCCATCTCTCAATCTAACTCAGTAAAACCAGCACACCCAACTCTGAGTCTAACTAAAACCAGCACTCCCACCTCTCAGTCTAACTCATTAAAACCAGTCCACCCAGCTCAGTCTAACTCACTAAAACCAGCACACCCACCTCTCAATCTAACTCACTAAAACCAGCACACCCAACTCTCAGTCTAACTCACTAAAATCAGTCCATCCATCTCTCAGTCTAACTCACTTAAACCAGCACACCCACCTATTAGTCTAACTCACTAAAACCAGCACACCCACCTCTCAGTCTAAATCTCGAAAACCAGTTCACCCGTCACTCAATCTAACCCATTAACACCAGAACGCTCACCTCTCAGTCGAACTCACTAAAATCAGTCCACCCACATCTCAGTCTAACTCAGTAAAACCAGCCCACCAACCACATCAGTCTAACTCACTAATACCAGCTCACAAACCTCTCAGTCTAACTCGCTAAAACCAGCACACCCATCTCTCAAACTAACTCACTAAAACCAGCTCACACACCTTTTAGTCTAAATCACTACAACCAGCTTCACCATCTCTCAATCTAACATACTAAAACCAGCACACCCACCTCTCAGACTAACTCACTAAAACCAGTCCACCAACCTCTCAATCTAAATCACTAAAACCAGTTCACCCATCTCTCAATCTAACTCACTAGAAACAGCAAACCCACCTGATAGTCTAACTCACTAAAACCAGCACACCCACCTCTCAGTCTAAATCGCTAAAACCAGCTCACCCATCTCTCAATCTAACTCATTAACACCAGAACACCCACCTCTCAGTCAAACTCACTAAAACCAGTCCACCCACCTCTCAGTCTAACTCACTAAAACCAGCCCACCAACCACTCTGTCTAACTCACTAAAACCAGCTCACAAACCTCTCAGTCTAACTCACTAAAACCAGTCCACCCACCTCTCAGTCGAACTCACTAAAAACAGCACACCCACCTTTCAGTCTAACTCACTGAAACAAGCACACCCATCTGTCAATCTAACTCACTAAAACCAGAACACCCAACTCTCAGTCAAACTAAAACCAGCACTCCCACCTCTCAGTCTAACTCACTAAAACCAGTCCACCCACCTGTCAGTCAAACACACTAAAACCAGCACAACAATCTCTCAATTTAACTCACTAAAACCAGCACACCCACCTGTTAGTCTAACTCACTAAAACCAGCACACCCACCTGTTAGTCTAACTCACTAAAACCGGTACACCCACCTCTCAATCTAACTCACTAAAAGCTGTCCACCCTGCTCTCAGTCTAACTCACTAAAACCAGACTCCCCATCTCTCAGTCTAACTGACTAAAACCAGCACACCCTTCTCTCAATCTAACTCACTAAAACCAGCTCACCAACCTGTTAGTCTAACTCACTAAAACTAGCTTCCCCATCTCTCAGTCTAACTCAGTTAAACCAGTCCACCCATCTCAGTCTAAATCACTAAAACCAGTCCACCCATCTCTCAGTCTAACTCACTAAAACCAACACACCCATCTCTCAATCTAACTCACTAAAACCAGCTTACAAACGTCTCACTCTAATTCACTGAAACCAGCACACCCACCTCAGTCTAACTCACTAAAACCGGTACACCCACCTCTCAGTCTAGCTCACTAAGAGCTGTCCACCCAGCTCTCAGTCTAACTTACTAAATCCAGGCTCCACATCTCTAAGTCGAACTCACTGAAACCAGCACACCCATCTCTCAATCTAACTCACTAAAACTAGCTTACCAACCTGTTAGTCTAACTCACTAAAACCACCTTCCCCATCCCTCAGTCTAACTCACTAAAACCAGCACACACACCGCTCAGTCTAACTCACTAAATCCAGTCCACCCACTTCTCAGTCTAACTCACTAACACCAGCGCACCCATCTCTCAATCTAACTCACTAAAACTAGCACACCCAACTCTCAGTCTAACTAAAACCAGCACTCCCACCTCTCAGTCTAACTCACTAAAACCAGCACACACACCTCTTAGTCTAACTCACTAAAATCAGTCCACCCATCTCTCAGTCTAACTCACTAAAACCACAACACCCACCTGTTAGTCTAACTCACTAAAACCCGCACACCCACCTCTCAGTCTAACTCACTAAAACCAGCACACTCATCTCTCAGTCTAACTCACTAAAACCAGCACACCCACCTCTCAGTCTAACTCACGAAAACCAGTCCACCCTCTCACTCTAACTCACTAAAACCAGAACACCCATCTCTCAGTCTAAATCACTAAAACCAGCACACACACCTCTCAATCTAACTTACTAAAACAAGCAAACCCACCTGATAGTCTAACTCACTAAAACCAGCACACCCACCTCTCAGTCTAACTCACTTAAACCCGCACACTCATCTCTCAGTCTAACTCACTAAAACCAGCACACCCACCTCTCAGTCTAACTCACGAAAACCAGTCCACCCATCTCTCAGTCTAACTCACTAAAAACAGCACACTCACCTTTCAGTCTAACTCACGAAAACCAGCGCACCCACCTCTCAATCTAACTCACTAAACCCAGCTCACAAACGTTTCAGTCTAACTCACTAAAACCAGTCCACTCACCACTCAGTCTAACTCACTAAAACCAGAACACCCACCTGTTAGTCTAATTCACTAAAACCCGCACACCCAGCTCTCAGTCTAACTCACTAAAACCAGCCTCCCCATCACTCAGTCTAACTCACTAAAACAAGCACACCCATCTCTCAATCTAACTCACTAAAACCAGCACACCCACCTCTCAGTCTAACTCACTAAAACCAGTCCACCCACCTCTCAGTCAAACACACTAAAACCAGCAAAACAATCTCTCAATTTAACTCACTAAAATCAGCACACCCACCTGTTAGTCTATCTCACTAAAACCAGCACACCCACCGGTTAGTCTAACTCACTAAAACCAGCTTCCCCATCTCTCAGTCTAACTCACTAAAACCAGCTCACAAACGTCTCAGTCTAACTCACTAAAATCAATCCACCCATCTCTCAGTCTTACTCACTAAAACCAGAACACCCACCTGTTAGTCTAACTCACTAAGACCCGCACACCCACCTCTCAGTCTAACTCACTAAAACCAGCACACTCATCTCTCAGTCTAACTCACTAAAACCAGCACACCCACCTGTTAGTCTAACTCACTAAAATCAGCACATCCACGTCTCAGTCTACTCACTAAAACAGGCACACCCACCTATCAGTCTAACTCATTAAAACCAATAAACCCACCTCTCAATCAAACTCAGTAAAACCAGCACACCCACCTGTTAGTCTAACTCACTAAAACCAGCACACCCACCTGTTAGTGTAACTCACTAAAACTGGTACACCCACCTCTCAGTCTAACTCACTAAAAGCTGTCCACCCACTTCTCAGTCAAACTCACTAAAAGCAGCACACCCATCTCTCAGTCTAAATCACTAAAACCAGCATACACACCACTCAATCTAACTCACTAAAACCAGCACAACAACATGATAGTCTAACTCACTGAAACCAACACACCCAACTCTCAGTCTAAATCGCTAAAACCAGCTCAACCATCTCTAAATATAACTCATTAACACCAGAACACCCACGTCTCAGTCAAACTCACTAAAACCAGTCCACCCACCTCTCAGTCCAACTCACTAAAACCAGCACACCAACCACTCTGTCTAACTCACTAAAACCAGCTCACAAACCTCTCAGTCTAACTCACTAAAACCAGTCCGCCCACATCTCAGTCTAACTCACTAAAAACAGCACACCCACCTTTCAGTCTAACTCACTAAAACCAGCGCACCCATCTCTCAATCTAACTCACGAAAACCACACACTGAACTCAGTCTAACTAAAACCAGCACTCCCACCTCTCAGTCTAACTCACTAAAACCAGTCCACCCACCTCAGTCTAATCACTAAAACCAGCACACCCACCTCTCAGTCTAACTCACGAAAACCAGTCCACCCACCTCTCAGTCAAACACACTAAAACCAGCACAACAATCTCTCAACTTAACTCACGAAAACCAGCACACCCACCTGTTAGTCTAACTCATTAAAACCAGCACACCCACCTGTTAGTCTAACTCACTAAAACCAGTCTCCCCATTTCTCAGTCTAACTCTCTAAAACCAGCACACCCATCTCTCAATCTAACTCACTAAAACCAGCACACACACCTCTCAGTCTAACTCAGTAAAATCAGTCCACCCATCTCTCAGTCTAACTCACTAAAACCAGAACACCCACCTGTTAGTCTAACTCACTAAAACCAGCACATGCACTTCTCACTCTAACCCACTAAAACCAGCACACCCACCTGTTAGCCTAACTCACTAAAACCAGTACACCCACCTCTCAGTCTAACTCACTAAAAACAGCACACCCACCTTTCAGTCTAACTCACTAAAACCAGCTTCCACATCTCTCAGTCTAACTCACTAAAACCATTCCACCCATCTCTCAGTCTAACTCACTAAAACAAGCACACCCATCTATCAATATAACTCACTAAAACCAGCACACACACCTCTCAGTCTAACTCAGTAAAATCAGACCACCCATCTCTCAGTCTAACTCACTAAAACCAGAACACCCACCTGTTAGTCTAACTCATTAAAACCCGCACACCCACGTCTCAGTCTAACTCACTAAAACCAGCACACTCATCTCTCAGTCTAACTCACTAAAACTAGCACACCCACCTGTTAGTCTAACTCACTAAAACCAGTCCACCCACCTCTCAGTCAAACACACTAAAACCAGCACAACAATCTCTCAACTTAACTCACGAAAACCAGCACACCCACCTGTTAGTCTAACTCATTAAAAACAGCACACCCACCTGTTAGTCTAACTCACTAAAACCAGTCTCCCCATTTCTCAGTCTAACTCTCAAAAACCAGCACACTCATCTCTCAGTCTAACTCACTAAAACCAGTCCACCCATCTCTCAGTCTAACTCACTAAAAACAGCACACTCACCTTTCAGTCTAACTCACGAAAACCAGCGCACCCACCTCTCAATCTAACTCACTAAACCCAGCTCACAAACGTTTCAGTCTAACTCACTAAAACCAGTCCACTCACCACTCAGTCTAACTCACTAAAACCAGAACACCCACCTGTTAGTCTAATTCACTAAAACCCGCACACCCAGCTCTCAGTCTAACTCACTAAAACCAGCCTCCCCATCACTCAGTCTAACTCACTAAAACAAGCACACCCATCTCTCAATCTAACTCACTAAAACCAGCACACCCACCTCTCAGTCTAACTCACTAAAACCAGTCCACCCACCTCTCAGTCAAACACACTAAAACCAGCAAAACAATCTCTCAATTTAACTCACTAAAATCAGCACACCCACCTGTTAGTCTATCTCACTAAAACCAGCACACCCACCGGTTAGTCTAACTCACTAAAACCAGCTTCCCCATCTCTCAGTCTAACTCACTAAAACCAGCTCACAAACGTCTCAGTCTAACTCACTAAAATCAATCCACCCATCTCTCAGTCTTACTCACTAAAACCAGAACACCCACCTGTTAGTCTAACTCACTAAGACCCGCACACCCACCTCTCAGTCTAACTCACTAAAACCAGCACACTCATCTCTCAGTCTAACTCACTAAAACCAGCACACCCACCTGTTAGTCTAACTCACTAAAATCAGCACATCCACGTCTCAGTCTACTCACTAAAACAGGCACACCCACCTATCAGTCTAACTCATTAAAACCAATAAACCCACCTCTCAATCAAACTCAGTAAAACCAGCACACCCACCTGTTAGTCTAACTCACTAAAACCAGCACACCCACCTGTTAGTGTAACTCACTAAAACTGGTACACCCACCTCTCAGTCTAACTCACTAAAAGCTGTCCACCCACTTCTCAGTCAAACTCACTAAAAGCAGCACACCCATCTCTCAGTCTAAATCACTAAAACCAGCATACACACCACTCAATCTAACTCACTAAAACCAGCACAACAACATGATAGTCTAACTCACTGAAACCAACACACCCAACTCTCAGTCTAAATCGCTAAAACCAGCTCAACCATCTCTAAATATAACTCATTAACACCAGAACACCCACGTCTCAGTCAAACTCACTAAAACCAGTCCACCCACCTCTCAGTCCAACTCACTAAAACCAGCACACCAACCACTCTGTCTAACTCACTAAAACCAGCTCACAAACCTCTCAGTCTAACTCACTAAAACCAGTCCGCCCACATCTCAGTCTAACTCACTAAAAACAGCACACCCACCTTTCAGTCTAACTCACTAAAACCAGCGCACCCATCTCTCAATCTAACTCACGAAAACCACACACTGAACTCAGTCTAACTAAAACCAGCACTCCCACCTCTCAGTCTAACTCACTAAAACCAGTCCACCCACCTCAGTCTAATCACTAAAACCAGCACACCCACCTCTCAGTCTAACTCACGAAAACCAGTCCACCCACCTCTCAGTCAAACACACTAAAACCAGCACAACAATCTCTCAACTTAACTCACGAAAACCAGCACACCCACCTGTTAGTCTAACTCATTAAAACCAGCACACCCACCTGTTAGTCTAACTCACTAAAACCAGTCTCCCCATTTCTCAGTCTAACTCTCTAAAACCAGCACACCCATCTCTCAATCTAACTCACTAAAACCAGCACACACACCTCTCAGTCTAACTCAGTAAAATCAGTCCACCCATCTCTCAGTCTAACTCACTAAAACCAGAACACCCACCTGTTAGTCTAACTCACTAAAACCAGCACATGCACTTCTCACTCTAACCCACTAAAACCAGCACACCCACCTGTTAGCCTAACTCACTAAAACCAGTACACCCACCTCTCAGTCTAACTCACTAAAAACAGCACACCCACCTTTCAGTCTAACTCACTAAAACCAGCTTCCACATCTCTCAGTCTAACTCACTAAAACCATTCCACCCATCTCTCAGTCTAACTCACTAAAACAAGCACACCCATCTATCAATATAACTCACTAAAACCAGCACACACACCTCTCAGTCTAACTCAGTAAAATCAGACCACCCATCTCTCAGTCTAACTCACTAAAACCAGAACACCCACCTGTTAGTCTAACTCATTAAAACCCGCACACCCACGTCTCAGTCTAACTCACTAAAACCAGCACACTCATCTCTCAGTCTAACTCACTAAAACTAGCACACCCACCTGTTAGTCTAACTCACTAAAACCAGTCCACCCACCTCTCAGTCAAACACACTAAAACCAGCACAACAATCTCTCAACTTAACTCACGAAAACCAGCACACCCACCTGTTAGTCTAACTCATTAAAAACAGCACACCCACCTGTTAGTCTAACTCACTAAAACCAGTCTCCCCATTTCTCAGTCTAACTCTCAAAAACCAGCACACCCATCTCTCAATCTAACTCACTAAAACCAGCTCACCAACCTGTTAGTCTATCTCACTAAAACTATCTCTCAGTCTAATTCACTAAAACCAGCACACCCACCGCCCAGTCTAACTCACTAAAACCAGTCCACCCATCTCTCAGTCAAACTCACTAAAACCAGCACACCCATCTATCAATCTAACACACTAAAACCAGCACACACACCTCTCAGTCTAACTCAGTAAAATCAGTCCACCCATCTCTCAGTCTAACTCACTAAAACCAGAACACCCACCTGTTAGTCTAACTCACTAAAACCCGCCCACCCACGTCTCAGTCTAACTCACTAAAACCAGCACACTCATCTCTCAGTCTAACTCACTAAAACCAGCACACCCACCTGTTAGTCTAACTCACTAAAACCAGCACACCCACCTCTAAGTCTAACTCACTAAAACCAGTCCACCCATCTCTCAGTCTCTCACTAAAACCAGCATACCCATCTCTCAGTCTCTCACTAAAACCAGCCCACCAACCACTCAGTGTAACTGACTAAAACCAGTACACCCACCTCTCAGTCAAGTTCACTAAAAGCAGTCCACCCAGCTCTCAGTCTGAATCACTAAAACCAGCGCACCCATTTCTCAATCTGACTCACTAAAAGCAGCACACATATCTCTCAATCTAACACACTAAAACTAGCACACTCATCTCTCAGTCTAACTCACTAAAACCAGCACATGCACTTCTCACTCTAACCCACTAAAACCAGCACACCCACCTGTTAGTCTAACTCACTAAAACCATTCCACCCACCTCTCAGTCTAACTCACTAAAAACAGCACACCCACCTTTCAGTCTAACTCACTAAAACCAGCTTCCACATCTCTCAGTCTAACTCACTAAAACCATTCCACCCATCTCTCAGTCTAACTCACTAAAACCAGCACACCCATCTAGCAATCTAACTCACTAAAACCAGCACACACACCTCTCAGTCTAACTCAGTAAAATCAGACCACCCATCTCTCAGTCTAACTCACTAAAACCAGAACACCCACCTGTTAGTCTAACTCACTAAAACCCGCACACCCACGTCTCAGTCTAACTCACTAAAACCAGCACACTCATCTCTCAGTCTAACTCACAAAAACTAGCACACCCACCTGTTAGTCTAACTCACTAAAACCAGCACATCCACCTCTCAGAATACTCACTAAAACCAGCACACCCACCTATCAGTGTAACTCACTAAAACCAGTCCACCCACATGTTAGTCTAACTCACTAAAACCAGCACACCCACCTCTCAGTCAAACAGACATAAACCAGCACACCCACCTGTTAGTCCAACTCACTAAAACCAGCACACACACCTGTTAGACTAACTCACTAAAACCAGCACACCCACCTCTAAGGCTAACTCACTAAAACCAGTCCACCGATCTCTCAGTCTAAATCACTAAAACCAGCACATGCACCTCTCACTCTAACTCACTAAAACCAGCACACCCACCTGTTAGTCTAACTCAATAAACCTAGCACACCCACCTCTCAGTCTAACTCACTAAAACCAGTCCACCCACCTTTCAGTCTAACTCACTAAAAACAGCACACCCACCTTTCAGTCTAACTCACTAAAAGCAGCTTCCCCATCTCTCAGTCTAACTCACTAAAACCATTCTACCCATCTCTTAGTCTAACTCACAAAAACCAGTGTACCCACCTCTCAGTCTAACTCACTAAAACCAGCACACCCACCTGTTAGTCTAACTCACTAAAACCAGCTACCCCATCTCTGAATCAAACTCAATAGAACCAGCACACCCACCTCTCAGTCTAACTCACGAAAACAAGCATACTGATCTCCCAGTCTAACTCATTAAAACCAGCACACCCACCTGATAGTCTAACTCACTAAAACCAGCACACCCACCTCTCAGTCAAAATCGCTAATACCAGCACACCCATCTCTCAATCTAACTCATTAACACCACAACACCCTCTTCTCAGTCCAACTCACTAAAACCAGTTGTAACGTTCCGTTATTTTGGCTCGTGTATGTCTAGGGGAAATCCCGCCCAGCACCTGCTTCAGCAGTCCCCTCAGGGTCAATCGTCGCCCGAATCAATCACAAACATCAATCATCAGCCAGCACACCCAGTAAATTTTAACACATACACTTTATAGATATTACTAATTCTAGGGCATTAATATACATGTGATACAGAGAGGAAAGTAATGAAAAAAAAGGCGCCAACACTTATTCAAAGTCCAAGTTCTTCGCGCGCTACCGTTGGAGCTCAAGTTCGACGTCAGACGACCACCCGAATTCCGTCGACCCACGGCTCGGGACCACCCGAAGTGATCGACCGGAGCCTCTCCGCACGTCCGCCGTCCTCCTCGTCTCTCCTCCCGACTCCCCGCCAAAACTCAGTCCACAGTCATATCATACAGCATGGCATCCGAAAACAAAACGATACATAACCACCCATTGGCTAATAGCACCCTCTTATCACCCTCTAAACCACAATAAACTGCTAGCGCAAACTCTCTGCAGCGTTAAAACACAACAAAGCCGCATTCCACAGATTAACATAACAAAAATCGCCATTTTAAATGTAACAAAAGAAAGACCCCGTACACTCTCCCCCCACCTAAAAAAAGTCATGCCCTCATGACGTTAACAGAATTCACTAGTACTCCTTGTAAAACACAAAACCCAACCCAGGTGCATAAAGCAGTGACATAACTTTGCAGGGCAGTAGAGATTACACCCTGCTCTCCCGGCGCTATATAAGTGAGTCTTTCCGGGGGATGCCTACTCCTCTGAGGCCTCAGGACTTCCTCTGTGGACTCTCCCTGTTCAGACACCCCAGGTGACCCCTCGAGCCGATCTGTCGGACCTTCCCCTTCACCGGGATCCCTCTGCCCCGGTGAGCCCTCTGGCTCGGGTTCTGCCTCCACCCTCTCCTCCCCCAATGGCGGCTGTAATACAGGCGGCTCTGCAACACCCTCCCTCGGTTCCCCTGACTCAGTGATGGAAGGGCCAAGAGTCTCTTCTCCTGGCACCGGGGAATCAGCGAACGGAAGCAGGTACCACACGTCCGAATCATCATCTTCCGATGACGTATCCCTTCTCGAGGTGGGGACCGGCCCCGTTTTCTTCGCAGCGGCCTCTTCCCGCGCCCCGCGCCCTCGCAGAGTCCTCGTAATAGGAGTAAACTCCCATTCGGACTCTAGGTCCATCTTCACCTCTCGACCCAGAGGCAACAGGTGGTTCCGATGGAGTACCTTGACAGGCCCCTGCCCGCCCTCAGGTCTCACCCGGTAAACCGGGAGATTCGGCATCTGACTCTCCACCACATATGGGGTGGCTGCCCAACGGTCCGCCAACTTGTGCTTACCCTGTAGTCCTAAATTCCGGATGAGGACTCGGTCTCCCGGCAATAGCTGGACGAACTTTACCTTCTGATCATACCTCCTTTTATTCCGCTGGTTCTGCTTGGTGGCTGCCGCCTCAGCCAACTCGTACGCCCTTTTCAACTCTCTCCTCATATCGGACACGTACTTCAGACATGGCTTCGAAGGTATTTCCCCCGCTTCAGTCCCAAAACACAGATCAATGGGCAACCTCGCTTCCCGTCCGAACATCAGATAGTAGGGCGAGTACCCCGTAGCATCATTGCGAGTACAATTGTAACAATGAACCAAATGGGCGATGTGCTGACTCCACTTACTCTTCCGTCCAATCTCCAAGGTGCCGAGCATGTCCAGCAGGGTCCGGTTAAACCTCTCGGGCTGAGGATCACCCTGAGGGTGATAGGGGGTGGTTCTGGACTTTTCAACCCCAAGCATATCCAGCAATTCATGGATAAGCCTGCTCTCGAAGTCCCGTCCCTGATCACTGTGGATCCGCCGGGGAAGGCCATAATGAACAAAGTACTTCTCCCATAACACCTTCGCCACTGTAGTCGCTTTCTGATCCTTAGTAGGAAAAGCCTGCGCATATCTAGTGTAGTGATCCGTGAGGACCAAAACATTCGCGGTATTGCTGGTGTCCGGCTCAATAGACAGGAAATCCATACACACCAGGTCCATGGGTCCTGCACTCTGCAAGTGGGATAACGGAGCCGCCTGCGCAGGCAAGGTCTTCCTCCTGACGCAACGGCTACAGGTCTTACAGTATTCTTCCACCTCCCCCCTCATCCGGGGCCAGTAAAACCGGTCCTTGACTAATCCATAGGTCTTCTCTACCCCTAAGTGCCCGGAATCATCATGTAGAGCCTGAAGCACAGCCTTTCGATACTTCTCGGGCATGACCAGCTGCCAGCGCCGGGGGTGGTCCGGAGGCGAAGTGACTCGGTACAGGACGTGGTTCTTCAGCTTCAACCGGGGCCACTCCTTCAGTAGTAGAGGAACGGAGGCATGTTTCGCCTTCTCCACCTGCCCCATATCACCCTGGCTAACCGCGTACCAGATAGTGCCAAGGCTTGGGTCATCACGCTGAGCCGCCTGTACTTCCTGGTGACTCAACTCCGGCAGCTGCCGGTTCCTCAGAGCAGTCACATTACAGTAACCAGTGGGCAGCGCGTCACCGTCAGCCCCCAGTTGATCTACTGCCCGATCCGTTCCCATCTGTGCTCCTACTTCCCCGTCGCTCCCAACTTGACACATGGCCTTTACTCCCTGGGCAGGGACACTCTTCCACTCCTCGGCCGTGCCCGACTCGTCGTGCGCCCGACGAGACAGGGCATCTGCATCGATGTTCCGACTCCCCGGGCGGTACTTCAGGCTGAACTCATAGGCAGACAAGGCTGCTACCCACCGGTGCCCAGTAGCGTCCAGCTTCGCCGAAGTCAGGATATAAGTGAGGGGGTTGTTATCAGTTCTCACTTCAAACTGGGCCCCGTATAGGTAGTCACTCAACTTGTCTACCACCGCCCATTTCAATGCCAAGAACTCCAGCTTGTGCCTGTACAGCTGAGGGCCTCTGCAATTCAGGTCTCACCAGCGCCCCAGCCGGGAACCAGAACTCCCTTTCCAGGTCGTCGGGGGCGTCTACTAGCAGGGCCTCTCCCGGCGGCAATCCGGGGAATCTGGGGGTTCCCATCACTAATGCCGCCTCCCCTGGCTGTATCACCTTAGGCCTCGCCTGAGTGCACCACACCGTCCCTCGTTTGCACTCCGGGTCCAGCCCCTGGGGGTCACTCACTCCTTCGTACACTCCTCGGAACACGGGGTGTACCGAGAGGGTCTCCAAAAAGTTCTCCCCCCCCCTTCTTCTTACAGGCTCCCAAGAGCCGTCGCACCAGAGGGGAGTTAGTCCCCACCAACAGGGCAGCACCACCGGTCTCCACCGGATCCGGACAAACCAACACCAGCGTCTCAAAGGCTTCCGATACTCCCACATCTCCCTCTGAAAATTCCACTCTCACTGACAAGTATCCATCGTACGGGTAATCACCATCACTTATGCCCCAAATCTCCAATGCGTTAAACGGAGTTACTGCCAAATGCTTCAGATATTGGTTGTAGAACGACCGGTACAGTAAGGTAACCTGCGACCCGGTGTCAAGGATGGCTTTCGCAAAGATCCCCTCTATCCGTAGGGACACGCTGGAACGGGGTCCCACCAGCCCATCAGGAATTTGGGCTTGTTTGTTCCGGGGTTCCATAGGGGTTTTCTGGGAACGTGTTCCTCCCGAGACTCCAGTCCGTTCCCTCACTGAGCCTCTCTTAAGTTTCCCGACACCTCTCCCTTCTTGGTGGCCTGGGGGCCCTCCCCCCTCGGCGCATTTCGTCTCTCACAATCCTTCCGTAAGTGGCCAGCTTCCCCACAGTGGTAGCACGCCCCCGGCCACTCACATTCCCGGCGGAAATGCCCCTCTCTCCCACAGTTATAGCACCCACTACTCGCCGCCTCTCTCCTCCCGATACGGGCCCCCGAGGACCCCTTGGATTTCTCTGGTCTCATCCCGGCTACCACCTCCTGAACCGCTGAAAACCGTCCCTGAGGGTCCGAGCCCCCTGGTCGGCCCAAAGCACACTCCTCGGCCCGTACCTCTCGGATCAGCCGTCCGAATGATGGAGGGGAGCTCTGCTTAAATGACTGCCGTACACTCCAAGCCACCCTGTCATCCTCCCGGGAACCGCCACATATCTGGCTCATCCTTAACTCCGCCACATCGTCCTCCCTCACTATACCTCGTCGCAGCAACCCCGTAAGCTTTCCTTCCAGCCTGAAAGCATAGTCGGAGAGCTTTTCCCCTCTTCTCTGCCCCATCCGTTGAAACTCTGCTAAATGCCGCCAGGGATCCCCTGACAGTCCAAACACTTCCTCCAAAGCGTCTAAACACTCCGATAGGGAAGCCAAGGGGCGTGCCGCTCTCAGATCGCGGACCACCCGGGCTGCCCCGCCCCTTAAGCTTTCCACCAATCGCTGTCTCTTTTCCTCATCCGAAACTGGCCACACCTCTAACAATTGGGATGTATCTTCAACCCAGGTCTCATAGTCATCCTCCCCTTCCGGGGTGGGCTTGGCTCCCGAGAAAATTCTCAGCTTCGGGCGGTGCACCTCAACCCTTCTCGCCAGGGAGATAATGGCAGCCGTTAACTCGGCAGTCTCCTCAAGCCCATGGGGGCGAGGCCTGGCCAAACCTTCCCACTCCGCACCTCTACCTCTTGCTACGGGCACCCGGCCGGGGGCCTCAACTAGCTCCTCCGGCACCTCCTCACTTGCGTCCTCGGGGAGGGTATGGAGACCCCACGGCCCCGCCTCCCCCTGGACATGGACTGTCGCTGGTAATTCTAAAGCCATGACGTCGGCACTCGCCCGCACCAACATCCAGCAAGCCTCCAGTTCTTTCCCACCCCTTCTAGCTACAAGTTCTACCTGCCCGATACCTTTAATCAAACTCAACCCTCGCACCAGTACCTCTGCCGGAATGCGATAATCGACCCCGCTTACCACACACGCATGATTCACCGGTACCTCCTCCATTTCACACCAACTTACAATCTTATCTCGCTCCATCTTCACACCACTTACCGCAACCACAAGTACAACTTTCCCGAAAAAAAAATCCAAATCCAAATTGGTCTAGGGGTATGATTCTCGCTTGGGGTGCGAGAGGTCCCGGGTTCAAATCCCGGACGAGCCCCCACTTGTAACGTTCCGTTATTTTGGCTCGTGTATGTCTAGGGGAAATCCCGCCCAGCACCTGCTTCAGCAGTCCCCTCAGGGTCAATCGTCGCCCGAATCAATCACAAACATCAATCATCAGCCAGCACACCCAGTAAATTTTAACACATACACTTTATAGATATTACTAATTCTAGGGCATTAATATACATGTGATACAGAGAGGAAAGTAATGAAAAAAAAGGCGCCAACACTTATTCAAAGTCCAAGTTCTTCGCGCGCTACCGTTGGAGCTCAAGTTCGACGTCAGACGACCACCCGAATTCCGTCGACCCACGGCTCGGGACCACCCGAAGTGATCGACCGGAGCCTCTCCGCACGTCCGCCGTCCTCCTCGTCTCTCCTCCCGACTCCCCGCCAAAACTCAGTCCACAGTCATATCATACAGCATGGCATCCGAAAACAAAACGATACATAACCACCCATTGGCTAATAGCACCCTCTTATCACCCTCTAAACCACAATAAACTGCTAGCGCAAACTCTCTGCAGCGTTAAAACACAACAAAGCCGCATTCCACAGATTAACATAACAAAAATCGCCATTTTAAATGTAACAAAAGAAAGACCCCGTACACTGTCCACCCACTTCTCAATCTAAGTCACTAAAACCAGCACACCCACGTGTTATTCTAACTCACTAAAACCAGCACACACATCTATCAATCTAACTCATTGAAACCAGCTCACCAACCTGTTAGTCTAACTCACTAAAACCACCTTCCCCATCTCTCAGACTAACTCACCAAAACCAGCAGACCCACTTCTCATGTCTAATTCACTAAAACCAGTCCACCCATCTCTCAGTCTAACTCACTAAAACCAGCCTCCCCATCTCTCAGTCTAACTCACTAAAACCAGTCCACCCATCTCTCAATCTAACTCACTAAAACCAGCTTCCTCATCTCTCAGTCTAACTCACTAAAAACAGTCCACCCATCTCTCAGTCTAACTCACTAAAACCAGCACACCCACCTCTCAGTCAAAATCGCTAAAACCAGTCCACCCACCTCTAAGTCTAACTCACTAATAGCAGTCCACCCAGCTCTCAGTCTAAATCACTAAAACCAGCGCACACATCTCTCAATCTGACTCACTAAAACCAGCACACACATCTCTCAATCTAACACACTAAAACTAGCACATTCATCTCTCAGTCTAACTCACTAAAACCAGCACATGCACCTCTCACTCTAACTCACTAAAACCAGCACACCCACCTGTTAGTCTAACTCACTAAAACCAGCACACCCACCTGTTAGTCTAACTTACGAAAACCGGTACACCCACCTCTTAGTCTAACTCACTAAAAGCTGTCCACGCAGATCTCAGTCTAACTCACTAAAACCAGCACACCCACCTGTTACTCTAACTCACTAAAACCAGCTTCCCCATCTCTCAGTCTAACTCACTAAAACCAGCACAATCACCGCTCATTCCAGCTCACTAAAACCAGTCCACCCATCTCTCAGTCTAAATCACTTAAACCAGTCCACCCATCTCTCAGTCTAACTCACTAAAATCAGCACACCCATCTCTCAATCTAACTCACTAAAACCAGCTCACAAACGTCTCAGTCTAACTCACTAAAACCAGTCCACCCACCTCAGTCTAACTCACTAAAACCAGCACACACACCTCTCAGTCTAACTCACTAAAATCAGTCCACCCACCTATCAGTCTAACTCACTAAAACCAGCACACCCACCAGTTAGTCTAACTCACTAAAACCGGTACACCCACCTCTCAGTCTAACTCACTAAACGCTGTCCACCCACTTCTCAGTCTAACTCACTGAAAACAGCACACCCACCTTTCAGTCTCACTCACTAAAACCAGCGCACCCATCTCTCAATCTAACTCACTAAAACCAGTGCACCCAACTCTCAGTCTAACTAAAACCAGCACTCCCACCTCTCAGTCTAACTCACTAAAACCAGTCCACCCACCTCTCAGTCAAACACACTAAAACCAGCACAACAATCTCTCAATTTAACTCACGCAAACCAGCACACCCACCTGTTAGGCTAACTCACTAAAGCCAGCACACCCACCTCTTAGTCTAACTCACTAAAACCGGTACACACACCTCTCAGTCTAACTCACTAAAAGCTGTCCACCCAGCTTTCAGTCTAACTCACTAAAACCAGCCTCCCCATCTCTCAGTCTAACTCACTAAAACCAGTCCACCCATCTCTCAGTCTAGATCACTAAAACCAGTCCACCCATCTCTCAGTCTAACTCACCCAAACCAGCACACCCATCTCTCAATCTAACTCACTAAAACCAGCTCACCAACGTCTCAGTCTAAGTCACTAAAACTAGTCCACCCACCTCTCAGTCTAACTCACTAAAACCAGCACACAAACCTGTCAGTCTAACTCAGTAAAATCAGTCCACCCATCTCTCAGTCTAACTCACTAAAACCAGAACACCGACCTGATAGTCTAACACACTAAAACCCACACACCCACCTCTCAGCCTAACTCACTAAAACCAGCATACTCATCTCAGTCCAACTCACTAAAACCAGACCACCCACCTGTTAGTCTAACTCACTAAAACCAGCACACCCATCTCTCAATCTAACTCACTAAAACCAGCACACCCAACTCTCAGTCAAACTAAAACCAGCACTCCCACCTCGCAGTCTAACTCACTAAAAGCTGTCCACCCAGCTCTCAGTCTAACTCACTACAACCAGCCTCCCCATCTCTCAGTCTAACTCACTAAAACCAGCACTCCCACCTCTCAGTCTAACTCACTAAAAGCTGTCCACCCAGCTCTCAGTCTAACTCACTAAAACCAGCTTCCCCATCTCTCAGTCCAACTCACTAAAACCAGCACACTCATCTCTCAGTCTAACTCACTAAAACCAGCACACCCACCTCTCAGTCTAACTCACGAAAACCAGTCCACCCTCTCACTCTAACTCACTAAAACCAGAACACCCATCTCTCAGTCTAAATCACTAAAACCAGCACACACACCCCTCAATCTAACTTACTAAAACCAGCAAACCCACCTGATAGTCTAACTCACTAAAACCAGCACACCCACCTCTCAGTCTAACTCACTAAAAGCAGTCCACCCAGCTCTCAGTCTAAATCACTAACACCAGCGCACCCATCTCTCAATCTGACTCACTAAAAGCAGCACACACATCTCTCAATCTAACACACTAAAACTAGCACACTCATCTCTCTGTCTAAATCACTAAAACCAGCACATGCACCTCTCACTCTAACTCACTAAAACCAGCACACCCACCTGTTAGTCTAACTCAATAAACCTAGCACACCCACCTCTCAGTCTAACTCACTCAAACCAGTCCACCCACCTTTCAGTCTAACTCACTAAAAACAGCACACCCACCTTTCAGTCTAACTCACTAAAAGCAGTCCACCCAGCCCTCAGTCTAAATCACTAACACCAGCGCACCCATCTCTCAATCTGACTCACTAAAAGCAGCACACACATCTCTCAATCTAACACACTAAAACTAGCACACTCATCTCTCTGTCTAAATCACTAAAACCAGCACATGCACCTCTCACTCTAACTCACTAAAACCATTCTACCCATCTCTTAGTCTAACTCACAAAAACCAGCACACCCACCTCTCAATCTAACTCACTAAAACCAGCTCACAAACGTCTCAGTCTAACTCACTAAAACCAGTGTACCCACCTCTCAGTCTAACTCACTAAAACCAGCACACCCACCTGTTAGTCTAACTCACTAAAAGCAGCTTCCCCATCTCTCAGTCTAACTCACTAAAACCATTCTACCCATCTCTTAGTCTAACTCACAAAAACCAGCACACCCACCTGTTAGTCTAACTCACTAAAACCAGCTACCCCATCTCTGAATCAAACTCAATAGAACCAGCACACCCACCTCTCAGTCTAACTCACGAAAACAAGCATACTGATCTCCCAGTCTAACTCACTAAAACCAGCACACCCACCTGATAGTCTAACTCACTAAAACCAGCACACCCACCTCTCAGTCAAAATCGCTAATACCAGCACACCCATCTCTCAATCTAACTCATTAACACCACAACACCCTCTTCTCAGTCCAACTCACTAAAACCAGTCCACCCACTTCTCAATCTAAGTCACTAAAACCAGCACACCCACGTGTTATTCTAACTCACTAAAACCAGCACACACATCTATCAATCTAACTCATTGAAACCAGCTCACCAACCTGTTAGTCTAACTCACTAAAACCACCTTCCCCATCTCTCAGACTAACTCACTAAAACCAGCACACCCACTTCTCATGTCTAATTCACTAAAACCAGTCCACCCAGCTCTCAGTCTAACTCACTAAAACCAGCCTCCCCATCTCTCAGTCTAACTCACTAAAACCAGTCCACCCATCTCTCAATCTAACTCACTAAAACCAGCTTCCTCATCTCTCAGTCTAACTCACTAAAAACAGTCCACCCATCTCTCAGTCTAACTCACTAAAACCAGCACACCCACCTCTCAGTCAAAATCGCTAAAACCAGTCCACCCACCTCTAAGTCTAACTCACTAAAAGCAGTCCACCCAGCTCTCAGTCTAAATCACTAAAACCAGCGCACACATCTCTCAATCTGACTCACTAAAACCAGCACACACATCTCTCAATCTAACACACTAAAACTAGCACACTCATCTCTCAGTCTAACTCACTAAAACCAGCACATGCACCTCTCACTCTAACTCACTAAAACCAGCACACCCACCTGTTAGTCTAACTCACTAAAACTAGCACACCCACCTCTCAGTCTAACTCACTAAAACCAGTCCACCCACCTCTCAGTCAAACACACTAAAACCAGCAAAACAATCTCTCAACTTAACTCACTAAAACCAGCTTCCCATTCTCTCAGTCTAACTCACTAAAACCAGCACAATCACCGCTCATTCCAGCTCACTAAAACCAGTCCACCCATCTCTCAGTCTAAATCACTTAAACCAGTCCACCCATCTCTCAGTCTAACTCACTAAAATCAGCACACCCATCTCTCAATCTAACTCACTAAAACCAGCTCACAAACGTCTCAGTCTAACTCACTAAAACCAGTCCACCCATCTCAGTCTAACTCACTAAAACCAGCACACACACCTCTCAGTCTAACTCACTAAAATCAGTCCACCCACCTATCAGTCTAACTCACTAAAACCAGCACACCCACCTGTTAGTCTAACTCACTAAAACCGGTACACCCACCTCTCAGTCTAACTCACTAAACGCTGTCCACCCACTTCTCAGTCTAACTCACTGAAAACAGCACACCCACCTTTCAGTCTAACTCACTAAAACCAGCGCACCCATCTCTCAATCTAACTGACTAAAACCAGCACACCCAACTCTCAGTCTAACTAAAACCAGCACTCCCACCTCTCAGTCTAAGTCACTAAAACCAGTCCACCCACCTCTCAGTCAAACACACTAAAACCAGCACAACAACCTCTCAATTTAACTCATTAAAACCAGCACACCCACCTGTTAGTCTAACTCACTAAAACCAGCACACCCACCTGTTAGTCTAACTCACGAAAACGGGTACACCCACCTCTCAGTCTAACTCACTAAAAGCTGTCCACACAGCTCTCAGTCTAACTCACTAAAACCAGCAAACCCACCTGATAGTCTAACTCACTAAAACCAGCACACCCACCGCTCAGTCTAACTCACGAAAACCAGTCCACCCATCTCTCAGTCTAACTCACTAAAAACAGCACACTCACCTTTCAGTCTAACTCACGAAAACCAGCACACCCACCTCTCAATCTAACTCACTAAACCCAGCTCACAAACGTTTCAGTCTAACTCACTAAAACCAGTCCACTCACCACTCAGTCTAACTCACTAAAACCAGCACACACACCTCTCAGTCTAACTCACTAAAATCAGTCCACCCATCTCTCAGTCTAACTCACTAAAACCAGAACACCCACCTGTTAGTCTAATTCACTAAAACCCGCACACCCACCTCTCAGTCTAACTCACTAAAACCAGCACACTCATCTCTCAGTCTAACTCACTAAAACCAGCACACCCACCTGTTAGTCTAACTCACTAAAATCAGCACATCTACGTCTCAGTTTACTCACTAAAACCAGCACACCCACCTATCAGTCTAACTCATTAAAACCAATAAACCCACCTCTCAATCAAACTCAGTAAAACCAGCACACCCACCTGTTAGTCTAACTCACTAAAACCAGCACACCCACCTGTTAGTCTAACTCACTAAAACTGGTACACCCACCTCTCAGTCTAACTCACTAAAAGCTGTCCACCCACTTCTCAGTCTAACTCACTAAAAGCAGCACACCCATCTCTCAGTCTAAATCACTAAAACCAGCATACACACCACTCAATCTAACTCACTAAAACCAGCACACCAACATGATAGTCTAACTCACTGAAACCAACACACCCAACTCTCAGTCTAAATCGCTAAAACCAGCTCAACCATCTCTAAATATAACTCATTAACACCAGAACACCCACGTCTCAGTCAAACTCACTAAAACCAGTCCACCCACCTCTCAGTCCAACTCACTAAAACCAGCACACCAACCACTCTGTCTAACTCACTAAAACCAGCTCACAAACCTCTCAGTCTAACTCACTAAAACCAGTCCGCCCACATCTCAGTCTAACTCACTAAAAACAGCACACCCACCTTTCAGTCTAACTCACTAAAACCAGCGCACCCATCTCTCAATCTAACTCACGAAAACCACACACTGAACTCAGTCTAACTAAAACCAGCACTCCCACCTCTCAGTCTAACTCACTAAAACCAGTCCACCCACCTCAGTCTAATCACTAAAACCAGCACACCCACCTCTCAGTCTAACTCACTAAAACCAGTCCACCCACCTCTCAGTCAAACACACTAAAACCAGCACAACAATCTCTCAACTTAACTCACGAAAACCAGCACACCCACCTGTTAGTCTAACTCATTAAAACCAGCACACCCACCAAATAGTCTAACTCACTAAAACCAGTCTCCCCATTTCTCAGTCTAACTCTCTAAAACCAGCACACCCATCTCTCAATCTAACTCACTAAAACCAGCTCACCAACCTGTTAGTCTATCTCACTAAAACTATCTCTCAGTCTAATTCACAAAAACCAGCACACCCACCGCCCAGTCTAACTCACTAAAACCAGTCCACCCATCTCTCAGTCAAACTCACTAAAACCAATCCACCCATCTCTCAGTCTAACTCACTAAAACCAGCACACCCATCTATCAATCTAACACACTCAAACCAGCACACACACCTCTCAGTCTAACTCAGTAAAATCAGTCCACCCATCTCTCAGTCTAACTCACTAAAACCAGAACACCCACCTGATAGTCTAACTCACTAAAACCCGCACACCCACGTCTCAGTCTAACTCACTAAAACCAGCATACTCATCTCTCAGTCTAACTCACTAAAACCAGCCCACCAACCACTCAGTCTAACTGACTAAAACCAGTACACCCACCTCTCAGTCAAGCTCACTAAAAGCAGTCCACCCAGCTCTCAGTCTGAATCACTAAAACCAGCGCACCCATCTCTCAATCTGACTCACTAAAAGCAGCACACACATCTATCAATCTAACACACTAAAACTAGCACACTCATCTCTCAGTCTAACTCACTAAAACCAGCACATGCACCTCTCACTCTAACCCACTAAAACCAGAACACCCACCTGTTAGCCTAACTCACTGAAACCAGTACACCCACCTCTCAGTCTAACTCACTAAAAACAGCACACCCACCTTTCAGTCTAACTCACTAAAACCAGCTTCCACATCTCTCAGTCTAACTCACTAAAACCATTCCACCCATCTCTCAGTCTAACTCACTAAAACCAGCACACCCATCTATCAATCTAACTCACTAAAACCAGCACACACACCTCTCAGTCTAACTCAGTAAAATCAGACCACCCATCTCTCAGTCTAACTCACTAAAACCAGAACACCCACCTGTTAGTCTAACTCACTAAAACCCGCACACCCACGTCTCAGTCTAACTCACTAAAACCAGCACACTCATCTCTCAGTCTAACTCACTAAAACCAGTACACCCACCTGTTAGTCTAACTCACTAAAACCAGTCCACCCACCTCTCAGTCAAACACACTAAAACCAGCACAACAATCTCTCAACTTAACTCACGAAAACCAGCACACTCACCTGTTAGTCTAACTCACTAAAACCAGTCTCCCCATTTCTCAGTCTAACTCTCTAAAACCAGCACACCCATCTCTCAATCTAACTCACTAAAACCAGCTCACCAACCTGTTAGTCTATCTCACTAAAACTATCTCTCAGTCTAATTCACTAAAACCAGCACACCCACCGCCCAGTCTAACTCACTAAAACCAGTCCACCCATCTCTCAGTCAAACTCACTAAAACCAATCCACCCATCTCTCAGTCTAACTCACTAAAACCAGCACACCCACCTGTTAGTCTAACTCACTAAAACCCGCACACCCACGTCTCAGTCTAACTCACTAAAACCAGCACACTCATCTCTCAGTCTAACTCACTAAAACCAGCACACCCACCTGTTAGTCTAACTCACTAAAACCAGCACACCCACCTCTAAGTCTAACTCACTAAAACCAGTCCACCCATCTCTCAGTCTCTCACTAAAACCAGCCCACCAACCACTCAGTGTAACTGACTAAAACCAGTACACCCACCTCTCAGTCAAGTTCACTAAAAGCAGTCCACCCAGCTCTCAGTCTGAATCACTAAAACCAGCGCACCCATTTCTCAATCTGACTCACTAAAAGCAGCACACATATCTCTCAATCTAACACACTAAAAGTAGCACACTCATCTCTCAGTCTAACTCACTAAAACCAGCACATGCACCTCTCACTCTAACCCACTAAAACCAGCACACCCACCTGTTAGTCTAACTCACTAAAACCAGTACACCCACCTCTCAGTCTAACTCACTAAAACCAGTCCACCCACCTCTCAGTCTAGCTCACTAAAAACAGCACACCCACCTTTCAGTCTAACTCACTAAAACCATTCCTCCCATCTCTTAGTCAAACTCACTAAAACCAGCACACCCATCTAGCAATCTAACTCACTAAAACCAGCACACACACCTCTCAGTCTAACTCAGTAAAATCAGACCACCCATCTCTCAGTCTAACTCACTAAAACCAGAACACCCACCTGTTAGTCTAACTCACTAAAACCCGCACACCCACGTCTCAGTCTAACTCACTAAAACCAGCACACTCATCTCTCAGTCTAACTCACAAAAACTAGCACACCCACCTGTTAGTCTAACTCACTAAAACCAGCACACCCACCTCTCAGTCAAACAGACATAAACCAGCACACCCACCTGTTAGTCCAACTCACTAAAACCAGCACACCCACCTGTTAGACTAACTCACTAAAACCAGCACACCCACCTCTAAGGCTAACTCACTAAAACCAGTCCACCGATCTCTCAGTCTAACTCACTAAAACCAGTACACCCACCTCTCAGTCTAACTCACTAAAAGCAGTCCACCCAGCTCTCAGTCTAAATCACTAACACCAGCGCACCCATCTCTCAATCTGACTCACTAAAAGCAGCACACACATCTCTCAATCTAACACACTAAAACTAGCACACTCATCTCTCTGTCTAAATCACTAAAACCAGCACATGCACCTCTCACTCTAACTCACTAAAACCAGCACACCCACCTGTTAGTCTAATTCAATAAACCTAGCACACCCACCTCTCAGTCTAACTCACTAAAACCAGTCCACCCACCTTTCAGTCTAACTCACTAAAAACAGCACACCCACCTTTCAGTCTAACTCACTAAAAGCAGCTTCCCCATCTCTCAGTCTAACTCACTAAAACCATTCTACCCATCACTTAGTCTAACTCACAAAAACCAGCACACCCACCTCTCAATCTAACTCACTAAAACCAGCTCACAAACGTCTCAGTCTAACTCACTAAAACCAGTGTACCCACCTCTCAGTCTAACTCACTAACACCAGCACACACACCTGTTAGTCTAACTCACTAAAACCAGCTACCCCATCTCTGAATCGAACTCAATAGAACCAGCACACCCACCTCTCAGTCTAACTCACGAAAACAAGCATACTGATCTCCCAGTCTAACTCACTAAAACCAGCACACCCACCTGATAGTCTAACTCACTAAAACCAGCACACCCACCTCTCAGTCAAAATCGCTAATACCAGCACACCCATCTCTCAATCTAACTCATTAACACCACAACACCCTCTTCTCAGTCCAACTCACTAAAACCAGTCCACCCACTTCTCAATCTAAGTCACTGAAACCAGCACACCCACGTGTTATTCTAACTCACTAAAACCAGCACACACATCTATCAATCTAACTCATTGAAACCAGCTCACCAACCTGTTAGTCTAACTCACTAAAACCACCTTCCCCATCTCTCAGACTAACTCACTAAAACCAGCACACCCACTTCTCATGTCTAATTCACTAAAACCAGTCCACCCAGCTCTCAGTCTAACTCACTAAAACCAGCCTCCCCATCTCTCAGTCTAACTCACTAAAACCAGTCCACCCATCTCTCAATCTAACTCACTAAAACCAGCTTCCTCATCTCTCAGTCTAACTCACTAAAAACCGTCCACCCATCTCCCAGTCTAACTCACTAAAACCAGCACACCCACCTCTCAGTCAAAATCGCTAAAACCAGTCCACCCACCTCTAAGTCTAACTCACTAAAAGCAGTCCACCCAGCTCTCAGTCTAAATCACTAAAACCAGCGCACACATCTCTCAATCTGACTCACTAAAACCAGCACACACATCTCTCAATCTAACACACTAAAACTAGCACACTCATCTCTCAGTCTAACTCACTAAAACCAGCACATGCACCTCTCACTCTAACTCACTAAAACCAGCACACCCACCTGTTAGTCTAACTCACTAAAACTAGCACACCCACCTCTCAGTCTAACTCACTAAAACCAGCAAAACAATCTCTCAACTTAACTCACTAAAACCAGCACACCCACCTGTTAGTCTAACTCACTAAAACCAGCACACCCACCTGTTAGTCTAACTTACGAAAACCGGTACACCCACCTCTCAGTCTAACTCACTAAAAGCTGTCCACGCAGATCTCAGTCTAACTCACTAAAACCAGCACACCCACCTGTTACTCTAACTCACTAAAACCAGCTTCCCCATCTCTCAGTCTAACTCACTAAAACCAGCACAATCACCGCTCATTCCAGCTCACTAAAACCAGTCCACCCATCTCTCAGTCTAAATCACTTAAACCAGTCCACCCATCTCTCAGTCTAACTCACTAAAATCAGCACACCCATCTCTCAATCTAACTCACTAAAACCAGCTCACAAACGTCTCAGTCTAACTCACTAAAACCAGTCCACCCACCTGTTAGTCTAACTCACTAAAACCGGTACACCCACCTCTCAGTCTAACTCACTAAACGCTGTCCACCCACTTCTCAGTCTAACTCACTGAAAACAGCACACCCACCTTTCAGTCTAACTCACTAAAACCAGCGCACCCATCTCTCAATCTAACTCACTAAAACCACTGCACCCAACTCTCAGTCTAACTAAAACCAGCACTCCCACCTCTCAGTCTAACTCACTAAAACCAGTCCACCCACCTCTCAGTCAAACACACTAAAACCAGCACAACAATCTCTCAATTTAACTCACGCAAACCAGCACACCCACCTGTTAGGCTAACTCACTAAAGCCAGCACACCCACCTCTTAGTCTAACTCACTAAAACCGGTACACACACCTCTCAGTCTAACTCACTAAAAGCTGTCCACCCAGCTTTCAGTCTAACTCACTAAAACCAGCCTCCCCATCTCTCAGTCTAACTCACTAAAACCAGTCCACCCATCTCTCAGTCTAGATCACTAAAACCAGTCCACCCATCTCTCAGTCTAACTCACCCAAACCAGCACACCCATCTCTCAATCTAACTCACTAAAACCAGCTCACCAATGTCTCAGTCTAAGTCACTAAAACTAGTCCACCCACCTCTCAGTCTAACTCACTAAAACCAGCACACAAACCTGTCAGTCTAACTCAGTAAAATCAGTCCACCCATCTCTCATTCTAACTCACTAAAACCAGAACACCGACCTGATAGTCTAACTCACTAAAACCCACACACCCACCTCTCAGCCTAACTCACTAAAACCAGCATACTCATCTCAGTCCAACTCACTAAAACCAGACCACCCACCTGTTAGTCTAACTCACTAAAACCAGCACACCCACCTGTTAGTCTAACTCACTAAAACCAGCACACCCATCTCTCAATCTAACTCACTAAAACCAGCACACCCAACTCTCAGTCAAACTAAAACCAGCACTCCCACCCCGCAGTCTAACTCACTAAAAGCTGTCCACCCAGCTCTCAGTCTAACTCACTACAAACAGCCTCCCCATCTCTCAGTCTAACTCACTAAAACCAGCACACCCATCTCTCAATCTAACTCACTAAAACCAGCTCACCGACCGGTTAGTCTAACTCACTAAAACCAGCTTCCCCATCTCTCAGTCTAACTCACTAAAACCAGCACACCCACCGCTCAGTCTAAATCACTAAAACCAGCACACACACCTCTCAATCTAACTCACTAAAACCAGCACACCCACCTGAGAGTCTAACTCACTAAAAACAGCACACCCACCTCTTAGTCTAAATCGCTAAAACCAGCATACCCATCTCTCAATCTAACTCACGAGAAGCAGCACACCCATCTCTCAGTCTAACTCACTAAAACCAGCACACCCATCTCTCAGTCTAACTAATACCAGCACTCCCACCTCAGTCTAACTCACTAAAACCAGTCCACCCACCTCTCAGTCAAACACACTAAACCCAGCGCAACAATCTCTCAATTTAACTCACTAAAACCAGCACAACCACCTGTTAGTCTTACTCACTAAAACCAGCACACCCACATGTTAGTCTAACTCACTAAAACCAGTACACACACCTGTTAGTCTAACTGACTAAAACCGGTACACCCACCTCTCAGTCTAACTCACTAAAAGCTGTCCACGCAGCTCCCAGTCTAACTCACTAAAACCAGCCTCCCCATCTCTCAGTCTAGCTCACTGAAACCAGCACACCCATCTCTCAGTCAAACACACTTAAACCAGCACACCCACCTGTTAGTCTAACTCACTAAAACCAGCACACCCACCTGTTAGTCTAACGCACAAAAACCAGCAAACCCATCTCTCAGTCTAACTCACTAAAAGCAGTCCACCCAGATCGCAGTCCAGCTCATTAAAACCAGCCTCCCCATCTCTCAGTCTAACTCACTAAAACCAGAACACCCACCTGTTAGTCTAACTCACTAAAACCCGCACACCCAGCTCTCAGTCTAACTCACTAAAACCAGCTCACTCATCTCTCAGTCTAACACACTAAAACCAGCACACCCACCCCTCAGTCTAAATCGCGAAAACCAGCTCACCCATCTCTCATTCTAACTCATTAACACCAGAACACCCTCCTCTCAGTCGAACTCACTAAAATCAGTCCACCCACCTCTCAGTCTAACTCAGTATAACCAGCCCACCAACCACATCAGTCTAACTCACTAAAACCAGCTTTCAATCCTCTCAGTCAAACTCACTAAAACCAGCACACCCATCTCTCAAACTAACTCACTAAATCCAGCTCACACACCTCTCAGTCTAAATCACTACAACCAGCTTCACCATCTCTCAATCTAACTCACTAAAACCAGCACACCCACCTCTCAGTCTAACTCACGAAAACCAGTCCACCCTCTCACTCTAACTCACTAAAACCAATACACCCATCTCTCAGTCTAAATCACTAAAACCAGCACACACACCTCTCAATCTAACTTATTAAAACCAGCAAAACCACCTGATAGTCGAACTCACTAAAACCAGCACACCCACCTCTCAGTCTAAATCGCTAAAACCAGCTCACCCATCTCTCAATCTAACTCATTAACACCAGTCCACCCACCTCAGTCTAACTCACTAAAACCAGTCCCCCCACCTCTCAGTCTAACTCACTAAAAACAGCACACCCACCTTTCAGTCTAACTCACTAAAACCAGCGCACCCATCTCTCAATCTAACTCACTAAAACCAGCTCACAAATGTCTCAGTCTAACTCACTAAAACCAGTCCACTCACCTCTCAGTCTAACTCACTAAAATCAGCACACACACCTCTCAGTCTAACTCATTAAAATCAGTCCACCCATCTCTCAGTCTAACTCACTAAAACCAGAACACCCACCTGTTAGTCTAACTCACTAAAACCCGCACACCCAGTTCTCAGTCTAACTCACTAAAACCAGCACACTCATCTCTCAGTCTAACTCACTAAAACCAGCACACCCACCTCTCAGTCTAAATCGAGAACACCAGCTCACCCATCTCTCAATCTAACTCATTAACACCAGAACACCCTCCTCTCAGTCGAACTCACTAAAATCAGTCCACCCACCTCTCAGTCTAACTCAGTATAACCAGCCCACCAACCACGTCAGTCTAACTCACTAAAACCAGCTTTCAATCCTCTCAGTCAAACTCACTAAAACCAGCACACCCATCTCTCAAACTAACTCACTAAATCCAGCTCACACACCTTTCAGTCTAAATCACTACAACAAGCTTCACCATCTCTCAATCTAACAAACTAAAACCAGCACACCCACCTCTGAGTCTAACTCACGAAAACCAGTCCACCCTCTCACTCTAACTCACTAAAACCAGTACACCCATCTCTCAGTCTAACTCACTAAAACCAGCACACCCATCTCTCAAACTAACTCACTGAAACCAGCACACACACCTTTTAGTCTAAATCACTACAACCAGCTTCACCATCTCTCAATCTAACTCACTAAAACCAGCACAACAACCTCTCAGTCTAACTCACGAAAACCAGTCCACCCTCTCACTCTAACTCACTAAAACCAGTACACCCATCTCTCAGTCTAAATCACTAAAACCAGCACACACACCTCTCAATCTAACTTACTAAAACCAGCAAACCCACCTGATAGTCTAACTCACTAAAACCAGCACACCCACCTCTCAGTCTAAATCGCTAAAACCAGCTCACCCATCTCTCAATCAAACTCACTAAAACCAGCACACCCACCTCTCAGTCAAAATCGCGAAAACCAGCTCACCCATCTCTCAATCTAACTCATTAACACCAGAACAACCTCCTCTCAGTCGAACTCACTAAAATCAGTCCACCCACCTCTCAGTCTAACTCAGTAAAACCAGCCCACCAACCACATCAGTCTAACTCACTAAAAGATGTCCAACCAGCTCTCAGTCTAACTCACTAAAATCAGCCTCCCCATCTCTCAGTCTAACTCACTAAAACCAGCACTCCCACCTCTCAGTCAAACACACTAAAAGCAGCAAAACAATCTCTCAATTTAACTCACTAAAACCAGCACACCCACCTGTTAGTCTATCTCACTAAAACCAGCACATCCACCTCTTAGTCTAACTCACTAAAACCAGTCCACCCACCTATCAGTCTAACTCACTAAAACCAATACACGCACTTCTCAATCTAACTCACTAAAACCAGCACACCCACCTGTTGGTCCAAATCACTAAAACCAGCACACCCACCTGTTAGTCTAACTCACTAAAACCGGTACACCCACCTCTCAGTCTAACTCACTAAAAGCTGTCCACCCACTTCTCAGTCTAACTCACTAAAAGCAGCACAGCCATCTCTCAGTCTAAATCACTGAAACCAGCGCACCTATCTCTCAATCTGACTCACTGAAACCAGCACACACAGCTTTCAATCTAACACACTAAAACTAGCACACTCATCTCTCAGACTCACTCACTAAAACCAGCACATGCACCTCTCAGTCTAACTCACTAAAAACAGCACACCCACCTTTCAGTCTAACTCACTAAAACCAGCTTCCACATCTCTCAGTATAACTCAATAAAATCAGTCCACCCATCTCTCAGTCTAACTCACTAAAACCAGAACACCCACCTGTTAGTCTAACTCACTAAAACCCGCACACCCACGTCTCAGTCTAACTCACTAAAACCAGCACACTCATCTCTCAGTCTAACTCACTAAAACCAGCACACCCACCTGTTAGTCTAATTCACTAAAACCAGCACATCCACCTCTCAGTCTACTCACTAAAACCAGCACACCCACCTATCAGTGTAACTCACTAAAATCAGTCCACCCACATGTTAGTCTAACTCACTAAAACCAGCACACCCAACTCTCAGTCAAACAGACAGAAACCAGCACACCCACCTCTAAGTCTAACTCACTAAAACCAGTCCACACACCTCTCAGTCTAACTCACTAAAAACAGCACACCCACCTTTCAGTCTAACTCACTAAAACCAGCTTCCCCATCTCCCAGTCTAACTCATTAAAACCAGCAGACCCATCTCTCAATCTAACTCATTAACACCAGAACACCCACCTCTCAGTCGAACTCACTAAAACCAGTCCACCCACCTCTCAATCTAAGTCACTAAAACCAGCACACCCACGTGTTATTCTAACTCACTAAAACCAGCACACCCATCTATCAATCTAACTCATTAAAACCAGCTCACCAACCTGTTAGTCTAACTCACTAAAAACACCTTCCCCATCTCTCAGACTAACTCACTAAAAACAGTCCACCCATCTCTCAGTCTAACTCAATAAAACCAGCACACCCACCTCTCAGTCTAACTCACGAAAACAAGCATACTGATCTCCCAGTCTAACTCAATAAAACCAGCACACCCACCTCTCAGTCAAACTCACGAAAACAAGCATACTGATCTCCAGGTCTAACTCACTAAAACCAGCACACCCACCTCTCAGTCAAAATCGCTAAAACCAGTCCACCCACCTCTAAGTCTAACTCACTAAAACCAGCCCACCAACCACTCAGTCTAACTCACTAAAACCAGTACACCCACCTCTCAGTCTAACTCACTAAAAGCAGTCGACACAGCTCTCAGTCTAAATCACTAAAACCAGCGCACACATCTCTCAATCTGACTCACTGAAACCAGCACACACATCTCTCAATCTAACACACTAAAACTAGCACACTCATCTCTCAGTCTAACTCACTAAAACCAGCACATGCACCTCTCACTCTAACTCACTAAATCCAACACACCCACCTGTTAGTCTAACTCACTAAAAGTAGCACACCCACCTCTCAATCTAACTCACTAAAACCAGTCCACCCACCTCTCAGTCTAACTCACTAAAAACAGCACACCCACCTTTCAGTCTAACTCACTAAAACCATTCCACCCATCTCTTAGTCTAAATCACTAAAACCAGCACACCCATCTCTCAATCTAACTCACTGAAACCAGCTCTCAAACGTCTCAGTCTAACTCACTAAAACCAGTGTACCCACCTCTCAGACTAACTCACTAAAACCTGCACACCCAACTGTTAGTCTAACTCACTAAAACCAGCTTCCCCATCTCTCAATCAAACTCAATAGAACCAGCACACCCACCTCTCAGTCTAACTCACGAAAAAAAGCATACTGATCTCCCAGTCTAACTCACTAAAACCAGCACACCCACCTGATAGTCTAACTCACTAAAACCAGCACACCCACCGCTCAGTCAAAATCGCTAAAACCAGCTCACCCATCCCTCAATCTAACTCATTAACACCAGAACACCCACCTCTCAGTCGAACTCACTAAAACCAGTCCACCCACCTCTCAATCTAAGTCACTAAAACCAGCACACCCACCTGTTATTCGAACTCACTAAAACCAGCAGACCCATCTATCAATCTAACTCATTAAAACCAGCTCACCAACCTGTCAGTCTAACTCACTAAAACCACCTTCCCCATCTCTCAGACTAACTCACTAAAACCAGCACACCCACTTCTCATGTCTAACTCACTAAAACCAGCCTCCCCATCTCTCAGTCTAACTCACTAAAACCAGTCCACCCATCTCTCAATCTAACTCACTAAAACCAGTCCACCCACCTCTCAGTCTAACTCACTAAAACCAGCACATCCACCTCTCAGTCTAACTCACAAAACCAGCACACCTACCTGTTAGTCTAACTCTCTAAAACCAGCTTCCCCATCTCTGATTCTAACTCAATAAAAACAGTCCACCCATCTTTCAGTCTAACTCAATAAAACCAGCACACCCACCTCTCAGTCTAACTCACGAAAACAAGCACACTGATCTCCCAGTCTAACTCACTAAAACCAGCACACCCACCTTTTAGTCTAACTCACTAAAACCAGCACAACCACCTCTCAGTCAAAATCGCTAAAACCAGCTCACCCATCCCTCAATCTAACTCATTAACACCAGAACACCCACCTGTCAGTCGAACTCACTAAAACCAGTCCACCCACCTCTCAGTCTAACTCACTAAAACCAGCTCACAAACATCTCAGTCTAACTCACTAAAAGCAGTCCACCCACCTCAGTCTAACTCACTAAAATCAGTCCACTCACCTATCAGTCTAACTCACTAAATCCAGCACACCCACCTGTTAGTCTAACTCACTAAAACCGGTACACCCACCTCTCAGTCTAAATCACTAAAAGCTGTCCACGCACTGCTCAGTCTAACCCTCTAAAAACAGCACACCCACCTGTTAGTCTAACTCACTAAAACCAGCGCACCCATCTCTCAATCTAACTCACTAAAACCAGCACACCTAACTCTCAGTCTAACTAAAACCAGCACTCCCACCTCTCAGTCTAACTCACTAAAACCAGTCCACCCACCTCTCAGTCAAACACACTAAAACCAGCACAACAATCTCTCAATTTAACTCACGCAAATCAGCACACCCACCTGTTTGTCTAACTCACTAAAGCCAGCACACCCACCTCTTAGTCTAACTCACTAAAAGCTGTCCACCCAGCTCTCAGTCTAACTCACTAAAACCAGCCTCCCCATCTCTCAGTCTAACTCACTAAAACCAGCTTCCCCATCTCTCAGTCCAATTCACTAAAACCAGCACACCCCACGCTCAGTCTAACTCACTAAAACCAGTCCACCCATCTCTCAATCTAACTCACTACAACCAGCACACCCATTTCTCAATCTAACTCACTAAAGCCAGCGCACCCAACTCTCAGTTTAACTAAAACCAGCACTCCCACCTCACAGTCAAACACAGTTAAACCAGCACACCCAGCTGTTCGTCTAACTCACTAAAACCAGTACACGCACCTGTTATTCTAACTCACTAAAAGCAGCACACCTACCTGTTAGTCTAACTCACTAAAACCGGTAGACCCACCTCTCAGTCTAACTCACTAAAAGCTGTCCACCCAGCTCTCAGTCCAACTCACTAAAACCAGCCTCCCCATCTCTCAGTCTAACTCACTAAAACCAGCACACCCAACTCTCAGTCAAACAGACATAAACCAGCACACCCACCTGTTAGTCTAACTCACTAAAACCAGCACACCCACCTGTTAGCCTAACTCACTAAAACCAGCACACCCACCTCTAAGTCTAACTCACTAAAACCAGTCCACCCATCTCTCAGTCTAACTCACTAAAACCAGCCCACCAACCACTCAGTCTTACTCACTAAAACCAGTACACTCACCTCTCAGTCTAACTCACTAAAAGCAGTCCACCCAGCTCTCAGTCTGAATCACTAAAACCAGCGCACCCATCTCTCAATCTGACTCACTAAAACCAGCACACACATCTCTCAATCTAACACACTAAAACTAGCACACTCATCTCTCAGTCTAACTCACTAAAACCAGCACATGCACCTCTCACTCTAACTCACTAAAACCAGCACACCCACCTGTTAGTCTAACTCACTAAAAATAGCACACCCACCTCTCAGTCTAACTCACTAAAACCAGTCCACCCACCTCTTAGTCTAACTCACTAAAAACAGCACACCCACCTTTCAGTCTAACTCACTAAAACCAGCTTCCCCATCTCCCAGTCTAACTCACTAAAACCATTCTACCCATCTCTTAGTCTAACTCACTAAAACCAGCACACCCATCTCTCAATCTAACTCACTAAAACCAGCTCACAAACTTCTCAGTTAAGCATACTGATCTCCCCGTCTAACTCACTAAAACCAGCACACCCACCTGATAGTCTAACTCACTAAAACCAGCAGACCCATCTATCAATCTAACTCATTAACACCAGAACACCCTCCTCTCAGTCGAACTCACTAAAACCAGTCCACCCACCTCTCAATCTAAGTCACTAAAACCAGCACAGCCACGTGTTATTCTAACTCTCTAAAACCAGCACACCCAACTGTCAATCTAACTCATTAAAACCAGCTCACCAACCTGTTAGTCTAACTCACTAAAACCACCTTCCCCATCTCTCAGACTAACTCACTCAAAACAGTCCACCCATCTCTCAGTCAAACTCAATAAAAACAGCACACCCACCTCTCAGTTTAACTCACGAAAACAAGCATACTGATCTCCCAGTCTAACTCAATAAAACCAGCACACCCACCTCTCAATCTAACTCACGAAAACAAGAATACTGATCTCCCAGTCTAACTCAATAAAACCAGCACACCCATCTCTCAGTCAAACTCACGAAAACAAGCATACTGATCTCCAGGTCTAACTCACTAAAACCAGCACACCCACCTCTCAGTCAAAATCGCTAAAACCAGTCCACCCACCTCTAAGTCTAACTCACTAAAACCAGCCCACCAACCACTCAGTCTAACTCACTAAAACCAGTACACCCACCTCTCAGTCTAACTCACTAAAAGCAGTCGACCCAGCTGTCAGTCTGAATCACTAAAACCAGCACACACATCTCTCAATCTAACACACTAAAACTAGCACACTCATCTCTCAGTCTAACTCAATAAAGCCAGCACATACACCTCTCACTCCAACTCACGAAAACCAGCACACCCACCTGTTAGTCTAACTCACTAAAACTAGCACACCCACCCCTCAAGCTAACTCACTAAAACCAGTCCACCCACCTCTCAGTCTAACTCACTAAAAACAGCACACCCACCTTTCAGTCTAACTCACTAAAACCATTCCGCTATTCTCTTAGTCTAAATCACTAAAACCAGCACACCCATCTCTCAATCTAACTCACTAAAACCAGCTCTCAAACGTCTCAGTCTAACTCACTAAAACCAGTGTACCCACCTCTCAGTCTAACTCACTAAAACCAGCACACCCACCTGTTAGTCTAACTCACTAAAACCAGCTTCCCCATCTCTCAATCAAACTCAATAGAACCAGCACACACACCTCTCAGTCTAACTCACGAAAACAAGCGTACTGATCTCCCAGTCTAACTCACTAAAACCAACACACCCACCGCTCAGTCAAAATCGCTAAAACCAGCTCACCCATCTCTCAATCTAACTCATTAACACCAGAACACCCACCTCTCAGTCGAACTCACTAAAACCAGTCCACCCACCTCTCAATCTAAGTCACTAAAACCAGCACACCCACCTGTTATTCGAACTCACTAAAACCAGCACACCCATCTATCAATCTAACTCATTAAAACCAGCTCACCAACCTGTTAGTCTAACTCACTAAAACCACCTTCCCCATCTCTCAGACTAACTCACTAAAACCAGCACACCCATCTCTCAATCTAACTCACTAAAACCAGTCCACCCACCTCTCAGTCTAACTCACTAAAACCAGCACATCCACCTCTCAGTCTACCTCACAAAACCAGCACACCTACCTGTTAGTCTAACTCTCTAAAACCAGCTTCCCCATCTCTGATTCTAACTCAATAAAAACAGTCCACCCATCTTTCAGTCTAACTCAATAAAACCAGCACACCCACCTCTCAGTCTAACTCACGAAAACAAGCATACTGATCTCCCAGTCTAACTCACTAAAACCAGCACACCCACCTTTTAGTCTAACTCACTAAAACCAGCACACCCACCTCTCAGTCAAAATCGCTAAAACCAGCTCACCCATCTCTCAATGTAACTCATTAACACCAGAACACCCACCTCTCAGTCTAACTCACTAAAACCAGTCCACCCATCTCTCCGTCTAACTCACTAACACCAGCCCACCAACCACTCAGTCTAACTCACGAATACCAGCACACCCATCTCTCAATCTAACACACTAAAACCAGCTCACAAACGTCTCAGTCTAACTCACTAAAAGCAGTCCACCCACCTCAGTCTAACTCACTAAAACCAGCACACACACCTCTCAGTCTAACTCACTAAAACCAGCACACCCACCTGTTAGTCTAACTCACTAAAACCGGTACACCCACCTCTCAATCTAAATCACTAAAAGCTGTCCACGCACTTCTCAGTCTAACTCATTAAAAATAGCACACCCACCTGTTAGTCTAACTCACTAAAACCAGCGCACCCATCTCTCAATCTAACTCACTAAAACCAGCACACCCAACTCTCAGTCTAACTAAAACCAGCACTCCCACCTCTCAGTCTAACTCACTAAAACCAGTCCACCCACCTCTCAGTCAAACACACTAAAACCAGCAAAACAATCTCTCAATTTAACTCACGCAAACCAGCACACCCACCTGTTAGTCTAACTCACTAAAGCCAGCACACCCACCTCTTAGTCTAACTCACTAAAACCGGTACACACACCTCTCAGTCTAACTCACTAAAAGCTGTCCACCCAGCTCTCAGTCTAACTCACTAAAACCAGCCTCCCCATCTCTCAGTCTAACTCACTAAAACCAGCTTCCCCATCTCTCAGTCCAATTCACTAAAACCAGCACACACCCCGCTCAGTCTAACTCACTAAAACCAGTCCACCCATCTCTCAATCTAACTCACTAAAACCAGCACACCCATCTCTCAATCTAACTCACTAAAACCAGCTCACAAACATCTCAGTCTAACTCACTAAAAGCAGTCCACCCACCTCAGTCTAACTCACTAAAACCAGCACACACACCTCTCAGTCTAACTCACTAAAATCAGTCCACTCACCTATCAGTCTAACTCACTAAATCCAGCACACCCACCTGTTAGTCTAACTCACTAAAACCGGTACACCCACCTCTCAGTCTAAATCACTAAAAGCTGTCCACGCACTGCTCAGTCTAACCCTCTAAAAACAGCACACCCACCTGTTAGTCTAACTCACTAAAACCAGCGCACCCATCTCTCAATCTAACTCACTAAAACCAGCACACCCAACTCTCAGTCTAACTAAAACCAGCACTCCCACCTCTCAGTCAAACTCAGTTAAACCAGCACACCAAGCTGTTCGTCTAACTCACTAAAACCAATACACGCACCTGTTATTCTAACTCACTAAAACCGGTAGACCCACCTCTCAGTCTAACTCACTAAAAGCTGTCCACCCAGCTCTCAGTCCAACTCACTAAAACCAGCCTCCCCATCTCTCAGTCTAACTCACTAAAACCAGCACTCCCATCTGTCAATCTAACTCACTAAAACCAGCTCACCGACCGGTTAGTCCAACTCACTAGAACCAGCTTCCCCATCTCTCAGTCTAACTAATACCAGCACTCCCACCTCAGTCTAACTCACTAAAACCAGTCCACCCACCTCTCAGTCAAACACACTAAACCCAGCACAACAATCTCTCAATTTAACTCACTAAAACCAGCACACCCACCTGTTAGTCTTACTCACTAAAACCAGCACACCCATCTGTTAGTCTTACTCACTAAAACCAGGACACCCACCTGTTAGTCTAACTCACTAAAACCAGTACACCCACCTGTTAGTCTAACTGACTAAAACAGGTACACCCACCTCTCAGTCTAACTCACTAAAAGCTGTCCACGCAGCTCCCAGTCTAACTAACTAAAACCAGCCACCCCATCTCTCAGTCTAGCTCACTGAAACCAGCACACCCATCTCTCAGTCAAACACACTTAAACCAGCACACCCACCTGTTAGTCTAACTCACTAAAACCAGCACACCCACCTGTTAGTCTGACGCACAAAAACCAGTACACCCATCTTTCAGTCTAACTCACTAAAAGCAGTCCACCCAGATCGCAGTCTAACTCATTAAAACCAGCCTCCCCATCTCTCAGTCTAACTCACTAAAACCAATCCACCCATCTCTCAGTCTAACTCACTAAAACCAGCACACTCATCTCTCAGTCTAACTCACTAAAACCAGCACACCCACCTCTCAGTCTAAATCGCGAAAACCAGCTCACCCATCTCTCATTCTAACTCATTAACACCAGAACACCCTCCTCTCAGTCGAACTCACTAAAATCAGTCCACCCACCTCTCAGTCTAACTCAGTAAAACCAGCCCACCAACCACATCAGTCTAACTCACTAAAACCAGCTTTCAATCCTCTCAGTCAAACTCACTAAAACCAGCACACCCATCTCTCAAACTAACTCACTAAAACCAGCTCACACACCTTTCAGTCTAAATCACTACAACCAGCTTCACCATCTCTCAATCTAACTCACTAAAACCAGCACACCCACCTCTCAGTCTAACTCACGAAAACCAGTCCACCCTCTCACTCTAACTCACTAAAACCAGCACACCAACCTCTCAATCTAAATCGCTAAAACCAGCTCACCCATCTCTCAATCTAACTCATTAACACCAGTCCACCCACCTCAGTCTAACTCACTAAAACCAGTCCCCCCACCTCTCAGTCTAACTCACTAAAAACAGCACACGCACCTTTCAGTCTAACTCACTAAAACCAGCGCACCCATCTCTCAATCTAACTCACTAAAACCAGCTCACAAACCTCTCAGTCTAACTCACTAAAATCAGCACACACACCTCTCAGTCTAACTCATTAAAATCATTCCACCCATCTCTCAGTCTAACTCACTAAAACCAGAACACCCACCTGTTAGTCTAACTCACTAAAACCCGCACACCAAGCTCTCAGTCTAACTCACTAAAACCAGCACACTCATCTCTCAGTCTAACTCACTAAAACCAGCACACCCACCTCTCAGTCTAAATCGCGAAAACCAGCTCACCCATCTCTCAATCTAACTCATTAACACCAGAACACCCTCCTCTCAGTCGAACTCACTAAAATCAGTCCACCCACCTCTGAGTCTAACTCAGCAAAACCAGCCCAGCAACCACATCAGACTAACTCACTAAATCCAGCTCTCAATCCTCTCAGTCTAACTCACTAAAACCAGCACACCCATCTCTCAAACTAACTCACTGAAAGCAGCTCACAAACCTTTTAGACTAAATCACTACAACCAGCTTCACCATCTCTCAATCTAACTCACTAAAACCTGCACACCCACCTCTCAGTCAAAATCGCTAAAACCAGCTCACCCATCTCTCAATCTAACTCATTAAAGCCAGTCCACCCACCTCTCAGTCTAACTCACTAAAACCAGCAGACCCAGCTCTGTCTAAATCACTAAAACCAGCGCACCCATCACTGAATCTGACTCACTAAAACCAGCTGACCAACCAGTTAGTCTAACTCACTAAAACCAACTTCCCAATCTCTCAGTCTAACTCACTAAAACCAGCACACACACATCTCAGTCTAACTCACTAAAACCAATACTCCCACTTCTCAGTCTAACTCAGTAAAACCAGCACACCCATCTCTCTGTCTAAATCACTAAACCCAGCACACACACCTCTCAATCTAACTCACTACAACCAGCACGCCCACTTGATAGTCTAAGTCACTAAAACCAGCACACTCACCTCCCAGTCTAAATGGCTAAAACCAGCTCACCCATCTCTCAATCTAACTCATTAACACCAGAACACCCAACTCTCAGTCAAACTCACTAAAACCAGTACACCCACCTCTCAGTCTAACTCACTAAAAGCAGTCCACCCAGCTCTCAGTCTAACTCACTAAATCCAGCCTCCCCATCTCTCAGTCTAACTCCCTAAAACCTGCACACACATCTCTCAATCTAACTCACTAAAATCAGCTCACCAATCTGTTAGTCTAACTCACTAAAACCAGCTTCCCCATCTATCAGTGTAACTCACTAAAACCAGCACACCCACCACTCAGTCTAACTCACTAAAATCAGTCCACCAATCTCTCAGTCTAAATCACTAAAACCAGTCCACCCATCTCTCAATCTAAATCACTAAAACGAAACACCCACTTCTCAATCTAACTCACTAAAACCAGCTCACCCACCTCGCAATCTAATTCACTAAAACCAGCTCACAAAGCTCTCAGTCTAACTCACTAAAACCAGTCCACTACCTCTCATTCTAACTCACTAAAACCAGCACACCCACCTGTTAGTTTAACTCACTAAAACCAGCTTCCCCATTTCTCAGTCTAATTCACTAAAAACAGTCCACCCATCTCCCAGTCTAACTCACTAAAACCAGCACACCCAACTGATAGTCCAATTCACTAAAACCTGCACACCCACCTCTCAGTCAAAATCGCTAAAACCAGCTCACCCATCTCTCAATCTAACTCATTAACTCCAGAACACCCACCTCTCAGTGGAACTCACTAAAGCCAGTCCACCCACCTCTCAGTCTAACTCACTAAAACTAGTCCACCCACCTCTCAGTCTAACTCACTAAAACCAGCAGACCCACCTCTGTCTAAATCACTAAAACCAGCGCACCCATCTCTCAATCTGACTCACTAAAACCAGCTGACCAACCAGTTAGTCTAACTCACTAAAACCAGCTTCCCAATGTCTCAGTCTAACTCACTAAAACCAGCACACACACATCTCAGTCTAACTCACTAAAACCAATCCTCCCACTTCCCAGTCTAACTCACTAAAACCAGCACACCCATCTCTCTGTCTAAATCACTAAACCCAGCACACACACCTCTCAATCTAACTCACTACAACCAGCACACCCACCTGATAGTCTAAGTCACTAAAACCAGCACACTCACCTCCCAGTCTAAATGGCTAAAACCAGCTCACCCATCTCTCACTCTAACTCATTAACACCAGAACACCCACCTCTCAGTCAAACTCACTAAAACCAGTACACCCACCTCTCAGTCTAACTCCCTAAAACCTGCACACACATCTCTCAATCTAACTCACTAAAATCAGCTCACCAATCTGTTAGTCTAACTCACTAAAACCAGCATCCCCATCTATCAGTCTAACTCACTAAAACCAGCACACCCACCACTCAGTCTAACTCACTAAAATCAGTCCACCCATCTCTCAATCTAAATCACTAAAACGAAACACCCACTTCTCAATCTAACTCACTAAAACCAGCTCACCCACCTCTCAATCTAATTCACTAAAACCAGCTCACAAACCTCTCAGTCTAACTCACTAAAACCAGCACAACTGTCTCTCAACTTAACTCACTAAAACAAGCACACCCATCTGTTATTCTAACTCACTAAAACCAGTACACCCACCTCTCAGTCTAACTCACTAAAAGCAGTCCACCCAGCTCTCAGTCTAACTCCCTAAAACCTGCACACACATCTCTCAATCTAACTCACTAAAATCAGCTCACCAATCTGTTAGTCTAACTCACTAAAACCAGCTTCCCCATCTATCACTCTAACTCACTAAAACCAGCACACCCACCACTCAGTCTAACTCACTAAAATCAGTCCACCAATCTCTCAGTCTAAATCACTAAAACCAGTCCACCCACTTCTCAATCTAACTCACTAAAACCAGCTCACCCACCTCTCAATCTAATTCACTAAAACCACCTCACAAACTTCTCAGTCTAACTCACTAAAACCAGTACACCCATCTCTCAGTCTAAATCGCGAAAACCAGCTCACCCATCTCTCAATCTAACTCACTAACTCCAGAACACCCACCTCTCAGTGGAACTCACTAAAGCCAGTCCACCCACCTCTCAGTCTAACTCACTAAAACTAGTCCACCCACCTCTCAGTCTAACTCACTAAAACCAGCAGACCCACCTCTGTCTAAATCACTAAAACCAGCGCACCCATCTCTCAATCTGACTCACTAAAACCAGCTGACCAACCAGTTAGTCTAACTCACTAAAACCAGCTTCCCAATGTCTCAGTCTAACTCACTAAAACCAGCACACACACATCTCAGTCTAACTCACTAAAACCAATCCTCCCACTTCTCAGTCTAACTCACTAAAACCAGCACACCCATCTCTCTGTCTAAATCACTAAACCCAGCACACACACCTCTCAATCTAACTCACTACAACCAGCACACCCACCTGATAGTCTAAGTCACTAAAACCAGCACACTCACCTCCCAGGCTAAATGGCTAAAACCAGCTCACCCATCTCTCACTCTAACTCATTAACACCAGAACACCCACCTCTCAGTCAAACTCACTAAAACCAGTACACCCACCTCTCAGTCTAACTCACTAAAAGCAGTCCACCCAGCTCTCAGTCTAACTCACTAAAACCAGCCTCCCCATCTCTCAGACTAACTCCCTAAAACCTGCACACACATCTCTCAATCTAACTCACTAAAATCAGCTCACCAATCTGTTAGTCTAACTCACTAAAACCAGCTTCCCCATCTATCAGTCTAACTCACTAAAACCAGCACACCCACCACTCAGTCTAACTCACTAAAATCAGTCCACCCATCTCTCAATGTAATCACTAAAACGAAACACCCACTTCTCAATCTAACTCACTAAAACCAGCTCACCCACCTCTCAATCTAATTCACTAAAACCAGCTCACAAACCTCTCAGTCTAACTCACTAAAACCAGCTCACCCACCTCTGAATCTAATTCACTAAAACCAGCTCACAAACCTCTCAGTCTAACTCACTAAAACCAGTCCACTACCTCTCAGTCTAACTCACTAAAACCAGCACACCCACCTGTTAGTTTAACTCACTAAAACCAGCTTCCCCATATCTCAGTCTAATTCACTAAAAACAGTCCACCCATCTCTCAGTCTAACTCACTAAAACCAGTCCACTACCTCTCAGTCTAACTCACTAAAACCAGCACACCCACCTGTTAGTTTAACTCACTAAAAACAGAACACCCACCTTTCAGTCTAACTCACTAAAACCAGCGCACCCATCTCTCAATCTAACTCACTAAAACCAGCTCACAAACCTCTCAGTCTAACTGACTAAAATCAGCACAGACACCTCTCAGTCTAACTCATTAAAATCAGTCCACCCATCTCTCAGACTAACTCACTAAAACCAGAACACCCACCTGTTAGTCTAACTCACTAAAACTCGCACACCCAGCTCTCAGTCTAACTCACTAAAACCAGCACACTCATCTCTCAGTCTAACTCACTAAAACCAGCACACCCACCTCTCAGTCTAAAACGCGAAAACCAGCTCACCCATCTCTCAATCTAACTCATTAACACCAGAACACCCTCCTCTCAGTCGAACTCACTAAAATCAGTCCACCCACCTCTCAGTCTAACTCAGTAAAACCAGCCCAGCAACCACATCAGACTAACTCACTAAAACCAGCTCTCAATCCTCTCAGTCTAACTCACTAAAACCAGCACACCCATCTCTCAAACTAACTCACTGAAACCAGCTCACACACCTTTTAGTTTAAATCACTACAACCAGCTTCACCATCTCTCAATCTAACTCACTAAAACCAGCACACCCACCTCTCAGTCTAACTCACGAAAACCAGTCCACCCTCTCACTCTAACTCACTAAAACCAGTACACCCATCTCTCAGTCTAAATCGCGAAAACCAGCTCACCCATCTCTCAATCTAACTCATTAACACCAGAACAACCTCCTCTCAGTCGAACTCACTAAAATCAGTCCACCCACCTCTCAGTCTAACTCAGTAAAACCAGCCCACCAACCACATCAGTCTAACTCACTAGAAGATGTCCAACCAGCTCTCAGTCTAACTCACTTAAACCAGCCTCCCCATCTCTCAGTCTAACTCACTAAAACCAGCACACCCACCTCAGTCTAACTCAATAAAACCAGCACACCCACCTCTCAGTCAAACACACTAAAAGCAGCAAAACAATCTCTCAATTTAACTCACTAAAACCAGCACACCCACCGCTCAGTCTAACTCACTAAAACCAGTCCACCCATCTCTCAGTCTAAATCACTAAAACCAGCACATCCACCTGTTAGTCTAACTCAATAAAACCAGCTTCCCCATCTCTCAGTCGAACTCACTAAAACCAGCACACCCACCGCTCAGTCTAACTCACTAAAACCAGTCCACCCATCTCTCAGTCTAAATCACTAAAACCAGTCCACCCATCTCTCAGTCTAACTCACTAAAACCAGCACACCCATCTCTCAATCTAATTCACTAAAACCAGCACACCCACCTGTTAGTCTAACTCACTAAAACCGGTACACCCTCCTCTCAGTCTAACTCACTAAAAGCTGTCCACCCACTTCTCAGTCTAACTCACTAAAAGCAGCACACCCATCTCTCAAGTCTAAATCACTGAAACCAGCGCACCCATCTCTCAATCTGACTCACTGAAACCAGCACACACAGCTCTCAATCTAACACACTAAAACTAGCACACTCATCTCTGTCTCACTCACTAAAACCAGCACATGCACCTCTCACTCTAACTCACTAAAACCAGCACACCCACCTCTCAGTCTAACTCACTAAAAACAGCACACCCACCTTTCAGTCCAACTCACTAAAACCAGCTTCCACATCTCTCAGTCTAACTCAGTAAAATCAGTCCACCCATCTCTCAGTCTAACTCACTAAAACCAGCACACCCACCTGTTAGTCTAACTCACTAAAACCAGCACGCCCAACTCTCAGTCAAACAGACAGAAACCAGCACACCCACCTGTTAGTCTAACTCACTAAAACCAGCACACCCACCTCTAAGTCTAACTCACTAAAACCAGTCCACCCATCTCTCAGTCTAAATCACTAAAAACAGCCCACCAACCACTCAGTCTAACTCACTAAAACCAGTACACCCACCTCTCAGTCTAACTCACTAAAAGCAGTCCACCCAGCTCTCAGTCTGAATCACTAAAACCAGCGCACCCATCTCTCAATCTGACTCACAAAAACCAGCACACACATCTCTCAATCTAACACACTAAAACTAGCACACTCATCTCTCTGTCTAACTCACTAAAACCAGCACATGCACTTCTCACTCTAACTCACTAAAACCAGCATACCCACCTGTTAGTCTAACTCACTAAAACTAGCACACCCACCTCTCAGTCTAACTCACTAAAACCAGTCCACCCACCTCTCAGTCTAACTCACTAAAAACAGCACACCCACCTTTCAGTCTAACTCACTAAAACCAGCTTCCCCATCTCCCAGTCTAACTCACTAAAACCAGCACACCCATCTCTCAATCTAACTCACTAAAACCAGCTCACAAATGTCTCAGTCAAGCATACTGATCTCCCCGTCTAACTCACTAAAACCAGCACACCCACCTGATAGTCTAACTCACTAAAACCAGCAGACCCATCTCTCAATCTAACTCATTAACACCAGAACACCCTCCTCTCAGTCGAACTCACTAAAACCAGTCCACCCACCTCTCAATCTAAGTCACTAAAACCAGCACACCCACGTGTTATTCTAACTCTCTAAAACCAGCACACCCATCTATCAATCTAACTCATTAAAACCAGCTCACCAACCTGTTAGTCTAACTCACTAAAACCAACTTCCCCATCTCTCAGACTAACTCACTAAAAACAGTCCACCCATCTCTCAGTCTAACTCAATAAAACCAGCACACCCACCTCTCAGTCTAACTCACGAAAACAAGCATACTGATCTCCCAGTCTAACTCAATAAAACCAGCACACCCACCTCTCAGTCAAACTCACGCATACTCAACTCCAGCTCTAACTCACTAAAACCAGCACACCCACCTCTCAGTCAAAATCGCTAAAACCAGTCCACCCACCTCTAAGTCTAACTCACGAAAACCAGTCCACCCACCTCTCAGTCTAACTCACTAAACCCAGCCCACCAACCACTCAGTCTAACTCACTAAAACCAGTACACCCACCACTCAGTCTAACTCACTAAAAGCAGTCGACCCAGCTCTCAGTCTAAATCACTAAAACCAGCGCACACATCTCTCAATCTGACTCACTAAAACCAGCACACACATCTCTCAATCTAACACACTAAAACTAGCACACTCATCTCTCAGTCTAACTCAATAAAACCAGCACATGTACCTCTCACTCTAACTCACTAAAACCAGCTCACCAACCTGTTAGTCTAACTCACTAAAACCACCTTCCCCATCTCTCAGACTAACTCACTAAAACCAGCACACCCACTTCTCATGTCTAACTCACTAAAACCAGTCCACCCATCTCTCAGTCTAACTCACTAAAACCAGCCTCCCCATCTCTCAATCTAACTCACTAAAACCAGTCCACACACCTCTCAGTCTAACTCACTAAAACCAGCACATTCACCTCTCAGTCTAACTCACAAAACCAGCACACCTACCTGTTAGTCTAACTCTCTAAAACCAGATTCCCCATCTCTGATTCTAACTCAATAAAAACAGTCCACCCATCTTTCAGTCTAACTCAATAAAACCAGCACACCCACCTCTCAGTCTAACTCACGAAAACAAGCATACTGATATCCCAGACTAACTCACTAAAACCAGCACACCCAACTTTTAGTCTAACTCACTAAAACCAGCACACCCACCTCTCAGTCAAAATCGCTAAAACCAGCTCACCCATCTCTCAATCTAAATCATTAACACCAGAACACGCACCTCTCAGTCGAACTCACTAAAACCAGTCCACCCATCTCTCCGTCTAACTCACTAACACCAGCCCACCAACCACTCAGACTAACTCACTAAAACCAGTTCACAAACCTCTCAGTCTAACTCACTAACACCAGCTCACACACCTTTTAGTCAAAATCACTACAACCAGCTTCACCATCTCTCAATCTAACTCACTAAAACCAGCACACCCACCTCTGTCTAACTCACGATAACCAGTCCACCCTTTCACTCTAACTCACTAAATGCAGTACACCCATCTCTCAGTCTAAATCACTAAAACCAGCACACACACCTCTCAATCTAACTTACTAAAACCAGCAAACCCACCTGATAGTCTAACTCACTAAAACCAGCACACCCACCTCTCAGTCTAAATCGCTAAAACCAGCTCACCCATCTCTCAATCTAACTCATTAACACCAGTCCACCCACCTCAGTCTAACTCACTAAGACCAGTCCACCCACCTCTCAGTCTAACTCACTAAAAACAGCACACCCACCTTTCAGTCTAACTCACTAAAACCAGCGCACCCATCTCTCAATCTAACTCAATAAAACCAGCACACCCATCTCTCAATCTAACTCACTAAAACCAGCTCACAAACGTTTCAGTATAACTCACTAAAACCAGTCCACTCACCTCTCAGTCTAACTCACTAAAACCCGCAAACCCAGCTCTCAGTCTAACTCACGAAAACCAGTCCACCCTCTCACTCTAACTCACTAAAACCAGTACACCCATCTCTCAGTCTAAATCACTAAAACCAGCACACACACCTCTCAAACTAACTTACTAAAACCAGCAAACCCACCTGATAGTCTAAGTCACTAAAACCAGCACACTCACCTCCCAGTCTAAATGGCTAAAACCAGCTCACCCATCTCTCAATCTAACTCATTAACACCAGAACACCCACCTCTCAGTCTAACTCACTAAAACCAGTCCACCACCTCTCAGTCTAACTCACTAAAACCAGCACACCCACCTGTTAGTCTAACTCACTAAAACCAGCTTCCCCATTTCTCAGTCTAATTCACTAAAAACAGTCCACCCATCTCTCAGTCTAACTCACTAAAACCAGAACACCCACCTGATAGTCTAATTCACTAAAACCTGCACACCCACCTCTCAGTCAAAATCGTTAAAGCAGCTCACCCATCTCTGAATCTAACTGATTAACACCAGAACACCCACCTCTCAGTCGAACTCCCTAAAGCCAGTCCACCCACCTCTCAGTCTAACTCACTAAAACTAGTCCACCCACCTCTCAGTTTAACTCACTAAAACCAGCAGACCCACCTCTGTCTTAATCACTAAAACCAGCGCACCCATCTCTCAATCTGACTCACTAAAACCAGTACAGACATCTCTCAATCTAACACACTAAAACCAGCACACCCTTCTCTCAGTCTAACTCACTACAACCAGCACACCCACCTGTTAGTCTAACTCACTAAAACCAGCACACCAGCCTCTCAGACTAAATTGCTAAAACCATCTCACCCATCTCTCAATCTGAGTCACTAAAACCAGTACACCCACCTCTCTAACTCACTAAAACCAGCACACCCACCTATCAGTCTAACTCACTAAAACCAGCACACTCATCTCTCAGTCTAAATCGCGAAAACCAGCTCACCCATCTCTCAATCTAATTCATTAACACCAGAACACCCACCTCTCAGTCGAACTCTATAAAACCAGTCCACCCACCTCTCAGTCTAACTCAGTAAAACCAGCCCACCAACCACTCAGTCTAACACAGTAAAACCAGCTCACAAAACTCTCAGTTGAACTCACTAAAACCACCACACCCATCTCTCAACCCAACTCACTAAAACCAGCTCACCAACTTTTAGTCTAAATCAGTAGAATCAGCTTCACCATCTCTCAGCATAACTCACTAAAACGAGCACACCAACCTCTCAGTCTAAAAAGGTAAAACCAGCTCACCCATCTCTCAATGTAACTCACTAAAACCAGCACACCCACCTGTCAATCTAACTCATTAACACCAGCACACCCACCTCTCAGTCTAACTCACTAAAACCAGCACATGCACCACTCAGTCTAACTCACAAAAACCAGTCTACCCATCTCTCAGTCTAACTCACTAAAACCAGCACAACTATCTCTCAGTCTAACTCATGAAAACCAGAACACTCACTTCTCAGTCTAAATCACTAAAACCAGCACACCCATCTCTCAATCAAACTCACTAAAACCAGATCACCCACCTGCGAGTCTAACTCACTAAAACCAGTCCACCCACCTCTCAGACTAACTCACTAAAACCAGCCCCCCATCTCTCAGAATAACTCACTGAAACCAGCCCATCAACCACTCTGTCTAACTCACTAAAACCAACTCACAAACCTCTCAGTCTAACTCAATAAAACCAGGCCACCCACCTCTCAGTCTAACTCACAAAAGCCAGCACACCCACCTCTCAGTCTAAATCACTAAAACCAGCGCACCCATCTCTTAATCTGACTCATTAAAACCAGAACATCCACCTCTCAGTCTACTAACTAAAACCAGCACACCCACCTCTCAGTCTAACTCACTAAAACCATCACACCCACCTCTCAATCTAATTCATTAACACCAGCACACCCACCTCTCAGTCTAACTCACTAAAACCAGTCCACCCATCTCTCAATCTAACTCACTAAAACAAACACACCCACCTGTTAGTCTAACTCACTAAAACCAGCACACCCACGTCACAGTCTAACTCACTAAAACTAGCCCACTCACCTCTTGGTCTAACTCACTAAAACCAGCACACCCACCTCTCAGTCTAACTCACTAAAACCAGTCTACCCATCTCTCAGTCTAACTCACTAAAACCAGCCCACCAACCACTCTGTCTAACTCAAGAAAACCAGCTCACAAACCTCTCAGTCCAACTTACTAAAACCAGCACACCCACCTCTCAGTCGAATTCATTAAAACCAGTCAACCAACCTCTCAGTCTAACTCACTTAAACCAGCTGACCCAACTGTTAGTCTAACACACTAAAACCAGCACAACCACCTCTCAATTTAACTGACTAAAACCACCACACCCACCTGTTAGTCTAACTCACTAAAACGAGTACACCCATCTCTCAGTCTAACTCACTAAAACCAGTCCACCCATCTCTCAGTCTAACTCACTAAAACCAGCTTCCCCATCTCTCAGTCTACGAGACTGAAACCAGCACACCCATCTCTGAATCTAACTCACTAAAACCAGCTTCCCCATCCCTCAGTCTAACTCACTAAAACCAGCACACCCACCACTCAATCTAACTCACTAAAACCAGTCCACCCATCTCTCAGTCTAAATCACTAAAACCACTCCAACCATCTCTCAGTCTAACTCACTAAAACCAGCACACACATCTCACAGTCTAACTCACTAAAACCAGCTCACAAACCTCTCAGTCAAACTCACTAAAACCAGTCCACCCACCTCTCAGTCTAACTCACTAAAACCAGCACACCCAACTCTCAGTCAGACACACTAAAACCAGCACAACCATCTCCCAATTTAACTAACTAAAACCAGTACACCCACCTCTCGATCTAAATCACTAAAAGCAGTCCACCCAGCTCTCAATCTAACACACTAAAACCAGCACACCCACCTGTTAGTCTAACTCTCTAAAACCAGCACACCCACCTCTCAGTCTAAATCGCGAAAACCAGCTCACCCATCTCTCAGTCTAACTCATTAACACCAGAACACCCACCTCTCAGTCGAACTCACTAAAGCCAGTCCACCCACCTCTTTCTAACTCACTAAAACCAGCCCACCAGCAACTCAGTCTAACTCACTAAAACCAGCCCACCAGCCACTCAGTCGAACTCACTAAAACCAGCTTCCCCACCTCTCAATCTAACTCACTAAAACCAGCACACCCATCTCTCAATCTAACTCACTAAAACCAGCGTAGCCACCTCTCAGGCTAACTCACTAAAACCAGCCCATCAACAACTCTGTCTAACTCACTAAAACCAACTCACAAACCTCTCAGTCTAACTCAATAAAACCAGTCCACCCACCTCTCAGTCAAACTCACTAAAACCAGCACATCCACCTCTCAGTCTACTCACTAAAACCAGCACACCCACCTCTCAGTCTAACTCACTAAAACTAACACACACACCTCTCAATCTAACTCATTAACACCAGCACACCCACCTCTCAGCCTAACTCACTAAAACAAGTCCACGCACCTGATGGTCTAACTCACTAAAACCAGCACACCCACCACTCAGTCTAAATCACTAAAACCAGCACACCCACCTTTCAATATAACTCACCAAAACCAGCACACCCATCTCTCAGTCTAACTCACCAAAACCAGTCCACCCATCTCTCAGTATAAATCACTAAAACCAGTCCACCCATCTCTGACTAACTCACTAAAACCAGCACACCCACCTGGTAGTCTCACTCACTAAAATAAGCACATACACCTCTTAGTCTAACTCACTAAAAACAGCCCACCAGCCACTCAGTCTAACTCACTAAAACCAGCTTCCCCGCCTCTCAATCTAACACACTAAAACCAGCACACCCATCTCTCGGTCTAACTCACAAAAACAAATCAACCCACCTCAGTCTCACTCACTAAAACCAGCACACCCACCTCTCAGTCTAACTTACTAAAACCAGTCCACCCACCTCTCAAACTCACTAAAACCAACACACCCACCTCTCAGTCGAACACACTAAAACCAGCTCACCTCCCTGTTAGTCTAACTAACTAAAGCCAGCACACCCAGCTCTCAGTCTAACTCACTGAAACCAGCCTATCCATCTCTCAGTCTAACTCACTAAAACCACCTTCCGCATCTCTCAGTAACTCACTAAAACCAGCACACCCATCTCTCAATCTAACGCACTAAAACCAACTCACCAACCTGTTAGTCTAACTCACTAAAACCAGCTTCCCCATCTCTCAGTCTAACTCACTAAAACCAGCACACCCACCGCTCAGTCTAACTCACGAAATCCAGTCCGGTCAGCTCTCAATCCAACTCACTAAAACCAGCACACCCACCTGTTAGTCTAACTCACTAAAACCAGCACACCACCTCTCAGTCAAACTCACTAAAACCAGCACACCCACCTCTCAGTCTAGATCACAAAAACGAAAAACCCACTTCTCAATCTAATTCACTAAAAGCAGCTCAGCCTCTTCTCAATCTAATTCACTAAAACCAGCTCACAAAACTTTCAGTCTAACTCACTAAAACCAGCACACCCAACTGTTAGTCTAACTCACTAAAACCAGCACACCCACCTCTCAGTCTAACTCACTAAAACCAGCACACCCATCTCTCAATCTAACTCACTAAAATAGCACACCCACCGCTCATTCGAACTGACTAAAACCAGCTCACCCAGCTGTTAGTCCAACTCCCTAAAACCAGCACACCCACCTCTCAGTCAAACACACTAAGACCAGCACAACCGTCTCTCAACTTAACTCACTAAAACAAGCACACCCATCTGTTAGTCTAACTCACGAAAACCAGCACACCCACCTGTTAGTCTAACTCACTAAAACCAGTACACCCACCTCTCAGTCTAAATCACTAAAAGCAGTCCACCCAGCTCTCAGTCTAACTCACTAAAACCAGCCTCCCCATCTCTCAGTCTAACTCACTAAAACCAATCCACCCATCTCTCAAACTCCCTAAAACCAGCACACACATCTCTCAATCTAACTCACTAAAATCAGCTCACCAATCTGTTAGTCTAACTCACTAAAACCAGCTTCCCCATCTCTCAGTCTAACTCACTAAAACCAGCACACCAACCACTCAGTCTAACTCACTAAAACCAGTCCACCGATCTCTCAGTCTAAATCACTAAAACCAGTCCACCCATCTCTCAGTCTCAATCACTAAAACGAAACACCCACTTCTCAAATGTAACTCACTAAAACCAGCTCTCACACCTCTCAATCTAATTCACTAAAACCAGCTCACAAACCTCTCAGTCTAACTCACTAAAACCAGTCCACCACCTCTCAGTCTAACTCACTAAAACCAGCTTCCCCATTTCTCAGTCTAATTCACTAAAAACAGTCCACCCATCTCTCAGTCTAACTCACTAAAACCAGTCCACCACCTCTCAGTCTAACTCACTAAAACCAGCACACCCACCTGTTAGTCTAACTCACTAAAACCAGCTTCCCCATTTCTCAGTCTAATTCACTAAAAACAGTCCACCCATCTCTCAGTCTAACTCACTAAAACCAGAACACCCACCTCTCAGTCGAACTCACTAAAGCCAGTCCACCCACCTCTCAGTTTAACTCACTAAAACCAGCAGACCCACCTCTGTCTTAATCACTAAAACCAACGCACCCATCTCTCAATCTGACTCACTAAAACCTGTACAGACATCTCTCAATCTAACACACTAAAACCAGCACACCCTTCTCTCAGTCTAACTCACTACAACCAGCACACCCACCTGTTAGTCTAACTCATTAAAACCAGCACACCAGCCTCTCAGACTAAATTGCTAAAACCATCTCACCCATCTCTCAATCTAAGTCACTAAAACCAGTACACCCACCTCTCTGTCTAACTCACTAAAACCAGCACACCCACCTATCAGTCTAACTCACTAAAACCAGCGCACTCATCTCTCAGTCTAGATCGCGAAAACCAGCTCACCCATCTCTCAATCTAATTCATTAACACCAGAACACCCACCTCTCAGTCGAACTCTCTAAAACCAGTCCACCCACCTCTCAGTCTAACTCAGTAAAACCAGCCCACCAACCACTCAGTCTAACACAGTAAAACCAGCTCACAAAACACTCAGTCGAACTCACTAAACCCATCACACCCATCTCTCAACCCAACTCACTAAAACCAGCTCACCCAACTTTTAGTCTAAATCAGTACAATCAGCTTCACCATCTCTCAGTCTAACTCACTAAAACGAGCACACCAACCTCTCAGTCTAAATCGCTAAAACCAGCTCACCCATCTCTCAATGTAACTCACTAAAACCAGCACACCCACCTGTCAATCTAACTCATTAACACCAGCACACCCACCTCTCAGTCGAACTCACTAAAACCAGCACATGCACCACTCAGTCTAACTCACAAAAACCAGTCTACCCATCTCTCAGTCTAACTCACTAAAACCAGCACAACTATCTCTCAGTCTAACTCACGAAAACCAGAACACTCACCTCTCAGTCTAAATCACTAAAACCAGCACACCCATCTCTCAATCAAACTCACTAAAACCAGATCACCCACCTGCGAGTCTAACTCACTAAAATCAGTCCACCCACCTCTCAGACTAACTCACTAAAACCAGCCCCCCATCTCTCAGACTAACTCACTGAAACCAGCCCATCAACCACTCTGTCTAACTCACTAAAACCAACTCTCAAACCTCTCAGTCTAACTAAATAAAACCAGGCCACCCACCTCTCAGTCTAACTCACAAAAGCCAGCACACCCACCTCTCAGTCTAAATCACTAAAACCAGCGCACCCATCTCTTAATCTGACTCATTAAAACCAGAACATCCACCTCTCAGTCTATTCACTAAAATCAGCACACCCACCTCTCAGTCTAACTCACTAAAACCAGTCCACCCATCTCTCAATCTAACTCACTAAAACGAACACACTCACCTGTTAGTCTAACTCACTAAAACCAGCACACCCACGTCACAGTCTAACTCACTAAAACTAGCCCACTCACCGCTTGGTCTAACTCACTAAAACCAGCACACCCACCTCTCAGTCGAATTCACTAAAACCAGTCAACCAACCTCTCATTCTAACTCACTTAAACCAGCTGACCCAACTGTTACTCTAACACATTAAAACCAGCACAACCACCTCTCAATTTAACTGACTAAAACCACCACACCCACCTGTTAGTCTAACTCACTAAAACGAGTACACCCATCTCTCAGTCTAACTCATTAAAACCAGCACACCCAACTCTCAGTCAGACACACTAAAACCAGCACAACCATCTCCCAATTTAACTCACTAAAACCAGCACACCCACCTGTTAGTCTAACTAACTAAAACCAGTACACCCACCTCTCGATCTAAATCACTAAAAGCAGTCCACCCATCTCTCAATCTAACACACTAAAACCAGCACACCCACCTGTTAGTCTAACTCTCTAAAACCAGCACACCCACTTCTCAGTCTAAATCGCGAAAACCAGCTCACCCACCTCTCAGTCGAACTCACTAAAGCCAGTCCACCCACCTCTTTCTAACTCACTAAAACCAGCCCACCAGCAACTCAGTCTAACTCACTAAAACCAGCCCACCAGCCACTCAGTCGAACTCACTAAAACCAGCTTCCCCACCTCTCAATCTAACTCACTAAAACCAGCACACCCATCTCTCAATCTAACTCATAAAACCAGCGTCCCCACCTCTCAGGCTAACTCACTAAAACCAGCCCATCAACAACTCTGTCTAAACTCACTAAAACCAACTCACAAACCTCTCAGTCTAACTCAATAAAACCAGTCCACCCACCTCTCAGTCAAACTCACTAAAACCAACACACCCACCTCTCAATCTAACTCATTAACGCCAGCACACCCACCTCTCAGTCTAACTCACTAAAACAAGACCACGCACCTGATGGTCTAACTCACTAAAACCAGCACACCCACCACTCAGTATAAATCACTAAAACCAGCACACCCACCTTTCAATATAACTCACCAAAACCAGCACACCCATCTCTCAGTCTAACTCACCAAAACCAGCACACCCATCTCTCAGTCTAACTCACTAAAACCAGTCCACCCATCTCTCAGTCTAAATCACTAAAAGCAGTCCACCCATCTCTGACTAACTCACTAAAACCAGCACACCCATCTCTCAGTCTAACTCACTAAAACCAGCACACCCACCTGGTAGTCTCACTCACTAAAATAAGCACACACACCTCTTAGTCTAACTCACTAAAAACAGTCCACCCATCTCAGTCTAACTCACTAAAACCAGCCCACCCAACTCTCAGTGCAAATCACTAATACCAGTGCACCAACCTCTCAGTCTAACTCACTAAAACCAGCACACCCACCTGTTAGTCTAACTCACTAAAACCAGTACACCCCCCTCTCGATCTAACTCACTAAAAGCAGTCCATCCAGCTCTCAGTATAACTCACTAAAACCAGCCTCCCCATTTCTCAGTCTAACTCACTAAAACCAGTCCACCTATCTCTCAGTATAACTCACTAAAACCAGCTCACCAACCTGTCAGTCTAACTCACAAAAACCAGCTTCCCCATCCCTCAGTCTAACTCACTAAAACCAGCACACCCACGTCTCAGTCTAACTCACTAAAACCAGCAGACCCATCTCTCAGTCCAACTCACTAAAACCAGCACACCCATCTCTTAGTCTAACTCACTAAAACCAGCACACCCATCTGTCAGTCTAAATCACTAAAAGGAAACATCCACCTCTCAATCTGACTCTTTAAAACCAGCTCACCCATTTCTCAATCTAACTCACTAAAGCCAGCTCACAAAAGTCTGTCTAACTCACTAACACCAGTCCACCCACCTCTCACTGTAACTCACCAAAACCAGGACACCCATCTCTCAGTCCAACTCACTAAAACAAGCATACTCATCCCTCTGTCTAACTCACTAAAACCAGCACACCCACCTGTTAGTCTAACTCTCTAAAACCAGCACACCCACCTCTCAGTCTAAATCGCGAAAACCAGCTCACCCATCTCTCAATCTAACTCACTAAATCCAGCCCACCAAACACTCAGTCTAACTCACTAAAACCAGGTCACAAAACTCTCAGTCTAACTCACTAAAACCAGCACACCCACCTCTCAATCCAACTCACTAAAACCAGCTTCCCCATCTCTCAGTCTAACTCATTAAAACCAGTCCACCCAGCTCTAAGTCTAACTCACTAAAACCAGTCCACCCACCTCTCAGTCTAACTCACAAAAAGCAACTCACAAACCTCTCAGTCTATCTGACTAAAACCAGCGCACCCACCTCTCAGTCTAACTCACTAAAACCAGCACAACCATCTCTCAGTCTAACTCACTAAAACCAGACCACCCACCTCTCAGTCTAACTCACTAAAACCAGCACACCCATCTCCCAGTCTAACTCACTAAAACCAGCACAACCCCTCTCTCAGTCTAACTCACTAAAACCAGTCCACCCACCTCTCAGTCTAACTCACTAAATCCAGCTCACCCACCTGTTAGTCTAACTCACTAAAACCAGCACTCCCCCTCTCTCAGTCTAACTCACTAAAACCAGTCCACCTATCTCTCAGTCTAAATCACTAAAACCAGCTTCCCCATCTCTCAATCTAACTCACTAAAACCAGAACACCCATCTCTCAGCCTAACTCACTAAAACCACTTCACCCAGATCTCAAGCTAACTCACTAAAACCAGCTGACCCACCTGTTGTCTAACACAGTAAAACCAGCACACGCACCTCTCAGTCTAACTCACTAAAACCAGTCCACCTGCCTCTCAGTCTAACTAACTAAAACCAGCACACCCATCTCCCAGTCTAACTCACTAAAACCAATCCACCCACCACTCAGTCTAACTCACTAGAACTAGCACACCCCCTCTCTCAGTCTAACTCACTAAAACCAGCACACCCACTTCTCAGTCTAACTCACTAAAACCAGTACACCCATCTCTCAGTCTAACTCACTAAAACCAGCTTCCCCATCTCTCAGTCAAACTCACTAAAACCAGCACACCCATCTCTCAATCTAACTCTCTAACACCAGCTCACCCACCTATTAGTCTAACTCACTAAAACCAGCTTCCTCATCTCTCAGTCTAACTCACTAAAACCAGCACACGCACCTCTCAGTCTAACTCACTAAAACCAGTCCACCCGCCTCTCAGTCTAACTAACTAAAACCAGCACACCCATCTCCCAGTCTAACTCACAAAAAACCAATCCACCCACCACTCAGTCTAACTCACTAGAACTAGCACACCGACCTGTTAGTCTAACTCACTAAAACCAGTACACCCACCTCTCAGTCTAACTCACTAAAACCAGTCCACCAAACTCTCAGTCTAACTCACTACAACCAGCACACCCACCTCTCATTCTAACTCACTAAAACCAGCCTCCCCATCTCTCAGTCTAACTCACTAAAACCAGCCCACCCACCTCTCAGTCTAACTCACTAAAACCAGCCTACCCAGCTCTCAATCTAACGCACTAAAACCAGTCCGCCCATCTCTCAGTCTAACTCACTAAAACCAGCTTCCCCATCTCTCAGTCTAACTCACTGAAACCAGCACACCCCATTTCTCAATCTAACTAACTAAAACCAGCTCACCCACCTGTGTCCAACTCACTAAAACCATCTTCCACATCTCTCAGTCTAACTCACTAATCCCAGCACACCCACCTCTCAGTCTAACTCACTAAAACCAGACTCCCCACCTCACAATCTAATGCACTAAAACCAGTCCACCCACCTCTCACACTAACTGACTAAAACCAGCCTTCCCATCTCTCAGTCTAACTCACTAAAACCAGTCTACCCATCTCTCAGTCTAACTCACTAAAACCTGTCCACCCATCTCTCAGTCTAACTCACTAAAACCAGCACACCCATCTCTCAGTCTAACTCACTAAAACCAGCACACCCACCTCTCAGTCTAAATCACTAAAAGGAAACACCCACCTCTCAATCAAACTCAGTAAAACCAGAGCACCCATTTCTCAATCTAACTGACTAAAACCAGCTCACAAACCTCTCAGTCTAACTCACTAAAACCAGTCCACTCACCTCTCAGTCTAACTCACTAAAAGCACACATGCACCTCTCAGTCGAACTCACTAAAAACAGTCCACCCACCTCTCAGTCTAACTCACAAAAACCAACGCACAAACCTCTCAGTCTATCTCACTAAAACCAGTCCACCCATTTCTCAGTCTAACTCACTAAAACCAGCACACCCATCTCTCAGTCTAACTCACTAAAACCAGCACACCCACCTGTTAGTCTAACTCACTAAAACCAGCACACCCACCTGTAAGGCTAACTCACTAAAACCAGTACACCCACCTCTCAGTCTAACTCAATAAAACCAGTCCACCTAACTCTCAGTCTAACTCACTACAGCCAGCACACCCACCTCTCAGTCTAACTCACTAAAACCAGCCTCCCCATCTCTCAGTCTAACTCACTAAAACCACTTCACCCACCTCTCAATCTAACTCACTAAAACCAGCTCACCAACCTGTTAGTCTATCTGACTAAAACCAGTCCACCCATCTCTTAGTCTAACTCACTAAAACCAGCACACTCACCTCTCAGTCTAACTCATTAAACCAGTCCACCCACCTCTCAGTCTAACTCACTAAAACCAGACCACCCATCTCTCAGTCTTACTCACTAAAACCAGCTCAACCAGCTCTCATTCTAACTCACTAAAACCAGAACACTCATCTCTCAGTCTAACTCACTAAAACCACTTCACCCAGCTCACAATCTAACTCACTAAAACCAACTGACCCACCTGTTAGTCTAAGTCACTAAAACCAGTCCACACACCTCTCAAACTAACTCATTCAAACCAGCACACTCACCTCTCAGTCCAACTCACTAAAACCAGCCTCCCCATCTATCAATGTAACTCACTAAAACTAGCACACCCACCTCTCTGTCAAACACACTAAAACCACACAACCTTCACTCAATCTAACTCACTAAAACCAGCACACCCACCGGTTAGTCTAACTCACTAAAACCAGCACACCCACCTGTTAGACTAACTCACTAAAACCAGTACACCCACCTTTCAGTGTAACTCACTAAAACCAGTCCACCTACCTCTGAGTCTAACTCACTACAACTAGCACACCCATCTCTCAGACTAACTCACTAAAACCAGCACACCCACCTCTCAGTATAACTCACTAAAAACAGTCCACCCACCTCTCAGTCTAATTCACTAAAACCAGCACTCCCCCTCTCTCAGTCTAACTCACTAAAACCAGTCCACCCATCTCTCAGTCTAAATCACTAAAACCAGCTTCACCATCTCTCAATCTAACTCACTAAAACCAGAACACCCATCTCTCAGTCTAACTCACTAAAGCCACTTCACCCAGATCTCAAGCTAACTCACTAAAACCAGCTGACCCACCTGTTGTCTAACTCACTAAAACCAGTCCACACACCTCTCAAACTAACTCATTGAAACCAGCACACTCACCTCTCAGTCCAACTCACTAAAACCAGCCTCCCCATCGATCAATCTAACTCACTAAAACCAGCACACCCACCTCTCAGTCAAACACACTAAAACCAGCACAACCATCACACAATCTAACTCACTAAAACCAGCACACCCACCTCCCAGTCTAATTCACTAAAACCAGTCCACCTGCCTCTCTGTCTAACTCACTACAACCAGCACACCCATCTCTCAGACTAACTCACTAAAACCAGCCCACCCACCTCTCAGTATAACTCACAAAAAACAGTCCACCCACCTCTCAGTCTAACTCAATAAAACCAGTCCACCCAGCTCTCAGTCTAAATCACTAAAACCAGCTTCCCCATCTCTCAGTCTAACTCACTAAAACCACTTCACCCACCTCTCAACCTAACTCACTAAAACCAGCTCACCCACCTGTTAGTCTAACTCACTAAAACCAGTCCACCCACCTCTCAATCTAACACACTAAAACCAGCTCACCCACCTCTCAGTCTAACTCAGTAAAACCAGCCTCCCCATCTCTCAGTCTAACTCACTAAAACCAGCACACCCATCTCTCAATCTAACTCACTAAAACGAGAACCCGCACCTCTCGATCTAAATCACTAAAACCATCACACCCATCTCTTAGTCTAACTCACCAAAACCAGTCCACCCACCTCTCAGTCTAACTCACTAATACCAACTCACCAACCTGTTAGTCTAACTCACTAAAACCAGCACACCCACCTCTCACGGAAACACACTAACACCAGCACAACCTTCACACAATCTAACTCACTAAAACCAGCACACCCACCTGTTAGTCTAACTCACTAAAACCAGTACACCCACCTCCCAGTCTAATTCACGAAAACCAGTCCACCTGCCTCTCAGTCTAACTCACTACAACCAGCACACCCATCTCTCAGACTAACTCACTAAACCCAGCACACCCACCTCTCAGTAAAACTCACAAAAAACAGTCCACCCAACTCTCAGTCTAACTCACTAAAACCAGCACACTCCCTCTCTAAGTCTAACTCACTAAAACCAGCACACCCATCTCTCAGTCTAAATCACTAAAACCACTTCACCCACCTCTCAATCTAACTCACTAAAACCAGCTCACCCATCCTGTTAGTCTAACTGACAAAAACCAGCACACTCACCTCTCAGTCGAACTCACTAAAACCAGCCTCCCCATCTATCAATCTAACTCACTAAAACCAGTCCACCCACCACTCAGTCTAACTCAGTAAAATCAGCCTCCCCATCTCTCAGTCTAACTCACTAAAACCAGCTCAACCAGCTCTCAGTCTAACTCATAAAACCAGAACACCCATCTCTCAGTCTAACACACTAAAACCACTTCACCCAGCTCCCAATCTAACTTACTAAAACCAGCTCACCAACCTGTTAGTCTAACTCACTAAAACAAGTCCACACACCTCTCAAACTAACTCATTAAAACCAGCACACTCACCTCTCAGTCTAACTCACTAAAACGAGCCTCCCCATATATCAATCTAACTCACTAAAACCAGTCCACCCACCTCTCAATCTAACACACTAAAACCAGCTCACCCACCTCTCAGTCTAACTCAGTAAAACCAGCCTCCCCATCTCTCAGTCTAACTCACTAAAACCAGCACACCCATCTCTCAATCTAACTCACTAAAACGAGAACCCGCACCTCTCGGTCTAAATCACTAAACTGACACACCCATCTCTTAGTCTAACTCACGAAAACCAGTCCACCTACCTCTCAGTCTAACTCACTAATACCAACTCACCAACCTGTTAGTCTAACTCACTAAAACCAGCACACCCACCTCTCAGTCAAACACACTAAAACCAGCACAACCTTCACTCAATCTAACTCACTAAAACCAGCACACCCACCTGTTAGTCTAACTCACTAAAACCAGCACACCCACCTGTTAGTCTAACTCACTAAAACCAGTACACCCACCTCTCAGTCTAACTCACTAAAACCAGTCCACCTACCTCTCAGTCTAACTCACTACAACCAGCACACCGATCTCTCAGACTAACTCACTAAAACCAGCACACCCACCTCTCAGTATAACTCACTAAAACCAGCACACCCCCTCTCTCAGTCTAACTCACTAAAACCAGCTTTCGCATCTCTCAGTCTAAGTCACTAAAACCAGCACACCCATCTCTCAGTCTAACTCACTAAAACCACTTCACCCACCTCTCAATCTAACTCACTAAAACCAGCTCACCCACCTGTTAGTCTAACTGACTAAAACCAATCCACCCACCTCTTAGTCTAACTCACTAAAACCAGCACACCCATCTCTCAGTCTAACTCATTACACCAGTCCACCCACCTCTTAGTCTAACTCACTAAAACCAGACCACCCATCTCTCAGTCTTACTCACTAAAACCAGCACACCCACCTCTCAGTCTAATTCACTAAAACCAGCTCAACCAGCTCTCAGTCTAACTCACTAAAACCAGAACACCCATCTCTCAGTCTAACACACTAAAACCATTTCACCCAGCTCCCAATCTAACTTAGTAAAACCAGCTCACCAACCTGTTAGTCTAACTCACTAAAACCAGTCCACACACCTCTCAAACTAACTCATTAAAACCAGCACACTCACCTCTCAGTCTAACTCACTAAAACGAGCCTCCCCATATATCAATCTAACTCACTAAAACCAGTCCACCCACCTCCCAATCTAACACACTAAAACCAGCTCACCCACCTCTCAGTCTAACTCAGTAAAACCAGCCTCCCCATCTCTCAGTCTAACTCACTAAAACCAGCACACCCATCTCTCAATGTAACTCACTAAAACGAGCACCCGCACCTCTCAGTCTAAATCACTAAAACCATCACACCCATCTCTTAGGCTAACTCACTAAAACCACTTCACCCACCTCTCAATCTAACTCACTAAAACCAGCTCACCCACCTGTTAGTCTAACTGACTACAACCAGCTTCCTCATCTCTCAGTCTAACTCACTAAAACCAGCGCACCCACCTCTCAGTCTAACTCACTAAAACCAGCACACTCATCTCTCAGTCTAACTCATTAAACCAGTCCACCCACCTCTCAGTCTAACTCACTAAAACCAGACCACCCATCTCTCAGTCTTACTCACTAAAACCAGCACACCCACCTCTCAGTCTAAATCGTAAAAACCAGCTCACCCATCTCTCAATCCAACTCATTAACACCAGAACACCCACCTGTCAGTCGAACTCAATAAAACCATTCCACCCACCCCTCAGTCTAACTCACTGAAACCAGCCCACCAACCACTCAGTCCAACTCACTAAAAGCAGCTCACAAAACTCTCAGTCTATCTCACTAAATCCAGCACACCCACCTCTCAGTCTAACTCACTGAAACCAGTCCACCCAGCTCTCAGTCGAACTCACTAAAACCAGTCCACCCACCTCTCAGTCAAACACACTAAAACCAACACAACCTTCTCCCAATCTAACTCACTAAAACCAGCACACCCACCTGTTAGTCTAACTCACTAAAACCAGCACACACACCTGTTCGTCTAACTCACTAAAACCAGTACACCCACCTCTCAGTCTAACTCACTACAACCAGTCCACCTACCTCTCAGTCCAACTCACTAAAAACAGCACACCCATCTCTCAGTCTAACTCACTAAACCAGTCCACCCATCTCTCAGTCTCTCACTAAAACCAGTTTCCCCATCACTCAGTCTAACTCACTAAAACCAGCACACCCATCTCTCAGTCTTATTCACTAAAACCAGCTTCCCCATCTCTCAGTCTAACTCACTAAAACCAGCACACCCATCTCTCAATCTAACTCACTAACACCAGCTGACCCACCTAGTAGTCTAACTCACTAAAACCAGCTTCCCCATATCTCAGTCTAACTCACTAAAACCAGTCCACCCCCCTCTCAATCTAACACACTAAAACCAGCTCACCCACCTCTCAGTCTAACTCAGTAAAACCAGCCTCCCCATCTCTCAGTCTAACTCACTAAAACCAGCACACCCATCTCTCAATCTAACTCACTAAAACGAGAACCCGCACCTCTCGATCTAAATCACTAAAACCATCACACCCATCTCTTAGTCTAACTCACCAAAACCAGTCCACCCACCTCTCAGTCTAACTCACTAATACCAACTCACCAACCTGTTAGTCTAACTCACTAAAACCAGCACACCCACCTCTCACGGAAACACACTAACACCAGCACAACCTTCACACAATCTAACTCACTAAAACCAGCACACCCACCTGTTAGTCTAACTCACTAAAACCAGTACACCCACCTCCCAGTCTAATTCACGAAAACCAGTCCACCTGCCTCTCAGTCTAACTCACTACAACCAGCACACCCATCTCTCAGACTAACTCACTAAACCCAGCACACCCACCTCTCAGTAAAACTCACAAAAAACAGTCCACCCAACTCTCAGTCTAACTCACTAAAACCAGCACACTCCCTCTCTAAGTCTAACTCACTAAAACCAGCACACCCATCTCTCAGTCTAAATCACTAAAACCACTTCACCCACCTCTCAATCTAACTCACTAAAACCAGCTCACCCATCCTGTTAGTCTAACTGACAAAAACCAGCACACTCACCTCTCAGTCGAACTCACTAAAACCAGCCTCCCCATCTATCAATCTAACTCACTAAAACCAGTCCACCCACCACTCAGTCTAACTCAGTAAAATCAGCCTCCCCATCTCTCAGTCTAACTCACTAAAACCAGCTCAACCAGCTCTCAGTCTAACTCATAAAACCAGAACACCCATCTCTCAGTCTAACACACTAAAACCACTTCACCCAGCTCCCAATCTAACTTACTAAAACCAGCTCACCAACCTGTTAGTCTAACTCACTAAAACAAGTCCACACACCTCTCAAACTAACTCATTAAAACCAGCACACTCACCTCTCAGTCTAACTCACTAAAACGAGCCTCCCCATATATCAATCTAACTCACTAAAACCAGTCCACCCACCTCTCAATCTAACACACTAAAACCAGCTCACCCACCTCTCAGTCTAACTCAGTAAAACCAGCCTCCCCATCTCTCAGTCTAACTCACTAAAACCAGCACACCCATCTCTCAATCTAACTCACTAAAACGAGAACCCGCACCTCTCGGTCTAAATCACTAAAACTGACACACCCATCTCTTAGTCTAACTCACGAAAACCAGTCCACCTACCTCTCAGTCTAACTCACTAATACCAACTCACCAACCTGTTAGTCTAACTCACTAAAACCAGCACACCCACCTCTCAGTCAAACACACTAAAACCAGCACAACCTTCACTCAATCTAACTCACTAAAACCAGCACACCCACCTGTTAGTCTAACTCACTAAAACCAGCACACCCACCTGTTAGTCTAACTCACTAAAACCAGTACACCCACCTCTCAGTCTAACTCACTAAAACCAGTCCACCTACCTCTCAGTCTAACTCACTACAACCAGCACACCGATCTCTCAGACTAACTCACTAAAACCAGCACACCCACCTCTCAGTATAACTCACTAAAACCAGCACACCCCCTCTCTCAGTCTAACTCACTAAAACCAGTCCACCCATCTCTCAGTCTAAATCACTAAAACCAGCTTTCGCATCTCTCAGTCTAAGTCACTAAAACCAGCACACCCATCTCTCAGTCTAACTCACTAAAACCACTTCACCCACCTCTCAATCTAACTCACTAAAACCAGCTCACCCACCTGTTAGTCTAACTGACTAAAACCAATCCACCCACCTCTTAGTCTAACTCACTAAAACCAGCACACCCATCTCTCAGTCTAACTCATTACACCAGTCCACCCACCTCTTAGTCTAACTCACTAAAACCAGACCACCCATCTCTCAGTCTTACTCACTAAAACCAGCACACCCACCTCTCAGTCTAATTCACTAAAACCAGCTCAACCAGCTCTCAGTCTAACTCACTAAAACCAGAACACCCATCTCTCAGTCTAACACACTAAAACCATTTCACCCAGCTCCCAATCTAACTTAGTAAAACCAGCTCACCAACCTGTTAGTCTAACTCACTAAAACCAGTCCACACACCTCTCAAACTAACTCATTAAAACCAGCACACTCACCTCTCAGTCTAACTCACTAAAACGAGCCTCCCCATATATCAATCTAACTCACTAAAACCAGTCCACCCACCTCCCAATCTAACACACTAAAACCAGCTCACCCACCTCTCAGTCTAACTCAGTAAAACCAGCCTCCCCATCTCTCAGTCTAACTCACTAAAACCAGCACACCCATCTCTCAATGTAACTCACTAAAACGAGCACCCGCACCTCTCAGTCTAAATCACTAAAACCATCACACCCATCTCTTAGGCTAACTCACTAAAACCACTTCACCCACCTCTCAATCTAACTCACTAAAACCAGCTCACCCACCTGTTAGTCTAACTGACTAAAACCAGCTTCCTCATCTCTCAGTCTAACTCACTAAAACCAGCGCACCCACCTCTCAGTCTAACTCACTAAAACCAGCACACTCATCTCTCAGTCTAACTCATTAAACCAGTCCACCCACCTCTCAGTCTAACTCACTAAAACCAGACCACCCATCTCTCAGTCTTACTCACTAAAACCAGCACACCCACCTCTCAGTCTAAATCGTAAAAACCAGCTCACCCATCTCTCAATCCAACTCATTAACACCAGAACACCCACCTGTCAGTCGAACTCAATAAAACCATTCCACCCACCCCTCAGTCTAACTCACTGAAACCAGCCCACCAACCACTCAGTCCAACTCACTAAAAGCAGCTCACAAAACTCTCAGTCTATCTCACTAAATCCAGCACACCCACCTCTCAGTCTAACTCACTGAAACCAGTCCACCCAGCTCTCAGTCGAACTCACTAAAACCAGTCCACCCACCTCTCAGTCAAACACACTAAAACCAACACAACCTTCTCCCAATCTAACTCACTAAAACCAGCACACCCACCTGTTAGTCTAACTCACTAAAACCAGCACACCCACCTGTTCGTCTAACTCACTAAAACCAGTACACCCACCTCTCAGTCTAACTCACTACAACCAGTCCACCTACCTCTCAGTCCAACTCACTAAAAACAGCACACCCATCTCTCAGTCTAACTCACTAAACCAGTCCACCCATCTCTCAGTCTCTCACTAAAACCAGTTTCCCCATCACTCAGTCTAACTCACTAAAACCAGCACACCCATCTCTCAGTCTTATTCACTAAAACCAGCTTCCCCATCTCTCAGTCTAACTCACTAAAACCAGCACACCCATCTCTCAATCTAACTCACTAACACCAGCTGACCCACCTAGTAGTCTAACTCACTAAAACCAGCTTCCCCATATCTCAGTCTAACTCACTAAAACCAGTCCACCCCCCTCTCAATCTAACACACTAAAACCAGCTCACCCACCTCTCAGTCTAACTCAGTAAAACCAGCCTCCCCATCTCTCAGTCTAACTCACTAAAACCAGCACACCCATCTCTCAATCTAACTCACTAAAACGAGAACCCGCACCTCTCGATCTAAATCACTAAAACCATCACACCCATCTCTTAGTCTAACTCACCAAAACCAGTCCACCCACCTCTCAGTCTAACTCACTAATACCAACTCACCAACCTGTTAGTCTAACTCACTAAAACCAGCACACCCACCTCTCACGGAAACACACTAACACCAGCACAACCTTCACACAATCTAACTCACTAAAACCAGCACACCCACCTGTTAGTCTAACTCACTAAAACCAGTACACCCACCTCCCAGTCTAATTCACGAAAACCAGTCCACCTGCCTCTCAGTCTAACTCACTACAACCAGCACACCCATCTCTCAGACTAACTCACTAAACCCAGCACACCCACCTCTCAGTAAAACTCACAAAAAACAGTCCACCCAACTCTCAGTGTAACTCACTAAAACCAGCACACTCCCTCTCTAAGTCTAACTCACTAAAACCAGCACACCCATCTCTCAGTCTAAATCACTAAAACCACTTCACCCACCTCTCAATCTAACTCACTAAAACCAGCTCACCCATCCTGTTAGTCTAACTGACAAAAACCAGCACACTCACCTCTCAGTCGAACTCACTAAAACCAGCCTCCCCATCTATCAATCTAACTCACTAAAACCAGTCCACCCACCACTCAGTCTAACTCAGTAAAATCAGCCTCCCCATCTCTCAGTCTAACTCACTAAAACCAGCTCAACCAGCTCTCAGTCTAACTCATAAAACCAGAACACCCATCTCTCAGTCTAACACACTAAAACCACTTCACCCAGCTCCCAATCTAACTTACTAAAACCAGCTCACCAACCTGTTAGTCTAACTCACCAAAACAAGTCCACACACCTCTCAAACTAACTCATTAAAACCAGCACACTCACCTCTCAGTCTAACTCACTAAAACGAGCCTCCCCATATATCAATCTAACTCACTAAAACCAGTCCTCCCACCTCTCAATCTAACACACTAAAACCAGCTCACCCACCTCTCAGTCTAACTCAGTAAAACCAGCCTCCCCATCTCTCAGTCTAACTCACTAAAACCAGCACACCCATCTCTCAATCTAACTCACTAAAACGAGAACCCGCACCTCTCGGTCTAAATCACTAAAACTGACACACCCATCTCTTAGTCTAACTCACGAAAACCAGTCCACCTACCTCTCAGTCTAACTCACTAATACCAACTCACCAACCTGTTAGTCTAACTCACTAAAACCAGCACACCCACCTCTCAGTCAAACACACTAAAACCAGCACAACCTTCACTCAATCTAACTCACTAAAACCAGCACACCCACCTGTTAGTCTAACTCACTAAAACCAGCACACCCACCTGTTAGTCTAACTCACTAAAACCAGTACACCCACCTCTCAGTCTAACTCACTAAAACCAGTCCACCTACCTCTCAGTCTAACTCACTACAACCAGCACACCGATCTCTCAGACTAACTCACTAAAACCAGCACACCCACCTCTCAGTATAACTCACTAAAACCAGCACACCCCCTCTCTCAGTCTAACTCACTAAAACCAGTCCACCCATCTCTCAGTCTAAATCACTAAAACCAGCTTTCGCATCTCTCAGTCTAAGTCACTAAAACCAGCACACCCATCTCTCAGTCTAACTCACTAAAACCACTTCACCCACCTCTCAATCTAACTCACTAAAACCAGCTCACCCACCTGTTAGTCTAACTGACTAAAACCAATCCACCCACCTCTTAGTCTAACTCACTAAAACCAGCACACCCATCTCTCAGTCTAACTCATTACACCAGTCCACCCACCTCTTAGTCTAACTCACTAAAACCAGACCACCCATCTCTCAGTCTTACTCACTAAAACCAGCACACCCACCTCTCAGTCTAATTCACTAAAACCAGCTCAACCAGCTCTCAGTCTAACTCACTAAAACCAGAACACCCATCTCTCAGTCTAACACACTAAAACCATTTCACCCAGCTCCCAATCTAACTTAGTAAAACCAGCTCACCAACCTGTTAGTCTAACTCACTAAAACCAGTCCACACACCTCTCAAACTAACTCATTAAAACCAGCACACTCACCTCTCAGTCTAACTCACTAAAACGAGCCTCCCCATATATCAATCTAACTCACTAAAACCAGTCCACCCACCTCCCAATCTAACACACTAAAACCAGCTCACCCACCTCTCAGTCTAACTCAGTAAAACCAGCCTCCCCATCTCTCAGTCTAACTCACTAAAACCAGCACACCCATCTCTCAATGTAACTCACTAAAACGAGCACCCGCACCTCTCAGTCTAAATCACTAAAACCATCACACCCATCTCTTAGGCTAACTCACTAAAACCACTTCACCCACCTCTCAATCTAACTCACTAAAACCAGCTCACCCACCTGTTAGTCTAACTGACTAAAACCAGCTTCCTCATCTCTCAGTCTAACTCACTAAAACCAGCGCACCCACCTCTCAGTCTAACTCACTAAAACCAGCACACTCATCTCTCAGTCTAACTCATTAAACCAGTCCACCCACCTCTCAGTCTAACTCACTAAAACCAGACCACCCATCTCTCAGTCTTACTCACTAAAACCAGCACACCCACCTCTCAGTCTAAATCGTAAAAACCAGCTCACCCATCTCTCAATCCAACTCATTAACACCAGAACACCCACCTGTCAGTCGAACTCAATAAAACCATTCCACCCACCCCTCAGTCTAACTCACTGAAACCAGCCCACCAACCACTCAGTCCAACTCACTAAAAGCAGCTCACAAAACTCTCAGTCTATCTCACTAAATCCAGCACACCCACCTCTCAGTCTAACTCACTGAAACCAGTCCACCCAGCTCTCAGTCGAACTCACTAAAACCAGTCCACCCACCTCTCAGTCAAACACACTAAAACCAACACAACCTTCTCCCAATCTAACTCACTAAAACCAGCACACCCACCTCTCACGGAAACACACTAACACCAGCACAACCTTCACACAATCTAACTCACTAAAACCAGCACACCCACCTGTTAGTCTAACTCACTAAAACCAGTACACCCACCTCCCAGTCTAATTCACGAAAACCAGTCCACCTGCCTCTCAGTCTAACTCACTACAACCAGCACACCCATCTCTCAGACTAACTCACTAAACCCAGCACACCCACCTCTCAGTAAAACTCACAAAAAACAGTCCACCCAACTCTCAGTCTAACTCACTAAAACCAGCACACTCCCTCTCTAAGTCTAACTCACTAAAACCAGCACACCCATCTCTCAGTCTAAATCACTAAAACCACTTCACCCACCTCTCAATCTAACTCACTAAAACCAGCTCACCCATCCTGTTAGTCTAACTGACAAAAACCAGCACACTCACCTCTCAGTCGAACTCACTAAAACCAGCCTCCCCATCTATCAATCTAACTCACTAAAACCAGTCCACCCACCACTCAGTCTAACTCAGTAAAATCAGCCTCCCCATCTCTCAGTCTAACTCACTAAAACCAGCTCAACCAGCTCTCAGTCTAACTCATAAAACCAGAACACCCATCTCTCAGTCTAACACACTAAAACCACTTCACCCAGCTCCCAATCTAACTTACTAAAACCAGCTCACCAACCTGTTAGTCTAACTCACCAAAACAAGTCCACACACCTCTCAAACTAACTCATTAAAACCAGCACACTCACCTCTCAGTCTAACTCACTAAAACGAGCCTCCCCATATATCAATCTAACTCACTAAAACCAGTCCTCCCACCTCTCAATCTAACACACTAAAACCAGCTCACCCACCTCTCAGTCTAACTCAGTAAAACCAGCCTCCCCATCTCTCAGTCTAACTCACTAAAACCAGCACACCCATCTCTCAATCTAACTCACTAAAACGAGAACCCGCACCTCTCGGTCTAAATCACTAAAACTGACACACCCATCTCTTAGTCTAACTCATGAAAATCAGTCCACCTACCTCTCAGTCTAACTCACTAATACCAACTCACCAACCTGTTAGTCTAACTCACTAAAACCAGCACACCCACCTCTCAGTCAAACACACTAAAACCAGCACAACCTTCACTCAATCTAACTCACTAAAACCAGCACACCCACCTGTTAGTCTAACTCACTAAAACCAGCACACCCACCTGTTAGTCTAACTCACTAAAACCAGTACACCCACCTCTCAGTCTAACTCACTAAAACCAGTCCACCTACCTCTCAGTCTAACTCACTACAACCAGCACACCGATCTCTCAGACTAACTCACTAAAACCAGCACACCCACCTCTCAGTATAACTCACTAAAACCAGCACACCCCCTCTCTCAGTCTAACTCACTAAAACCAGTCCACCCATCTCTCAGTCTAAATCACTAAAACCAGCTTTCGCATCTCTCAGTCTAAGTCACTAAAACCAGCACACCCATCTCTCAGTCTAACTCACTAAAACCACTTCACCCACCTCTCAATCTAACTCACTAAAACCAGCTCACCCACCTGTTAGTCTAACTGACTAAAACCAATCCACCCACCTCTTAGTCTAACTCACTAAAACCAGCACACCCATCTCTCAGTCTAACTCATTACACCAGTCCACCCACCTCTTAGTCTAACTCACTAAAACCAGACCACCCATCTCTCAGTCTTACTCACTAAAACCAGCACACCCACCTCTCAGTCTAATTCACTAAAACCAGCTCAACCAGCTCTCAGTCTAACTCACTAAAACCAGAACACCCATCTCTCAGTCTAACACACTAAAACCATTTCACCCAGCTCCCAATCTAACTTAGTAAAACCAGCTCACCAACCTGTTAGTCTAACTCACTAAAACCAGTCCACACACCTCTCAAACTAACTCATTAAAACCAGCACACTCACCTCTCAGTCTAACTCACTAAAACGAGCCTCCCCATATATCAATCTAACTCACTAAAACCAGTCCACCCACCTCCCAATCTAACACACTAAAACCAGCTCACCCACCTCTCAGTCTAACTCAGTAAAACCAGCCTCCCCATCTCTCAGTCTAACTCACTAAAACCAGCACACCCATCTCTCAATGTAACTCACTAAAACGAGCACCCGCACCTCTCAGTCTAAATCACTAAAACCATCACACCCATCTCTTAGGCTAACTCACTAAAACCACTTCACCCACCTCTCAATCTAACTCACTAAAACCAGCTCACCCACCTGTTAGTCTAACTGACTAAAACCAGCTTCCTCATCTCTCAGTCTAACTCACTAAAACCAGCGCACCCACCTCTCAGTCTAACTCACTAAAACCAGCACACTCATCTCTCAGTCTAACTCATTAAACCAGTCCACCCACCTCTCAGTCTAACTCACTAAAACCAGACCACCCATCTCTCAGTCTTACTCACTAAAACCAGCACACCCACCTCTCAGTCTAAATCGTAAAAACCAGCTCACCCATCTCTCAATCCAACTCATTAACACCAGAACACCCACCTGTCAGTCGAACTCAATAAAACCATTCCACCCACCCCTCAGTCTAACTCACTGAAACCAGCCCACCAACCACTCAGTCCAACTCACTAAAAGCAGCTCACAAAACTCTCAGTCTATCTCACTAAATCCAGCACACCCACCTCTCAGTCTAACTCACTGAAACCAGTCCACCCAGCTCTCAGTCGAACTCACTAAAACCAGTCCACCCACCTCTCAGTCAAACACACTAAAACCAACACAACCTTCTCCCAATCTAACTCACTAAAACCAGCACACCCACCTCTCACGGAAACACACTAACACCAGCACAACCTTCACACAATCTAACTCACTAAAACCAGCACACCCACCTGTTAGTCTAACTCACTAAAACCAGTACACCCACCTCCCAGTCTAATTCACGAAAACCAGTCCACCTGCCTCTCAGTCTAACTCACTACAACCAGCACACCCATCTCTCAGACTAACTCACTAAACCCAGCACACCCACCTCTCAGTAAAACTCACAAAAAACAGTCCACCCAACTCTCAGTCTAACTCACTAAAACCAGCACACTCCCTCTCTAAGTCTAACTCACTAAAACCAGCACACCCATCTCTCAGTCTAAATCATTAAAACCACTTCACCCACCTCTCAATCTAACTCACTAAAACCAGCTCACCCATCCTGTTAGTCTAACTGACAAAAACCAGCACACTCACCTCTCAGTCGAACTCACTAAAACCAGCCTCCCCATCTATCAATCTAACTCACTAAAACCAGTCCACCCACCACTCAGTCTAACTCAGTAAAATCAGCCTCCCCATCTCTCAGTCTAACTCACTAAAACCAGCTCAACCAGCTCTCAGTCTAACTCATAAAACCAGAACACCCATCTCTCAGTCTAACACACTAAAACCACTTCACCCAGCTCCCAATCTAACTTACTAAAACCAGCTCACCAACCTGTTAGTCTAACTCACCAAAACAAGTCCACACACCTCTCAAACTAACTCATTAAAACCAGCACACTCACCTCTCAGTCTAACTCACTAAAACGAGCCTCCCCATATATCAATCTAACTCACTAAAACCAGTCCTCCCACCTCTCAATCTAACACACTAAAACCAGCTCACCCACCTCTCAGTCTAACTCAGTAAAACCAGCCTCCCCATCTCTCAGTCTAACTCACTAAAACCAGCACACCCATCTCTCAATCTAACTCACTAAAACGAGAACCCGCACCTCTCGGTCTAAATCACTAAAACTGACACACCCATCTCTTAGTCTAACTCATGAAAATCAGTCCACCTACCTCTCAGTCTAACTCACTAATACCAACTCACCAACCTGTTAGTCTAACTCACTAAAACCAGCACACCCACCTCTCAGTCAAACACACTAAAACCAGCACAACCTTCACTCAATCTAACTCACTAAAACCAGCACACCCACCTGTTAGTCTAACTCACTAAAACCAGCACACCCACCTGTTAGTCTAACTCACTAAAACCAGTACACCCACCTCTCAGTCTAACTCACTAAAACCAGTCCACCTACCTCTCAGTCTAACTCACTACAACCAGCACACCGATCTCTCAGACTAACTCACTAAAACCAGCACACCCACCTCTCAGTATAACTCACTAAAACCAGCACACCCCCTCTCTCAGTCTAACTCACTAAAACCAGTCCACCCATCTCTCAGTCTAAATCACTAAAACCAGCTTTCGCATCTCTCAGTCTAAGTCACTAAAACCAGCACACCCATCTCTCAGTCTAACTCACTAAAACCACTTCACCCACCTCTCAATCTAACTCACTAAAACCAGCTCACCCACCTGTTAGTCTAACTGACTAAAACCAATCCACCCACCTCTTAGTCTAACTCACTAAAACCAGCACACCCATCTCTCAGTCTAACTCATTACACCAGTCCACCCACCTCTTAGTCTAACTCACTAAAACCAGACCACCCATCTCTCAGTCTTACTCACTAAAACCAGCACACCCACCTCTCAGTCTAATTCACTAAAACCAGCTCAACCAGCTCTCAGTCTAACTCACTAAAACCAGAACACCCATCTCTCAGTCTAACACACTAAAACCATTTCACCCAGCTCCCAATCTAACTTAGTAAAACCAGCTCACCAACCTGTTAGTCTAACTCACTAAAACCAGTCCACACACCTCTCAAACTAACTCATTAAAACCAGCACACTCACCTCTCAGTCTAACTCACTAAAACGAGCCTCCCCATATATCAATCTAACTCACTAAAACCAGTCCACCCACCTCCCAATCTAACACACTAAAACCAGCTCACCCACCTCTCAGTCTAACTCAGTAAAACCAGCCTCCCCATCTCTCAGTCTAACTCACTAAAACCAGCACACCCATCTCTCAATGTAACTCACTAAAACGAGCACCCGCACCTCTCAGTCTAAATCACTAAAACCATCACACCCATCTCTTAGGCTAACTCACTAAAACCACTTCACCCACCTCTCAATCTAACTCACTAAAACCAGCTCACCCACCTGTTAGTCTAACTGACTAAAACCAGCTTCCTCATCTCTCAGTCTAACTCACTAAAACCAGCGCACCCACCTCTCAGTCTAACTCACTAAAACCAGCACACTCATCTCTCAGTCTAACTCATTAAACCAGTCCACCCACCTCTCAGTCTAACTCACTAAAACCAGACCACCCATCTCTCAGTCTTACTCACTAAAACCAGCACACCCACCTCTCAGTCTAAATCGTAAAAACCAGCTCACCCATCTCTCAATCCAACTCATTAACACCAGAACACCCACCTGTCAGTCGAACTCAATAAAACCATTCCACCCACCCCTCAGTCTAACTCACTGAAACCAGCCCACCAACCACTCAGTCCAACTCACTAAAAGCAGCTCACAAAACTCTCAGTCTATCTCACTAAATCCAGCACACCCACCTCTCAGTCTAACTCACTGAAACCAGTCCACCCAGCTCTCAGTCGAACTCACTAAAACCAGTCCACCCACCTCTCAGTCAAACACACTAAAACCAACACAACCTTCTCCCAATCTAACTCACTAAAACCAGCACACCCACCTGTTAGTCTAACTCACTAAAACCAGCACACCCACCTGTTCGTCTAACTCACTAAAACCAGTACACCCACCTCTCAGTCTAACTCACTACAACCAGTCCACCTACCTCTCAGTCCAACTCACTAAAAACAGCACACCCATCTCTCAGTCTAACTCACTAAACCAGTCCACCCATCTCTCAGTCTCTCACTAAAACCAGTTTCCCCATCACTCAGTCTAACTCACTAAAACCAGCACACCCATCTTTCAGTCTTATTCACTAAAACCAGCTTCCCCATCTCTCAGTCTAACTCACTAAAACCAGCACACCCATCTCTCAATCTAACTCACTAACACCAGCTGACCCACCTATTAGTCTAACTCACTAAAACCAGCTTCCCCATATCTCAGTCTAACTCACTAAAACCAGTCCACCCCCCTCTCAGTCTAACTCACTAAAACCAGCACAACCATCTCTCAGTCTAACTCACTAAAACCAGTACACCCACCTGTTAGTCTAACTCACTAAAACCAGCACACACACCTCTTAGTCTTCTCACTAAAACCAGCACACCCACCTCTCAGTCTAACTCACTAAAACCAGTCCACCTACCTCTCAGTCTAACTCACTACAACCAGGACACACATCTCTAAGTCTAACTCACTAAAACCAGCACACCCACCTCTCAGTCTAATTCACTAAAACCAGCTCAACCAGCTGTCATTCTAACTCACTAAAACCAGAACACCCATCTCTCAGTCTAACTCACTAAAACCACTTCACCCAGCTCTCAATCTAACTCACTAAAACCAGCTGACCCACCTGTTAGTCTAACTCACTAAAACCAGTCCACACACCTCTCAAACTAACTCATTCAAACCAGCACACTCACCTCTCAGTCCAACTCACTAAAACCAGCCTCCCCATCTATCAATGTAACTCACTAAAACCAGCACACCCACCTCTCAGTCTAATTCACTAAAACCAGCTCAACCAGCTCTCAGTCTAACTCACTAAAACCAGAACACCCATCTCTCAGTCTAACACACTAAAACCATTTCACCCAGCTCCCAATCTAACTTAGTAAAACCAGCTCACCAACCTGTTAGTCTAACTCACTAAAACCAGTCCACACACCTCTCAAACTAACTCATTAAAACCAGCACACTCACCTCTCAGTCTAACTCACTAAAACGAGCCTCCCCATATATCAATCTAACTCACTAAAACCAGTCCACCCACCTCCCAATCTAACACACTAAAACCAGCTCACCCACCTCTCAGTCTAACTCAGTAAAACCAGCCTCCCCATCTCTCAGTCTAACTCACTAAAACCAGCACACCCATCTCTCAATGTAACTCACTAAAACGAGCACCCGCACCTCTCAGTCTAAATCACTAAAACCATCACACCCATCTCTTAGGCTAACTCACTAAAACCACTTCACCCACCTCTCAATCTAACTCACTAAAACCAGCTCACCCACCTGTTAGTCTAACTGACTAAAACCAGCTTCCTCATCTCTCAGTCTAACTCACTAAAACCAGCGCACCCACCTCTCAGTCTAACTCACTAAAACCAGCACACTCATCTCTCAGTCTAACTCATTAAACCAGTCCACCCACCTCTCAGTCTAACTCACTAAAACCAGACCACCCATCTCTCAGTCTTACTCACTAAAACCAGCACACCCACCTCTCAGTCTAAATCGTAAAAACCAGCTCACCCATCTCTCAATCCAACTCATTAACACCAGAACACCCACCTGTCAGTCGAACTCAATAAAACCATTCCACCCACCCCTCAGTCTAACTCACTGAAACCAGCCCACCAACCACTCAGTCCAACTCACTAAAAGCAGCTCACAAAACTCTCAGTCTATCTCACTAAATCCAGCACACCCACCTCTCAGTCTAACTCACTGAAACCAGTCCACCCAGCTCTCAGTCGAACTCACTAAAACCAGTCCACCCACCTCTCAGTCAAACACACTAAAACCAACACAACCTTCTCCCAATCTAACTCACTAAAACCAGCACACCCACCTGTTAGTCTAACTCACTAAAACCAGCACACCCACCTGTTCGTCTAACTCACTAAAACCAGTACACCCACCTCTCAGTCTAACTCACTACAACCAGTCCACCTACCTCTCAGTCCAACTCACTAAAAACAGCACACCCATCTCTCAGTCTAACTCACTAAACCAGTCCACCCATCTCTCAGTCTCTCACTAAAACCAGTTTCCCCATCACTCAGTCTAACTCACTAAAACCAGCACACCCATCTTTCAGTCTTATTCACTAAAACCAGCTTCCCCATCTCTCAGTCTAACTCACTAAAACCAGCACACCCATCTCTCAATCTAACTCACTAACACCAGCTGACCCACCTATTAGTCTAACTCACTAAAACCAGCTTCCCCATATCTCAGTCTAACTCACTAAAACCAGTCCACCCCCCTCTCAGTCTAACTCACTAAAACCAGCACAACCATCTCTCAGTCTAACTCACTAAAACCAGTACACCCACCTGTTAGTCTAACTCACTAAAACCAGCACACACACCTCTTAGTCTTCTCACTAAAACCAGCACACCCACCTCTCAGTCTAACTCACTAAAACCAGTCCACCTACCTCTCAGTCTAACTCACTACAACCAGGACACACATCTCTAAGTCTAACTCACTAAAACCAGCACACCCACCTCTCAGTCTAATTCACTAAAACCAGCTCAACCAGCTGTCATTCTAACTCACTAAAACCAGAACACCCATCTCTCAGTCTAACTCACTAAAACCACTTCACCCAGCTCTCAATCTAACTCACTAAAACCAGCTGACCCACCTGTTAGTCTAACTCACTAAAACCAGTCCACACACCTCTCAAACTAACTCATTCAAACCAGCACACTCACCTCTCAGTCCAACTCACTAAAACCAGCCTCCCCATCTATCAATGTAACTCACTAAAACCAGCACACCCACCTCTCAGTCAAACACACTAAAACCAGCACAACCTTCACTCAATCTAACTCACTAAAACCAGCACACCCACCAGTTAGTCTAACTCACTAAAACCAGCACACCCACCTGTTAGACTAACTCACTAAAACCAGTACACCCACCTCTCAGTCTAACTCACTAAAACCAGTCAACCTACCTCTCAGTCTAACTCACTACAACTAGCACACCCATCTCTCAGACTAACTCACTAAAACCAGCACACCCACCTCTCAGTATAACTCACAAAAAACAGTCCACCCACCTCTCAGTCTAATTCACTAAAACCAGCACTCCCCCTCTCTCAGTCTAACTCACTAAAACCACTTCACCCACCTCTCAATCTAACTCACTAAAAGCAGCTCACCCACCAGTTAGTCTAACTCACTAAAACCAGCACACCCACCTGTTAGACTAACTCACTAAAACCAGTACACCCACCTCTCAGTCTAACTCAGTAAAACCAGCCTCCCCATCTCTCAGTCTAACTCACTAAAACCAGATTCCCCATCTCTCAGTCTATCTCACTAAAACCAGCACACCCATCTCTCAATCTAACTTACTAACACCGGCTGACCCACCTATTAGTCTAACTCACTAAAACCAGCTTCCCCAAGCCTCAGTCTAACTAACTAAAACCAGCGCACCCATCTCTCAGTCTAACTCGCTAAACCCAGTCCACTCCGCTCTCCGTCTAACTCACTAAAACCAGCACAACCATCTCTCAGTCTAACTCACTAAAACCAGTCCACCCACCTCTCAGTCTAACTCAATAAAAACCAGCACACCCACCTCTCAGTCTAACTCACTAAATCCAGTCCACCCATCTCTCAGTCTAACTCACTAAAACCAGCTTCCCCATCTCTGAGTCTAACACACTAAAATTAGCACACTCACCTCTCAGTCTAATTCACTAATACCAGACCACCCATCTCTCAGTCAAACTCACTAACACCAGCTCACCCACCTATTACTCTAACTCACTAAAAGCAGCTTCCCCATCTCTCAGTCTAACTCACTAAAACCAGTACACCCACCTGTTAGGGTAACTCACTAAAACCAACACACCAACATCTCAGTCTAAATCGCGAAAACCAGCTCACCCATCTCTCAATCTAACTCATTAACACCAGAACACCCACCTGTCAGTCGAATTCACTAAAACCAGCACACCCCCTCTCTCAGTCTAACTCACTAAAGCCAGTCCACCCATCTCTCAGTCTAAATCACTAAACCAGTTTCCCCATCTCTCAGTCTAACTCACTAAAACCAGCACACCCATCTCTCAATCTAACTCACTAAAACCACTTCACCCACCTCTCAGTCTAACTCACTAAAACCAGCACAACCATCTCTCAGTCTAACTCACTAAAACCAGTCCACCCACCTCTCAGTCTAACTCACTAAAACCAGCACACCGCCTCTCTCAGTCTAACTCAGTAAAACCAGCCTCCCCATCTCTCAGTCTAACTCACTAAAACCAGTACACCCATCTCTCAATCTAAATCACTAGAATGAGCACCCGCACCTCTCAGTCTAAATCACTAAAACCGTCACACCCATCTCTTAGTCTAACTCACTAAAACCAGTCCACCCACATCTCAGTCTGACTCACTAAAACCAGCACGCCTACCTCTCAGTCTAAATCGTAAAAACCAGCTCACCCATCTCTCAATCTAACTCATTAACACCAGAACACCCACCTCTCAGTCAAACTCAATAAAACCAGTCCACCCACCTCTCAGTCTAACTCACTGAAACCAGCACACCAACCACTCAGTCCAACTCACTAAAAGGAGCTCACAAAACTCTCAGTCTATCTCACTAAAACCAGCACACCCACCTCTAAATCTAACTCACTAAAACCAGCACACCCACCTCTCAGTCTAACTCACTAAAACCAGTACACCCACCTCTCAGTCTAACTCACTACAACCAGTCCACCTACCTCTCAGTCTAACTCACTACAACCAGCCTCACCATCTCTGAGTCTTATTCATTAAAACCAGTCCAACCATCTCTCAGTCTCTCACTAATACCAGCTTCCCAATCTCTCAGTCTAACTCACTAATACCAGCACACCCATCTCTCTATCTAACTCACTAACACCAGCTGACCAACCTATTAGTCTAACTCACTAAAACCAGCACACCCCCTCTCTCAGTCTAACTCACTAAAACCAGCACACCCACCTCTCAGTCTAACTCACTAAATCCAGTCCACCCATCTCTCAATCTAACTCACTAAAACCAGCTTCCCCATCTCTGAGTCTAACTCACTAAAACCAGCACACCCACCTCTCAGTCTAATTCTCTAAAACCAGACCACCCATCTCTCAGTCTAACTCACTAACACCAGCTTCCCCACCTATTAGTCTGACTCACTAAAAGCAGCTTCCTCATCTCTCAGTCTAACTCACTAAAACCAGTACACGCACCTGTTATTCTAACTCACTGAGACCAGCACACCCACCTCTCAGTCTAACCTACTAAAACCAGCACACCCATCTCTCAATCTAACTCATTAACACCAGAACACCCACCTGTCAGTCGAACACACTTAAACTAGTCCACCCACCTTTCAGTCTAACTCACTAAAACCAGCCCACCAACCACTCAGTCTAACTCACTAAAACCAGCTCACAAACCTCTCAGTCTATCTCACTGAAACCAGCACACCCACCTCTCAATCTAACTCACTAAAACCAGCACATCGATCTCTCAATCTAACTCACGAAAACCAGAACACCAATCTCTCAGACTAACTCACTAAAACCAGTCCACCCAGCTCGCACTCCAACTCACCAAATCCAGTCCACCCACCTCTCAGTCTAACTCACTAAAACCAGCACACCCACCTCTCAGTCAAACGTACTAAAACCAGCACAACATTCACTCAATCTAACTCAGTAAAACCAGCACACCCACCTGTTAGTCTAACTCACTAAAACCAGCACACCCACCTCTCAGTCTAACTCACTAAAACCAGTCCACCTACCTCTCAGTCTAACTCACTACAACCAGGACACCCTTATCTCAGTCTAACTCACTAAAACCAGCACACCCCCCCTCTCAGTCTAACTCACTAAAACCAGTCCACCCATCTCTCAGTCTAAATCACTAAACCAGCTTCCCCATCTCTCAGTCTAACTCACTAAAACCAGCACACCCATCTCTCAATCTAACTCACTAAAACCACTTCACCCACCTGTCAGTCTAACTCACTAAAACCAGTACAACCATCTCTCAGTCTAACTCACTAAAACCAGTCCACCAACCTCTCAGTCTAACTCACGAAAACCAGTCCACCCCCCTCTCAGTCTAACTCACTAAAACCAGTCCACCGACCTCTCAGTCTAACTCACTAAAACCAGCACACCCCCTCTTTCAGTCTAACTCACTAAAACCAGCACACACACCTCTCAGTCTATCTCAGTAAATCCAGTCCACCAATCTCTCAGTCTAACTCACTAAAACCAGCCTCCCCAACTCTGAGTCTAACTCACTGAAACCAGCACACCGACCTCTCATTCTAATTCACTAAAACCAGTCCACCCACCTCTCAGTCTAACTCACTAAAACCAGCTCACCCACCTGTTAGTCTGACTCACTAAAACCAGCACACCCACCTCACAGTCAAACACACTAAAACCAACACAACCTACTCCCAATCTAACGCACTAAAACCAGCAGACGCACCTGTTATTTAACTCACTAAAACCAGCACACCCATCTGTTCGTCCAACTCACTAAAACCAGTACACCCACCTCTCAGACTAACTCACTAAAACCAGCACACCCCCTCTCTCAGTCTAACTCACTAAAACAAGTCTCCCCATCTCTCAGTCTAACTCACTAAAACCAGTCCACCCCCCTCTCAGTCTAACTCACTAAAACGAACACAACCATCTCTCAGTCTAACTCACTAAAACCAGCCTCCCCATCTCACAGTGTAACTCACTAAAACCAGTCCACCCATCTCTCAGTCTAACTCACTAAAACCAGCACACCCCCTCTCACAGTCTAACTCACTAAAACCAGCACACCCACCTCTCAGTCTAACTCACTAAATCCAGTCCACCCATCTCTCAGTCCAACTCACTAAAACCAGCTACCCCATCTCTCAGTCTAATCACTATAACCAGCTTCCCCATCTCTCAGTCTAACTCACTAAAACCAGCACACCCATCTCTCAATCTAACTCACTAACACCAGCTGACCCACCTTTTAGTCTAACTCAATAAAACCAGCTTCCCCATATCTCAGTCTAACTCACTAAAACCAGCGCACCCATTTCTCAGTCTAACTCACTAAACCCAGTCCACCCACCTCTCAGTCTAACTCACTAAAAACAGCACACCCCCTCTCTGAGTCTAACTCACTAAAACCAGCACACCCACCTCTCAGTCTAATTCACTAAAACCAGACCACCCATCTCTCAGTCTAACTCACTAACACCAGCTCACCCACCTATTAGTCTAACTCACTAAAAGCAGCTTCCCCATCTCTCAGTCTAACTCACTAAAAGCAGTACACCCACCTGTTAGTCTAACTCACTGAGACTAGCACACCCACCTCTCAGTCTAACCTACTAAAACCAGCACACCCACCTGTTAGACTACCTCACTAAAACCAGCATACCAACATCTCAGTCAAAATCACGAAAACCAGCTCACCCATCTCTCAATCTAACTCATTAACACCAGAACACCCACCCGTCAGTCGAACTCACTAAAACCAGTCCACCCACCTCTCACCCTAACTCACTAAAACCAGTCCACCCACCTCTCAGTCTAACTCACTAAAACCAGCCCACCAATCACTCAGTCTAACTCATTAAAACCAGCTCACAAACCTCTCAGTCTATCTCACTAAAACCAGCACACACACCTCTCAATCTAACTCACTAAAACCAGCAGATCGATCTCTCAATCTAACTCACTATAACCAGAACACCAATCTCTCAGACTAACTCACTAAATCCAGCACACCCACCTCTCACTCTAACTCACTAAATCCAGTCCACCCATCTCTCAGTCTAACTCACTAAAACCAGCCTCCCCATCTCTCAGTCTAATTCACTAAAACCAGTCCACCCATCTCTCAGTCTAACTCACTAAAACCAGCTTCCCCATCTCTGAGTCTAACTCACTGAAACCAGCTAACCCACCTCTCAGTCTAATTCACTAAAACCAGTCCACCCACCTCTCAGTCTAACTCACTAAAACCAGCTCACCCACCTGTTAGTCTAACTCACTAAAACCAGCACACCCACCTCTCAGTCAAACACATTAAAACCAAAACAACCTTCTCCCAATCTAACTCACTAAAACCAGCACACCCACCTGTTCGTCTAACTCACTAAAACCAGTACACCCACCTGTCAGTCTAACTCACTAAAACCAGCACACCCATCTCTCAGTCTAACTCACTAAAACCAGCCTCCCCATCTCTCAGTCTAATTCACTAAAACCAGTCCAGCCATCTCTCAGTCTAACTCATTAAAACCAGCACACCCATCTCTCAATCTAACTCACTAACACAAGCTGACCCACCTATTAGTCTAACTCACTAAAACCAGCTTCCCCATATCTCAGTCTAACTCACTAAAACCAGCACACCCATCTCTCAGTCTAACTCACTAAAACCAGCACAACCATCTCGCAGTCTTACTCACTAAAACCAGTCCACCCACCTCTCAGTCTAACTCACTAAAACCAGCTCACCCACCTGTTAGTCTAACTCTCTAAAACCAGCACACCCACCTCTCAGTCAAACACACTAAAACCAACACAACCTTCTCTGAATCCAGCTCACTAAAACCAGCACACCCACCTGTTAGTCCAACTCACTAAAACCAGCACACCCACCTGTTCGTCTAACTCACTAAAACCAGTACACCCACCTCTCAGTCTAACTCACTAAAACCAGTCTACCTGCCTCTCAGTCTAACTCATTAAAACCAGCACACCCTCTCTCTCAGTCTAACTCACTAAAACCAGCACAGCCATCTCTCAGTCCAACTCACTAAAACCAGCCTTCCCATCTCTCAGTCTAATTCACTAAAACCAGTCCACCCATCTCTCAGTCTAACTCAATAAAACCAACTTCCCCATCTGTCAGTCTAACTCACTAAAACCTGCACACCCATATCTCAAACTAACTCACTAACACCAGCTGAACAACCTATCAGTCTAACTCACTAAAACAAGCTTCTCCATATCTCAGTCTAACTCACTAAAACCAGTCCACCCACCTCTCAGTCTAAATCACTAAAATCAGCACAACCATCTCTCAGTCTAACTCACTAAAACCATTCCACCCACCTCTCAGTCAAACTCACTAAAAACGGCACACCCCCTCTCTCAGTCTAACTCACTAAAACCAGCACACCCACCTCTCAGTCTAACTCACTAAAACCAGTCCACCCATCTCTCAGTCTAACTCACTAAAACCAGCCTCCCCATCTCTCAGTCTAATTCACTAAAACCAGTCCACCCATCTCTCAGTCTAACTCACTAAAACCAGATTCCCCATCTCTGAGTCTAACTCACTAAAACCAGCACACCCACCTCTCAATCTAACTCACTAACACAAGCTCACCCACCTATTAGTCTAACTCACTAAAAGCAGCTTCTCCACCTCTCAGTCTAACTCACTAAAACCAGCGCACCCACCTCTCAGTCTAACTCACTAAAACCAGTCCACCCACCTCTCAGTCTAACACACTAAAACCAGCCTACCCAGCTCTCAATCTAACGCATTAAAACCAGTCCACCCACCTCTCAGTCTAACTCACTAAAACCAGCCTCCCCATCTCACAGTGTAACTCACTAAAACCAGTCCACCCATCTCTCAGTCTAACTCACTAAAACCAGCACACCCACCAGTTAGTCTAACTCACTTAAACCAGCACACCCACCTGTTAGTCTAACTCACTAAAACCAGTACCCCCACCTCTCAGTCTAACTGACTAAAACCAGCACACCCATCTCTCAGACTAACTCACTAAAACCAGTCCATGCACCTATCAGTATAACTAACTAAAACCAGCCTCCACACCTCTCAATCTAATGCACTAAAAGCAGTCCAACCACCTCTCACTGTTACTGACTAAAACCAGCCTCCACATCTCTCAGTCTAACTCACGAAAACCAGTCCACCCATCTCTCAGTCAAACTCACTAAAACCAGCTTCCCCATCTCTCAGTCTAACTCACTAAAACCAGCACACCCATCTCTCAGTCTAACTCACTAAAACCAGTTCACCCACCTCTTAGTCTAACTCACTAAAACCAACGTCCCCATCTCTCAGTCTAACTCACTAAAACCAGCACACCCACCTCTCAGTCTAACTCACTAAATCCAGTCTACCCATCTCTCAGACTAACTCACTAAAACCAGCTTCCCCATATCTCAGTCTAACTCACTAAAACCAACGCACCCACCTCTCAGTCTAACTCACTAAAACCAGTCCACCCACCTCTCAGTCTAACTCACTAAAACCAGCACAACCATCTCTTAGTCTAACTCACTAAAACCATTTCACCCACCTCTCAGTCTAACTCACTAAAAACGGCACACGCCCTCTCTCAGTCTAACTCACTAAAACCAGCACACCCACCTCTCAGTCTAACTCACTAACACAAGCTCACCCACCTATTAGTCTAACTCACTAAAAGCAGCTTCCCCATCTCTCAGTCTAACTCACTAAAACCAGCTCACCCACCTCTCAGTCTAACTCACTAAAACCAGCCTACCCAGCTCTCAATCCAACGCACTAAAACCAGTCCACCCACCTCTCAGTCTAACTCAATATAACCAGCTTCCCCATCTCTCTGTCTAACTCACTAAAACTAGCACAGCCATCTCTCAATCTAACTTACTAAAACTAGTCCACACACATCTCTGTCTAACACACTAAAACCAGTCCAACCACCTGTCAGTCTAACTCACTTAAACCAGCACACCCACCTCTCAGTCTAACTCACTAAAACCAGCCTCCCCACCTCTCAATCTAATGCACTAAAACCAGTCCACCCACCTCTCACTGTAACTGACTAAAACCAGCCTCCCCATCTCTCAGTCTAACTCACTAGAACCAGCACACCCATCTCTCAGTCTAACTCACTAAAACCAGTTCACCCACCTCTTAGTCTAACTCACTAAAACCAGCCTCCCCATCTCTCAGTCTAATTCACTAAAACCAGTCCACCCATCTCTCAGTCTAACTCACTAAAACCAACTTCCCCATCTCTCAGTCTAACTCACTAAAACCAGCACACCCACCTCTCAGTCTAACTCACTAAATCCAGTCCACCCATCTCTCAGTCTAACTCACTAAAACCAGCTTCCCCATCTCTGAGTCTAACACACTAAAACCAGCACACACACCTCTCAGTCTAATTCACTAAAACCAGACCACCCATCTCTCAGTCTAACTCACTAACACCAGCTCACCCACCTAGTAGTCTAACTCACTAAAAGCAGCTTCCCCATCTCTCAGTCCAACTCACTAAAACCAGCGCACCCACCTCACAGTCTAACTCACTAAAACCAGTGCACCCACCTCTCAGTCTAACTCACTAAAACCAGCCTACCCAGGTCTCAATCTAACGCACTAAAACCAGTCCACCCACCTCTCAGTCTAACTCACTAAAACCAGCCTCCTCATCTCACAGTGTAACTCACTAAAACCAGTCCACCCATCTCTCAGTCTAAATCACTAAACCAGCTTCCCCATCTCTCAGTCTAACTCACTAAAACCAGCACACCCATCTCTCAATCTAACTCACTAAAACCACTTCACCCACCTGTCAGTCTAACTCACTAAAACCAGTACAACCATCTCTCAGTCTAACTCACTAAAACCAGTCCACCAACCTCTCAGTCTAACTCACGAAAACCAGTCCACCCCCCTCTCAGTCTAACTCACTAAAACCAGTCCACCGACCTCTCAGTCTAACTCACTAAAACCAGCACACCCCCTCTTTCAGTCTAACTCACTAAAACCAGCACACACACCTCTCAGTCTATCTCAGTAAATCCAGTCCACCAATCTCTCAGTCTAACTCACTAAAACCAGCCTCCCCAACTCTGAGTCTAACTCACTGAAACCAGCACACCGACCTCTCATTCTAATTCACTAAAACCAGTCCACCCACCTCTCAGTCTAACTCACTAAAACCAGCTCACCCACCTGTTAGTCTGACTCACTAAAACCAGCACACCCACCTCACAGTCAAACACACTAAAACCAACACAACCTACTCCCAATCTAACGCACTAAAACCAGCACACGCACCTGTTATTTAACTCACTAAAACCAGCACACCCATCTGTTCGTCCAACTCACTAAAACCAGTACACCCACCTCTCAGACTAACTCACTAAAACCAGCACACCCCCTCTCTCAGTCTAACTCACTAAAACAAGTCTCCCCATCTCTCAGTCTAACTCACTAAAACCAGTCCACCCCCCTCTCAGTCTAACTCACTAAAACGAACACAACCATCTCTCAGTCTAACTCACTAAAACCAGCCTCCCCATCTCACAGTGTAACTCACTAAAACCAGTCCACCCATCTCTCAGTCTAACTCACTAAAACCAGCACACCCCCTCTCACAGTCTAACTCACTAAAACCAGCACACCCACCTCTCAGTCTAACTCACTAAATCCAGTCCACCCATCTCTCAGTCCAACTCACTAAAACCAGCTACCCCATCTCTCAGTCTAATCACTATAACCAGCTTCCCCATCTCTCAGTCTAACTCACTAAAACCAGCACACCCATCTCTCAATCTAACTCACTAACACCAGCTGACCCACCTTTTAGTCTAACTCAATAAAACCAGCTTCCCCATATCTCAGTCTAACTCACTAAAACCAGCGCACCCATTTCTCAGTCTAACTCACTAAACCCAGTCCACCCACCTCTCAGTCTAACTCACTAAAAACAGCACACCCCCTCTCTGAGTCTAACTCACTAAAACCAGCACACCCACCTCTCAGTCTAATTCACTAAAACCAGACCACCCATCTCTCAGTCTAACTCACTAACACCAGCTCACCCACCTATTAGTCTAACTCACTAAAAGCAGCTTCCCCATCTCTCAGTCTAACTCACTAAAAGCAGTACACCCACCTGTTAGTCTAACTCACTGAGACTAGCACACCCACCTCTCAGTCTAACCTACTAAAACCAGCACACCCACCTGTTAGACTACCTCACTAAAACCAGCATACCAACATCTCAGTCAAAATCACGAAAACCAGCTCACCCATCTCTCAATCTAACTCATTAACACCAGAACACCCACCCGTCAGTCGAACTCACTAAAACCAGTCCACCCACCTCTCACCCTAACTCACTAAAACCAGTCCACCCACCTCTCAGTCTAACTCACTAAAACCAGCCCACCAATCACTCAGTCTAACTCATTAAAACCAGCTCACAAACCTCTCAGTCTATCTCACTAAAACCAGCACACACACCTCTCAATCTAACTCACTAAAACCAGCAGATCGATCTCTCAATCTAACTCACTATAACCAGAACACCAATCTCTCAGACTAACTCACTAAATCCAGCACACCCACCTCTCACTCTAACTCACTAAATCCAGTCCACCCATCTCTCAGTCTAACTCACTAAAACCAGCCTCCCCATCTCTCAGTCTAATTCACTAAAACCAGTCCACCCATCTCTCAGTCTAACTCACTAAAACCAGCTTCCCCATCTCTGAGTCTAACTCACTGAAACCAGCTAACCCACCTCTCAGTCTAATTCACTAAAACCAGTCCACCCACCTCTCAGTCTAACTCACTAAAACCAGCTCACCCACCTGTTAGTCTAACTCACTAAAACCAGCACACCCACCTCTCAGTCAAACACATTAAAACCAAAACAACCTTCTCCCAATCTAACTCACTAAAACCAGCACACCCACCTGTTCGTCTAACTCACTAAAACCAGTACACCCACCTGTCAGTCTAACTCACTAAAACCAGCACACCCATCTCTCAGTCTAACTCACTAAAACCAGCCTCCCCATCTCTCAGTCTAATTCACTAAAACCAGTCCAGCCATCTCTCAGTCTAACTCATTAAAACCAGCACACCCATCTCTCAATCTAACTCACTAACACAAGCTGACCCACCTATTAGTCTAACTCACTAAAACCAGCTTCCCCATATCTCAGTCTAACTCACTAAAACCAGCACACCCATCTCTCAGTCTAACTCACTAAAACCAGCACAACCATCTCGCAGTCTTACTCACTAAAACCAGTCCACCCACCTCTCAGTCTAACTCACTAAAACCAGCTCACCCACCTGTTAGTCTAACTCTCTAAAACCAGCACACCCACCTCTCAGTCAAACACACTAAAACCAACACAACCTTCTCTGAATCCAGCTCACTAAAACCAGCACACCCACCTGTTAGTCCAACTCACTAAAACCAGCACACCCACCTGTTCGTCTAACTCACTAAAACCAGTACACCCACCTCTCAGTCTAACTCACTAAAACCAGTCTACCTGCCTCTCAGTCTAACTCATTAAAACCAGCACACCCTCTCTCTCAGTCTAACTCACTAAAACCAGCACAGCCATCTCTCAGTCCAACTCACTAAAACCAGCCTTCCCATCTCTCAGTCTAATTCACTAAAACCAGTCCACCCATCTCTCAGTCTAACTCAATAAAACCAACTTCCCCATCTGTCAGTCTAACTCACTAAAACCTGCACACCCATATCTCAAACTAACTCACTAACACCAGCTGAACAACCTATCAGTCTAACTCACTAAAACAAGCTTCTCCATATCTCAGTCTAACTCACTAAAACCAGTCCACCCACCTCTCAGTCTAAATCACTAAAATCAGCACAACCATCTCTCAGTCTAACTCACTAAAACCATTCCACCCACCTCTCAGTCAAACTCACTAAAAACGGCACACCCCCTCTCTCAGTCTAACTCACTAAAACCAGCACACCCACCTCTCAGTCTAACTCACTAAAACCAGTCCACCCATCTCTCAGTCTAACTCACTAAAACCAGCCTCCCCATCTCTCAGTCTAATTCACTAAAACCAGTCCACCCATCTCTCAGTCTAACTCACTAAAACCAGATTCCCCATCTCTGAGTCTAACTCACTAAAACCAGCACACCCACCTCTCAATCTAACTCACTAACACAAGCTCACCCACCTATTAGTCTAACTCACTAAAAGCAGCTTCTCCACCTCTCAGTCTAACTCACTAAAACCAGCGCACCCACCTCTCAGTCTAACTCACTAAAACCAGTCCACCCACCTCTCAGTCTAACACACTAAAACCAGCCTACCCAGCTCTCAATCTAACGCATTAAAACCAGTCCACCCACCTCTCAGTCTAACTCACTAAAACCAGCCTCCCCATCTCACAGTGTAACTCACTAAAACCAGTCCACCCATCTCTCAGTCTAACTCACTAAAACCAGCACACCCACCAGTTAGTCTAACTCACTTAAACCAGCACACCCACCTGTTAGTCTAACTCACTAAAACCAGTACCCCCACCTCTCAGTCTAACTGACTAAAACCAGCACACCCATCTCTCAGACTAACTCACTAAAACCAGTCCATGCACCTATCAGTATAACTAACTAAAACCAGCCTCCACACCTCTCAATCTAATGCACTAAAAGCAGTCCAACCACCTCTCACTGTTACTGACTAAAACCAGCCTCCACATCTCTCAGTCTAACTCACGAAAACCAGTCCACCCATCTCTCAGTCAAACTCACTAAAACCAGCTTCCCCATCTCTCAGTCTAACTCACTAAAACCAGCACACCCATCTCTCAGTCTAACTCACTAAAACCAGTTCACCCACCTCTTAGTCTAACTCACTAAAACCAACGTCCCCATCTCTCAGTCTAACTCACTAAAACCAGCACACCCACCTCTCAGTCTAACTCACTAAATCCAGTCTACCCATCTCTCAGACTAACTCACTAAAACCAGCTTCCCCATATCTCAGTCTAACTCACTAAAACCAACGCACCCACCTCTCAGTCTAACTCACTAAAACCAGTCCACCCACCTCTCAGTCTAACTCACTAAAACCAGCACAACCATCTCTTAGTCTAACTCACTAAAACCATTTCACCCACCTCTCAGTCTAACTCACTAAAAACGGCACACGCCCTCTCTCAGTCTAACTCACTAAAACCAGCACACCCACCTCTCAGTCTAACTCACTAACACAAGCTCACCCACCTATTAGTCTAACTCACTAAAAGCAGCTTCCCCATCTCTCAGTCTAACTCACTAAAACCAGCTCACCCACCTCTCAGTCTAACTCACTAAAACCAGCCTACCCAGCTCTCAATCCAACGCACTAAAACCAGTCCACCCACCTCTCAGTCTAACTCAATATAACCAGCTTCCCCATCTCTCTGTCTAACTCACTAAAACTAGCACAGCCATCTCTCAATCTAACTTACTAAAACTAGTCCACACACATCTCTGTCTAACACACTAAAACCAGTCCAACCACCTGTCAGTCTAACTCACTTAAACCAGCACACCCACCTCTCAGTCTAACTCACTAAAACCAGCCTCCCCACCTCTCAATCTAATGCACTAAAACCAGTCCACCCACCTCTCACTGTAACTGACTAAAACCAGCCTCCCCATCTCTCAGTCTAACTCACTAGAACCAGCACACCCATCTCTCAGTCTAACTCACTAAAACCAGTTCACCCACCTCTTAGTCTAACTCACTAAAACCAGCCTCCCCATCTCTCAGTCTAATTCACTAAAACCAGTCCACCCATCTCTCAGTCTAACTCACTAAAACCAACTTCCCCATCTCTCAGTCTAACTCACTAAAACCAGCACACCCACCTCTCAGTCTAACTCACTAAATCCAGTCCACCCATCTCTCAGTCTAACTCACTAAAACCAGCTTCCCCATCTCTGAGTCTAACACACTAAAACCAGCACACACACCTCTCAGTCTAATTCACTAAAACCAGACCACCCATCTCTCAGTCTAACTCACTAACACCAGCTCACCCACCTAGTAGTCTAACTCACTAAAAGCAGCTTCCCCATCTCTCAGTCCAACTCACTAAAACCAGCGCACCCACCTCACAGTCTAACTCACTAAAACCAGTGCACCCACCTCTCAGTCTAACTCACTAAAACCAGCCTACCCAGGTCTCAATCTAACGCACTAAAACCAGTCCACCCACCTCTCAGTCTAACTCACTAAAACCAGCCTCCTCATCTCACAGTGTAACTCACTAAAACCAGTCCACCGATCTGTCAGTCTAACTCAATATAACCAGCTTCCCCATCTCTCAGTCTAACTCACTAAAACGAGCACAGCTATCTCTCAATCTAACTTACTAAAAGCAGTCCACCCACATCTCACTCTAACTCACTAAAACCAGTTCATCCACCTGTCTGACTAACTCACTTAAACCAGCTCACCCACCTCCCAGTCTGCCTCACTAAAACCAGTCCACCCACCTATCAGTCTAACTCACTAAAACCAGCCTCCCCATCGCTCAGTGTAACTCACTAAAACCAGTCCACCCATCTCTCAGTCTAACTCACTAAAACCAGTCCACCCATCTCTCAGTCTAACTCACTAAAACCAGATTCCCCATCTCTCAGTCTAACTCACTAACACCAGCACACCCATCTCTCCCTCACTCACTAAAACCAGCTTCCCCATCTCTGAGTCTAACTCACTAAAACCAGCCCACCCACCTCTCAGACTAACTCATTAAAACCAGCTCACCCACCTCTCTGTCAAACACACTAAAACCAACACAATCTTCTCTCAATCTAACTCACTAAAACCAGCACACCCACCTGTTAATCTAATGCACTAAAACCAGTCCACCCACCTCTCACTATAACTGACTAAAACCAGCCTCCCCATCTCTCAGTCTAACTCACTAAAACCAGTCCACCCACCTCTCAGTCTAACTCACTAAAACCAGCTTCCCCATCTCTCAGTCTAACTCACTAAAACCAGCACACCCATCTCTCAGTCTAACTCACTAAAACCAGTCCACCCACCTCTCATTCTAACTCACTAAAACCAGCTTCCCCATCTCTCAGTCGAACTCACGAAAACCAGCACACCCATCTCTCAGTCTAACTCACTAAAACCAGCACACACATCTCTCAACCTAACTCACTAAAACCAGCTCACCCACCTGTTACTGTAACTCACTAAAACCAGCTTCCCCATCTCTCAGTCTAACTCACTACAACCAGCACACCCACCTCACAGTCTAACTCACTAAAACGAGCACCCGCACCTCTCAATCTAAATCACTAAAACCGTCACACCCATCTCTCAGTCTAACTCACTAAATCCAGTCCACCCATCTCTCAGTCTAACTCACTAAAACCAGCCTCACCATCTCTCACTCTAATTCACTAAAACCAGTCCACCCATCTCTCAGTCTCACTCACTAAAAACAGCTTTCTCATCTCTGAGTCTAACTCACTAAAACCAGCACACCCATCTCTCAATCTAACTCACTAACACAAGCTCACCCAGGTATTAGTCTAACTCACTAAAATCAACTTCCCCAGCTCTCAGTGTAACACACTAAAACCAGTCCATCCACCTCTCAGTCTAACTCACTAAAACCAGCTCACCCACCTGTTAGTCTAACTCACTAAAACCAGCACACCCACCTCTCAGTCAAACACACCAAAACCAACAAAACATTCTCTCAATCTAACTCACTAAAACCAGCACACCCACCTGTTAGTCCAACTCACTAAAACCAGCACAGCCACCTGTTCGTCTAACTCACTAAAACCAGTACACCCACCTCACAGTCTAACACACTAAAACCAGTCCACCAACCTCTCAGTCTAACTCACTAAAACCAGCACACCCCTTCTCACAGTCTAACTCACGAAAACCAGCGCACCCATCTCTCAGTCTAACTCACTAAAACCAGCCTCCCCATCTCTCAGTCTAATTCACTAAAACCAGTCCACCCATCTCTCAGTCTAAATCACTAAAATCAACTTCCCCATCTCTCAGTCTAACTCACTAAAACCAGCACACCCATCTCTAAATCTAACTCACTAACACAAGCTGACACACCTATTAGTCTAACTCACTAAAACCAGCTTCCCCACATCTCAGTCTAACTCACTAAAACCAGTCCACCCACCTCTCAGTCTAACTCACTAAAACCAGCCTCACATCTCTCAGTCTAATTTACTAAAACCAGTCCACCCATCTCTGAGTCTAACTCACTAAAACCAGCACACCCATCTCTCAATGTAACTCACCAACACAAGCTCACCCACCTATTAGTCTAACCCACTAAAAGCAGCTTCCCCATCTCCCAGTCTAAGTCACTAAAACCAGCGCACCCACCTCACAGTCTAACTCACTAAAACCAGTCCACCCACCTCTCAGTCTAGCTCACTAAAACCAGCCTGCCCAGCTCTCAATCTAACGCACTTAAACCAGTCCACCCACCTCTCAGTCTAACTCACTAAAACCAGCTTCCCCATCTCTCAGTCCAACTCACTAAAACCAGCACACCCATCTCTCAGTCTAACTCACTAAAACCAGTCCACCCATCTGTCTGTCTAACTCACTACAACCAGCTTCCCCATCTCTCAGTCTAACTCACTAAAACCAGCACACATATCTCTCAACCTAACTCACTAAAATCATCTCACCCACCTGTTACTGTAATTCACTAAATCCAGCTTCCCCATCTCTCAGTCTAACTCACTAAAACCAGCACACCCATCTCTCAGTCTAACTCACTAAAACCAGTCCACCCACCTCTCATTCTAACTCACTAAAACCAGCTTCCCCATCTCTCTGTCTAACTCACGAAAACCAGCACACCCATCTCTCAGTCTAACTCACTAAAACCAGCACACACATCTCTCAACCTAACTCACTAAAACCAGCTCACCCACCTGTTACTGTAACTCACTAAAACCAGCTTCCCCATCTCTCAGTCTAACTCACTAAAACCAGCACACCCACCTCACAGTCTAACTCACTAAAACGAGCACCCGCACCTCTCAATCTAAATCACTAAAACCGTCACACCCATCTCTCAGTCTAACTCACTAAATCCAGTCCACCCATCTCTCAGTCTAACTCACTAAAACCAGCCTCCCCATCTCTCAGTCTAATTCACTAAAACCAGTCCACCCATCTCTCAGTCTCACTCACTAAAAACAGCTTTCTCATCTCTGAGTCTAACTCACTAAAACCAGCACACCCATCTCTCAATCTAACTCACTAACACAAGCTCACCCAGCTATTAGTCCAACTCACTAAAAGCAGCTTCCCCAGCTCTCAGTGTAACTCACTAAAACCAGTCCACCCACCTCTCAGTCTAACTCACTAAAACCAGCTCACCCACCTGTTAGTCTAACTCACTAAAACCAGCACACCCACCTCTCAGTCAAACACACCAAAACCAACATAACATTCTCTCAATCTAACTCACTAAAACCAGCACACCCACCTGTTAGTACAACTCACTAAAACCAGCACAGCCACCTGTTCGTCTAAATCACTAAAACCAGTACACCCACCTCACAGTCTAACACACTAAAACCAGTCCACCAACCTCTCAGTCTAACTCACTAAAACCAGCACACCCCTTCTCACAGTCTAACTCACGAAAACCAGCGCACCCATCTGTCAGTCTAACTCACTAAAACCAGCCTCCCCATCTCTCAGTCTAATTCACTAAAACCAGTCCACCCATCTCTCAGTCTAAATCACTAAAATCAACTTCCCCATCTCTCAGTCTAACTCACTAAAACCAGCACACCCATCTCTCAATCTAACTCACTAACACAAGCTGACACACCTATTAGTCTAACTCACTAAAACCAGCTTCCCCACATCTCAGTCTAACTCACTAAAACCAGTCCACCCACCTCTCAGTCTAACTCACTAAAACCAGCCTCCCCATCTCTCAGTCTAATTTACTAAAACCAGTCCACCCATCTCTGAGTCTAACTCACTAAAACCAGCACACCCATCTCTCAATGTAACTCACCAACACAAGCTCACCCACCTATTAGTCTAACTCACTAAAAGCAGCTTCCCCATCTCCCAGTCTAAGTCACTAAAACCAGCGCACCCACCTCACAGTCTAACTCACTAAAACCAGTCCACCCACCTCTCAGTCTAGCTCACTAAAACCAGCCTGCCCAGCTCTCAATCTAACGCACTTAAACCAGTCCACCCACCTCTCAGTCTAACTCACTAAAACCAGCTTCCCCATCTCTCAGTCCAACTCACTAAAACCAGCACACCCATCTCTCAGTCTAACTCACTAAAACCAGTCCACCCATCTGTCTGTCTAACTCACTACAACCAGCTTCCCCATCTCTCAGTCTAACTCACTAAAACCAGCACACATATCTCTCAACCTAACTCACTAAAATCATCTCACCCACCTGTAACTGTAATTCACTAAATCCAGCTTCCCCATCTCTCAGTCTAACTCACTAAAACCAGCACACCCACCTCACTGTCTAACTCACTAAAACGACCACCCGCACCTCTCAGAATAAATCACTAAACCCGTCACACCCATCTCTCAGTCTAATTCACTAAATCCAGTCCACCCACCTCTCAGTCTAACTCACTAAAACCAGTCCACCCACCTCTCAGTCTAACTCACTAAAACCAGCTCACCCACCTGTTAGTCTAACTCACTAAAAGCAGCACACCCACCTCTCAGTCAAACACACTAAAACCAACATAACCTTCTCTCAATCTAACTCACTAAAACCAGCACACCCACCTGTTAGTCCAACTCACTAAAACCAGCACACCCACCTGTTCGTGTAACTCACTAAAACCAGTACACCCACCTCACAGTCTAACTCACTAAAACCAGCACACCCATTCTCTCAGTTTAACTCACTAAAACCAGCGCACCCAGCTCTCAGTCTAACTCACTACAACCAGCCTCCCCATCTCTCAGTCTTATTCACTAAAACCAGTCGACTCATCTCTCAGTCTAACTCACTAAAACCAGCACACACATCTCTCAATCTAACTCACTAAAACCAACTTCCCCATCTCTCAGTCTAACTCACTAAAACCAGCACACCCATCTCTGTCTAACTCACTAACACTAGCTGACCCACCTTTTAGTCTAACTCAGTAAAACCAGCTTCCCCATATCTCAGTCTAACTCACTAAAACCAGCAAAGCCACCTCTCAGTCTAACTCACTAAAACCAGCTCACCCACCTGTTACTGTAACTCACTAAAACCAGCTTCCCCATCTCTCAGTCTAACTCACTAAAACCGTCACACCCATCTCTCAGTCTAACTCACTAAATACAGTCCACCCATCTCTCAGTCTAACTCACTAAAACCAGCCTCCCCATCTCTCAGTCGAATTCACTAAAACCAGTCCACCCATCTCTCAGTCTCACTCACTAAAAACAGCTTCCCCATCTCTGAGTCTAACTCACTAAAACCAACTTCCCCATCTCTCAGTCTATCTCACAAAAAACAGCATACCCACCTCTCAATCTAACTCACTAACACCAGCTGACCCACCTATTAGTCTAACTCACTAAATCCAGCTTCCCCATATCTCAGTCTAACTCACTAAAACCAGCAAACCCACCTACCAGTCTAACTCACTAAAACCAGTCTACCCACCTCTCAGTCTAACTCACTAAAACCAGCACAACCATCTCTCAGACTAACTCACTAAAACCAGACCACCCACCTCTCAGTCTAACTCACTAAAACCAGCAGACCCCCTCTCAGTCTAACTCACTAAAACCAGTCCACCCATCTCTCAGCCTAACTCACTAAAACCAGCCTCCCCATCTCTCAGTCTAATACATTAAAACCAGTCCACCCATCTCTCAGTCTAACTCACAAAAAACCAGCTTCCCCATCTCTGAGTCTAACTCACTAAAACCAGCACACCCATTTCTCAATGTAACTCACCAACACAAGCTCACCCACCTATTAGTCTAACTCACTAAAAGCAGCTTCCCCATCTCTCAGTCTAAGTCACTAAAACCAGCGCACCCGCCTCACAGTCTAACTCACTAAAACCAGTCCACCCACCTCCCAGTCTAACTCACTAAAACCAGCTTCCCCATCTCTCAGTCCAACTCACTAAAACCAGTCCACCCATCTGTCTGTCTAACTCACTACAACCAGCTTCCCCATCTCTCAGTCTAACTCACTAAAACCAGCACACATATCTCTCAACCTAACTCACTAAAATCATCTCACCCACCTGTTACTGTAACTCACTAAAACCAGCTTCCCCATCTCTCAGTCTAACTCACTAAAACCAGCACACCCACCTCACTGTCTAACTCACTAAAACGACCATCTGCACCTCTCAGAATAAATCACTAAAACCGTCACACCCATCTCTCAGTCTAACTTACTAAATCCAGTCCACCCACCTCTCAGTCTAACTCACTAAAACCAGTCCACCCACCTCTCAGTCTAACTCACTAAAACCAGCTCACCCACCTGTTAGTCTAACTCACTAAAAGCAGCACACCCACCTCTCAGTCAAACACACTAAAACCAACATAACCTTCTCTCAATCTAACTCACTAAAACCAGCACACCCACCTGTTAGTCCAACTCACTAAAACCAGCACACCCACCTGTTCGTCTAACTCACAAAAACCAGCCTCCGCATCTCTCAGTCTAATACACTAAAACCAGCACACCCATCTCTCAGTCTAACTCACTAACACCAGCTGACCCACCTATTAGTCTAACTCACTAAAACCAGCTTCCCCATATCTCAGTCTAACTCACTAAAACCAGCAAACCCACCTCTCAGTCTAACTCACTGAAACCAGTCCACCCACCTCTCGGTCTAATTCACTAAAACTAGCACAACCATCTCTCAGACTAACTCACTAAAACCAGTCCACCCACCTCTCAGTCTAACTCACTAAAACCAGCACACCCCCTCTCTCAGTCTAACTCACTAAAACCAGCACACCCACCTCTCAGTCTAACTCACTAAAACCAGTCCACCCATCTCTCAGTCTAACTCACTAAAACCAGCCTCCCCATCTCTCAGTCTAATTCACTAAAACAAGTCCGCCCATCTCTCAGTCTAACTCACTAAAACCAGCTTCCCCATCTCTGAGTCTAACTCACTAAAACCAGCAGACCCACCTCTCAATGTTACTCACTAACACAAGCTCACCCACCTATTAGCCTAACTCACTAATAGCAGCTTCCCCATCTCTCAGTCTAACTCACTAAAACCAGTCCACCCATCTCTCAGTCTAACTCACTAAAACCAGTCCACCCACCTCTCAGTCCAACTCACTAAAACCAGCATCCCCATCTCATACTGTAACTCACTAAAACCAGTCCACCCATCTGTCAGTCTAACTCACTACAACCAGCTTCCCCATCACACAGTCTAACTCACTAAAACCAGCACAGCCATCTCTCAATCTAACTTACTAAAACCAGTCCACCCACATCTCAGTCTAACTCACTAAAACCAGTCCACCCACCTCTTAGTCTAACTGACTGAAACCAGTCCACCCACCTCTCAGTCCAACTCACTAAAACCAGCATCCCCATCTCTCAGTCTAACTCACTAAAACCAGTCCACCCATCTGTCTGTCTAACTCACTACAACCAGCTTCCGCATCTCTCAGTCTAACTCACTAAAACCAGCACACACATCTCTCAACCTAACTCACTAAAACCAGCTCACCCACCTGTTACTGTAACTCACTAAAACCAGCTTCCCCATCAATCAGTCAAACTCACTAAAACCAGTCCACCCACCTCTCAGTCTAACTCACTAAAACCAGCTCACCCACCTGTTAGTCTAACTCACTAAAACCAGAACACACACCTCTCAGTCAAACACACTAAAACCAACATAACCTTTTCTCAATCTAACTCACTAAAACCAGCACACCCACCTGTTAGTCCAACTCACTAAAACCAGCACACCCACCTGTTCTTCTAACTCACTAAAATCAGTACAACCACCTCACAGTCTAACTCACTAAAACCAGTACACCAAACTCTCAGTCTAACTCACTAAAACCAGCACACCCCTTCTCTCAGTCTAACTCACTAAAACCAGCGCACCCATCTCTCAGTCTAACTCACTAAAACCAACTTCCCCATCTCTCAGTCTAACTCACTAAAACCAGCACACCCATCTCTCAATCTAACTCACTAACACAAGTTGACACACCTATTAGTCTAACTCACTAAAACCAGCTTCCCCATATCTCAGTCTAACTCACTAAAACCAGCACACCCATCTCTCAATCTAACTCACTAACACAAGCTCACCTACCTATTAGTCTAACTCACTAAAGGCAGCTTCCCCATCTCTCAGTCTAAGTCACTAAAACCAGCGCACCCACCTCACAGTCTAACTCACTAAAACCAGTCCACCCACCTCTCAGTCTAGCTCACTAAAACCAGCCTGCCCAGCTCTCAATCTAACGCACTAAAACTAGTCCACCCACCTCTCAGTCTAACTCACTAAAACCAGCACACATATCTCTCAACCTAACTCACTAAAATCATCTCACCCACCTGTTACTGTAACTCACTAAAACCAGCTTCCCCATCTCTCAGTCTAACTCACTAAAACCAGCACACCCACCTCACTGTCTAACTCACTAAAACGAGCACCCGCACCTCTCAGAATAAATCACTAAAACCGTCACACCCATCTCTCAGTCTAACTCACTAAATCCAGTCCACCCACCTCTCAGTCTAACTCACTAAAACCAGTCCACCCACCTCTCAGTCTAACTCACTAAAACCAGCTCACCCACCTGTTAGTCTAACTCACTAATAGCAGCACACCCACCTCTCAGTCAAACACACTAAAACCAACATAACTTTCTCTCAATCTAACTCACTAAAACCAGCACACCCACCTGTTAGTCCAACTCACTAAAACCAGCACACCCACCTGTTCTTCTAACTCAGTAAAACCAGTACACCCACCTCACAGTCTAACTCACTAAAACCAGTCCACCAACCTCTCAGTCTAACTCACTGAAACCAGCACACCCCTTTTCTCAGTTTAACTCACTAAAACCAGCGCACCCATCTCTCAGTCTAAGTCACAAAAACCAGCCTCCGCATTTCTCAGTCTAATGAACTAAAACCAGTCCACCCATCTCTCAGTCTAACTCACTAAAACCAACTTCCCCATCTCTCAGTCCAACTCACTAACACCAGCTGACCCACCTATTAGTCTAACTCACTAAAACCACCTTCCCCATATCTCAGTCTAACTCACTAAAACCAGCAAACCCACCTCTCAGTCTAACTCACTAAAACCAGTCCACCCACCTCTCAGTCTAACTCACTAAAACCAGCACAACCATCTCTCAGACTATCTCACTAAAACCAGTCCACCCACCTCTCAGTCTAACTCACTAAAACCAGCACACCCCCTCTCTCAGTCTAACTCACTAAAACCAGCACACCCACCTCTCAGTCTAACTCACTAAAACCAGTCCACCCATCTCTCAGTCTAACTCACTAAAACCAGCCTCCCCATCTCTCAGTCTAATTCACTGAAACCAGTCCGCCCATCTCTCAGTCTAACTCACTAAAACCAGCTTCCCCATCTCTGAGTCTAACTCACTAAAACCAGCAGACCCATCTCTCAATGTTACTCACTAACACAAGCTCACCCACCTATTAGTCTAACTCACTAATAGCAGCTTCCCCATCTCTCTGTCTAACTCACTAAAACCAGTCCACCCATCTATCAGTCTAACTCACTAAAACCAGTCCACCCACCTCTCAGTCCAACTCACTAAAACCAGCATCCCCATCTCATACTGTAACTCACTAAAACCAGTCCACCCATCTGTCAGTCTAACTCACTACAACCAGCTTCCCCATCACACAGTCTAACTCACTAAAACCAGCACAGCCATCTCTCAATCTAACTTACTAAAACCAGTCCACCCACATCTCAGTCCAACTCACTAAAACCAGTCCACCCACCTCTTAGTCTAACTGACTGAAACCAGTCCACCCACCTCTCAGTCCAACTCACTAAAACCAGCATCCCCATCTCTCAGTCTAACTCACTAAAACCAGTCCACCCATCTGTCTGTCTAACTCACTACAACCAGCTTCCGCATCTCTCAGTCTAACTCACTAAAACCAGCACACACATCTCTCAACCTAACTCAGTAAAACCAGCTCACCCACCTGTTACTGTAACTCACTAAAACCAGCTTCCCCATCAATCAGTCAAACTCACTAAAACCAGTCCACCCACCTCTCAGTCTAACTCACTAAAACCAGCTCACCCACCTGTTAGTCTAACTCACTAAAACCAGAACACACACCTCTCAGTCAAACACACTAAAACCAACATAACCTTTTCTCAATCTAACTCACTAAAACCAGCACACCCACCTGTTAGTCCAACTCACTAAAACCAGCACACCCACCTGTTCTTCTAACTCACTAAAATCAGTACAACCACCTCACAGTCTAACTCACTAAAACCAGTACACCAAACTCTCAGTCTAACTCACTAAAACCAGCACACCCCTTCTCTCAGTCTAACTCACTAAAACCAGCGCACCCATCTCTCAGTCTAACTCACTAAAACCAACTTCCCCATCTCTCAGTCTAACTCACTAAAACCAGCACACCCATCTCTCAATCTAACTCACTAACACAAGTTGACACACCTATTAGTCTAACTCACTAAAACCAGCTTCCCCATATCTCAGTCTAACTCACTAAAACCAGCACACCCATCTCTCAATCTAACTCACTAACACAAGCTCACCTACCTATTAGTCTAACTCACTAAAGGCAGCTTCCCCATCTCTCAGTCTAAGTCACTAAAACCAGCGCACCCACCTCACAGTCTAACTCACTAAAACCAGTCCACCCACCTCTCAGTCTAGCTCACTAAAACCAGCCTGCCCAGCTCTCAATCTAACGCACTAAAACTAGTCCACCCACCTCTCAGTCTAACTCACTAAAACCAGCACACATATCTCTCAACCTAACTCACTAAAATCATCTCACCCACCTGTTACTGTAACTCACTAAAACCAGCTTCCCCATCTCTCAGTCTAACTCACTAAAACCAGCACACCCACCTCACTGTCTAACTCACTAAAACGAGCACCCGCACCTCTCAGAATAAATCACTAAAACCGTCACACCCATCTCTCAGTCTAACTCACTAAATCCAGTCCACCCACCTCTCAGTCTAACTCACTAAAACCAGTCCACCCACCTCTCAGTCTAACTCACTAAAACCAGCTCACCCACCTGTTAGTCTAACTCACTAATAGCAGCACACCCACCTCTCAGTCAAACACACTAAAACCAACATAACTTTCTCTCAATCTAACTCACTAAAACCAGCACACCCACCTGTTAGTCCAACTCACTAAAACCAGCACACCCACCTGTTCTTCTAACTCAGTAAAACCAGTACACCCACCTCACAGTCTAACTCACTAAAACCAGTCCACCAACCTCTCAGTCTAACTCACTGAAACCAGCACACCCCTTTTCTCAGTTTAACTCACTAAAACCAGCGCACCCATCTCTCAGTCTAAGTCACAAAAACCAGCCTCCGCATTTCTCAGTCTAATGAACTAAAACCAGTCCACCCATCTCTCAGTCTAACTCACTAAAACCAACTTCCCCATCTCTCAGTCCAACTCACTAACACCAGCTGACCCACCTATTAGTCTAACTCACTAAAACCACCTTCCCCATATCTCAGTCTAACTCACTAAAACCAGCAAACCCACCTCTCAGTCTAACTCACTAAAACCAGTCCACCCACCTCTCAGTCTAACTCACTAAAACCAGCACAACCATCTCTCAGACTATCTCACTAAAACCAGTCCACCCACCTCTCAGTCTAACTCACTAAAACCAGCACACCCCCTCTCTCAGTCTAACTCACTAAAACCAGCACACCCACCTCTCAGTCTAACTCACTAAAACCAGTCCACCCATCTCTCAGTCTAACTCACTAAAACCAGCCTCCCCATCTCTCAGTCTAATTCACTGAAACCAGTCCGCCCATCTCTCAGTCTAACTCACTAAAACCAGCTTCCCCATCTCTGAGTCTAACTCACTAAAACCAGCAGACCCATCTCTCAATGTTACTCACTAACACAAGCTCACCCACCTATTAGTCTAACTCACTAATAGCAGCTTCCCCATCTCTCTGTCTAACTCACTAAAACCAGTCCACCCATCTATCAGTCTAACTCACTAAAACCAGTCCACCCACCTCTTAGTCTAACTCACTAAAACCAGTCCACCCACCTCTCAGTCCAACTCACTAAAACCAGCATCCCCATCTCATACTGTAACTCACTAAAACCAGTCCACCGATCTCTCAGTCTAACTCAATATAACCAGCTACCCCATCTCTCCAGGTAACTCACTAAAACCAGCACAGCCATCTCTCAATCTAACTTACTAAAACCAGTCCAACCATATCTCAGTCCAACTCACTAAAACCTGTCCACCCACCTCTTAGTCTAACTCACTAAAACCAGTCCACCCACCTCTCAGTCCAACTCACTAAAACCAGCATCCCCATCTCTCAGTCTAACTCACTAAAACCAGCACACACATCTCTCAACCTAACTCACTAAAACCAGCTCACCCACCTGTTACTGTAACTCACTAAAACCAGCTTCCCCATCTCTCAGTCTAGCTCACTAAATCCAGTCCACCCACCTCTCAGTCTAACTCACTAAAACCAGTCCACCCACCTCTCAGTCTAACTCACTAAAACCAGCACACCCCCTCTCACAGTCTAACTCACTAAAACCAGCACACCCACCTCTCAGTGTAACTCACTAAAACCAGTCCACCCATCCCTCAGTCTAACTCACTAAAACCAGCACACCCATCTCTCAATCAAACTCACTAACACAAGCTCAGCCACCTATTAGTCTAACTCACTGAAAGCAGCTTCCCCATCTCTCAGTCTAACTCACTAAAACCAGCTCACCCACCTGTTAGTCTAACTCACTAAAACCAGCACACCCACCTCTCAGTCAAACACACTAAAACCAACACAATCTTCTCTCAATCTAACTCACCAAAACCAGCACACTCACCTGTTAGTCTAACTCACTAAAACCAGCACACCCACCTGTTCATCTAACTCACTAAAACCAGTACACCCACCTCACAGTCTAACTCACTAAAACCAGCACACCCCCTCTCTCAGTCTAACTCACTAAAACCAGCACACCCCCTCTCTCAGTCTTATTCACTAATACCAGTCGACTCATCTCTCAGTCTAACTCACTAAAACCAACTTCCCCATCTCTCAGTCTAACTCACTAAAATCAGCACACCCATCTCTCAATCTAACTCACTAACACAAGCTGACACACCTATTAGTCTAACTCACTAAAAACAGCACACCCATCTCTCAATCTAACTCACTAACTCAAGCTCACACACCTATTAGTCTAACTCAGAAAAAGCAGCTTCCCCATCTCATACTGTAACTCACTAAAACCAGTCCACCGATCTCTCAGTCTAACTCAATATAACCAGCTTCCCCATCTCTCAGTCTAACTCACTAAAACCAGCACAGCCATCTCTCAATCTAACATATTAAAACCAGTCCACCCACATCTCAGTCTAACTCACTAAAACCAGTCCACCCACCTCTCAGTCTAACTCACTAAAACCAGTCCACCCACCTCTCAGTCTAACTCACTAAAACCAGCCTAACCAGCTCTCAAACTAACGCACTAAAACCAGTCCACCCACCTCTCAGTCTAACTCACTAAAATCAGCCTCCCCATCTCATACTGTAACTCACTAAAACCAGCCTCCCCATCGCTCAGTCTAACTCACTAAAACCAGTCCACCAATTTCTCAGTCTAACTCACTAAAATCACCAGACCCACCAGTTAGTCTAACTCACTAAAACCAGCACACCCACCTGTTAGTCTAACTCACAAAAACCAGCACACCCGCCTCTCAGTCTAACTCACTAAAACAAACTTCCCCATCTCTAAGTCTAACTCACTAAAACCAGTACACCGGCCTCTCAGTCTAACTCACTAAAACCAGTCCACCCAACTCTCAGTCTAACTCACTAAAACAAACTTCCCCATCTCTAAGTCTAACTCACTAAAACCAGTACACCCGCCTCTCAGTCTAACTCACTAAAACCAGTCCACCCACCTCTCTGTCTAACTCACTAAAACCAACTTCCCCATCTCTCAGTCTAACTCAGTAAAACCAGCACACCCATCTCTCAATCTAACTCACTAACACAGCTGACCCACCTATTAGTCGAACTCACTAAAACCAGCTTCCCCATGTCTCAGTCTAACAAACTAAATCCAGCACAACCATCTCTCAGTCTAACTCACTAAAACCAGCACACCCCCTCTCACAGTCTAACTCACTAAAACCAGCACACCCACCTCTCAGTGTAACTCACTAAAACCAGTCCACCCATCCCTCAGTCTAACTCACTAAAACCAGCACACCCATCTCTCAATCAAACTCACTAACACAAGCTCAGCCACCTATTAGTCTAACTCACTGAAAGCAGCTTCCCCATCTCTCAGTCTAACTCACTAAAACCAGCTCACCCACCTGTTAGTCTAACTCACTAAAACCAGCACACCCACCTCTCAGTCAAACACACTAAAACCAACACAATCTTCTCTCAATCTAACTCACCAAAACCAGCACACTCACCTGTTAGTCTAACTCACTAAAACCAGCACACCCACCTGTTCGTCTAACTCACTAAAACCAGTACACCCACCTCTCAGTCTAACTCACTAAAACCAGCACACCCCCTCTCTCAGTCTAACTCACTAAAACCAGCACACCCCCTCTCTCAGTCTAACTCACTAAAACCAGCACACCCACCTCTCAGTCCAACTCACTAAAACCAGTCCACCCATCTCTCAGTCTAACTCACTAAAACCAGCCTCCCAATCTCTCAGTCTAATTCACTAAAATCAGTCCACCCATCTCTCAGTCCAACTCACTAAAACCAGCTTCCCCATCTCTGAGTATAACTCACTAAAACCAGCACACCCATCTCTCAATCTGACTCACTAACACAAGCTCACCCACCTATTAGTCCAACTCACTAAAAGCAGCTTCCCCATCTCTCAAACTAACTCACTAAAACCAGTGCACCCACCTCTCAGTCTAACTCACTAAAACCAGCACAACCATCTCACAGACTAACTCACTAAAACCAGTCCACCCATCTCTCAGTCTAACTCACTAAAAAAGGCCTCCCCATCTCTCAGTCTAATTCACTAAAACCAGTCCACCCATCTCTCATTCTAACTCACTAAAACCAGCTTCCCCATCTCTGAGTCTAACTCACTAAAACCAGCACACCCATCTCTCAATGTAACTCACTAACACAAGCTCACACACCTATTAGTCTAACTCACAAAAAGCAGCTTCCCCATCTCTCAGTCTAAGTCACTAAAACCAGCGCACCCACCTCACATTCTAACACACTAAAACCAGTCCACCCACCTCTCAGTCTAACTCACTAAAACCAGCCTCCCCATCTCATACTGTAACTCACTAAAACCAGTCCACCGATCTCTCAGTCTAACTCAATATAACCAACTTCCCCATCTCTCTGGGTAACTCACTAAAACCAGCACAGCCATCTCTCAATCTAACATATTAAAACCAGTCCACCCACATCTCAGTCTAACTCACTAAAACCAGTCCACCCACCTCTCAGTCTAACTCACTAAAACCAGTCCACCCACCTCTCAGTCTAACTCACTAAAACCAGCCTCCCCATCTCATACTGTAACTCACTAAAACCAGTCCACCGATCTCTCAGTCTAACTCAATATAACCAGCTTCCCCATCTCTCTGGGTAACTCACTAAAACCAGCACAACCATCTCTCAATCTAACATATTAAAACCAGTCCACCCACATCTCAGTCTAACTCACTAAAACTGGTCCATCCACCTCTCAGTCTAACTCACTTAAACCAGCTCACTCCTCTCTCAGTCTGCCTCACTAAAACCAGTCCACCCACCTCTCAGTCTAACTCACTAAAACCAGCCTCCCCATCGCTCAGTCTAACTCACTAAAACCAGTCCACCAATTTCTCAGTCTAACTCACTAAAATCACCAGACCCACCAGTTAGTCTAACTCACTAAAACCAGCACACCCACCTGTTAGTCTAACTCACAAAAACCAGCACACCCGCCTCTCAGTCTAACTCACTAAAACCAGTCCACCCAACTCTCAGTCTAACTCACTAAAACAAACTTCCACATCTCTAAGTCTAACTCACTAAAACCAGTACACCCGCCTCTCAGTCTAACTCACTAAAACCAGTCCACCCACCTCTCAGTCTAACTCACTAAAACCAACTTCCCCATCTCTCAGTCTAACTCACTAAAACCAGCACACCCATCTCTCAATCTAACTCACTAAAACCAGTCCACCCATCCCTCAGTCTAACTCACTAAAACCAGCACACCCATCTCTCAATCAAACTCACTAACACAAGCTCAGCAACCTATTAGTCTAACTCACTGAAAGCAGCTTCCCCATCTCTCAGTCTAACTCACTAAAACCAGCTCACCCACCTGTTAGTCTAACTCACTAAAACCAGCACACCCACCTCTCAGTCAAACACACTAAAACCAACAATCTTCTCTCAATCTAACTCACCAAAACCAGCACACCCACCTGTTAGTCTAACTCACTAAAACCAGCACACCCACCTGTTCGTCTAACTCACTAAAACCAGTACACCCACCTCTCAGTCTAACTCACTAAAACCAGCACACCCCCTCTCTCAGTCTAACTCACTAAAACCAGCACACACCCTCTCTCAGTCTAACTCACTAAAACCAGCACACCCACCTCTCAGTCTAACTCACTAAAACCAGTCCACCCATCTCTCAGTCTAACTCACTAAAACCAGCCTCCCAAACTCTCAGTCTAATTCACTAAAATCAGTCCACCCATCTCTCATTCTAACTCACTAAAACCAGCTTCCCCATCTCTGAGTCTAACTCACTAAAACCAGCACACCCATCTCTCAATGTAACTCACTAACACAAGCTCACACACCTATTAGTCTAACTCACAAAAAGCAGCTTCCCCATCTCTCAGTCTAAGTCACTAAAACCAGCGCACCCACCTCACAGTCTATCACACTAAAACCAGTCCACCCACCTCTCAGTCTAACTCACTAAAACCAGCCTCCCCATCTCATACTGTAACTCACTAAAACCAGTCCACCGATCTCTCAGTCTAACTCAATATAACCAACTTCCCCATCTCTCTGGGTAACTCACTAAAACCAGCACAGCCATCTCTCAATCTAACATATTAAAACCAGTCCACCCACATCTCAGTCTAACTCACTAAAACCAGTCCACCCACCTCTCAGTCTAACTCACTAAAACCAGCCTCCCCATCGCTCAGTCTAACTCACTAAAACCAGTCCACCAATTTCTCAGTCTAACTCACTAAAATCACCAGACCCACCAGTTAGTCTAACTCACTGAAACCAGCACAGCCACCTGTTAGTCTAACTCACAAAAACCAGTACACCCGCCTCTCAGTCTAACTCACTAAAACCAGTCCACCCACCTCTCAGTCTAACTCACTAAAACCAACTTCCCCATCTCTAAGTCTAACTCACTAAAACCAGTACACCCGCCTGTCAGTCTAACTCACTAAAACCAACTTCCCCATCTCTCAGTCTAACTCACTAAAACCAGCACACCCATCTCTCAATCTAACTCACTAACACCAGCTGACCCACCTATTAGTCTAACTCACTAAAACCAGCTTCCCCATATCTCCGTCTAACTCACTAAAACCAGCACACCCACCTCTCAGTCTAAATCACTAAAACCAGTCCACCGACCTCTCAGTCCAACTCACTAAAACCAGCACACCCACCTGTTCTTCTAACTCTGTAGAACCAGTACACCCACCTCACAGTCTAACTCACTAAAACCAGTCCACCAGCCTCTCAGTCTAACTCACTAAAACCAGCACACCCCTTCTCTCAGTTTAACTCACTAAAACCAGCCTCCGCATCTCTCAGTCTAATGAACTAAAACCAGTCCAACCATCTCTCAGTCTAACTCACTAAAACCAACTTCCCCATCTCTCAGTCCAACTCACTAAAACCAGCACACCCATCTCTCAGTCTAACTCACTAACACCAGCTGACCCACCTATTAGTCTAACTCACTAAAACCACCTTCCCCATATCTCAGTCTAACTCACTAAAACTAGCAAACCCACCTCTCAGTCTAACTCACTAAAACCAGTCCACCCACCTCTCAGTCTAACTCACTAAAACCAACACAACCATCTCTCAGACTAACTCACTAAAACCAGTCCACCCACCTCTCAGTCTAACTCACTAAAACCAGCACACCCCCTCTCTCAGTCTAACTCACTAAAACCAGCACACCCACCTCTCAGTCTAACTCACTAAAACCAGTCCACCCATCTCTCAGTCTAACTCACTAAAACCAGCCTCCCCATCTCTCAGTCTAATTCACTGAAACCAGTCCGCCCATCTCTCAGTCTAACTCACTAAAACCAGCTTCCCCATCTCTGAGTCTAACTCACGAAAACCAGCAGACCCATCTCTCAATGTTACTCACTAACACAAGCTCACCCACCTATTAGTCTAACTCACTAATAGCAGCTTCCCCATCTCTCTGTCTAACTCACTAAAACCTGTCCACCCATCTATCAGTCTAACTCACTAAAACCAGTCCACCCACCTTTTAGTCTAACTCACTAAAACCAGTCCACCCACCTCTCAGTCCAACTCACTAAAACCAGCATCCCCATCTCATACTGTAACTCACTAAAACCAGTCCACCGATCTCTCAGTCTAACTCAATATAACCAGCTACCCCATCTCTCAAGGTAACTCACTAAAACCAGCACAGCCATCTCTCAATCTAACTTACTAAAACCAGTCCAAGCATATCTCAGTCTAACTCACTAAAACCAGTCCACCCACCTCTTAGTCTAACTCACTAAAACCAGTCCACCCACCTCTCAGTCCAACTCACTAAAACCAGCATCCCCATCTCTCAGTCTAACTCACTAAAACCAGCACACACATCTCTCAACCTAACTCACTAAAACCAGCTCACCCACCTGTTACTGTAACTCACTAAAACCAGCTTCCCCATCTCTCAGTCTAACTCACTAAATCCAGTCCACCCACCTCTCAGTCTAACTCACTAAAACCAGCTCACCCACCTGTTAGTCTAACTCACTAAAACCAGAACACCCACCTCTCAGTCAAACATACTAAAACCAACATAACCTTTTCTCAATCTAACTCACTAAAACCAGCACACCCACCTGTTAGTCCAACTCACTAAAACCAGCACACCCACCTGTTCTTCTAACTCACTAAAACCAGTACACCCACCTCACAGTCTAACTCACTAAAACCAGCACACACAGCTCTCAATCTAACTCACTACAACCAGCCTCCCCATCTCTCAGTCTTATTCACTAAAACCAGTCGACTCATCTCTCAGTCTAACTCACTAAAACCAACTTCCCCATCTCTCAGTCTAACTCACTAAAACCAGCACACCCATCTCTCAATCTAACTCACTAACACAAGCTGACACACCTATTAGTCTAACTCACTAAAACCAGCACACCCATCTCTCAATCTAACTCACTAACACAAGCTCACACACCTATTAGTCTAACTCACAAAAAGCAGCTTCCCCATCTCTGTCTAAGTCACTAAAACCAGCGCACCCACCTCTCAGTCTAACTCACTAAAACCAGCCTACCCATCTCTCAGTCTAACTCACTAAAACCAGTCCACCCACCTCTCAGTCTAACTCACTAAAACCAGCCTCCCCATCGCTCAGTCTAACTCACTAAAACCAGTACACCCGCCTCTCAGTCTAACTCACTAAAACCAGTCCACCCACCTCTCAGTCTAACTCACTAAAACCAACTTCCCCATCTCTCAGTCTAACTCACTAAAACCAGCACACCCATCTCTCAATCTAACTCACTAACACCAGCTGACCCACCTATTAGTCTAACTCACTAAAACCAGCTTCCCCATATCTCAGTCTAACTCACTAAATCCAGCACAACCATCTCTCAGTCTAACTCACTAAAACCAGTCCACCCACCTCTCAGTCTAACTCACTAAAACCAGCACACCCCCTCTCACAGTCTAACTCACTAAAACCAGCACACCCACCTCTCAGTGTAACTCACTAAAACCAGTCCACCCATCCCTCAGTCTAACTCACTAAAACCAGCACACCCATCTCTCAATCAAACTCACTAACACAAGCTCAGCCACCTATTAGTCTAACTCACTGAAAGGAGCTTCCCCATCTCTCAGTCTAACTCACTAAAACCAGCTCACCCACCTGTTAGTCTAACTCACTAAAACCAGTACACCCACCTCTCAGTCTAACTCACTAAAACCAGCACACCCCCTCTCTCAGTCTAACTCACTAAAACCAGCACACCCCCTCTCTCAGTCTAACTCACTAAAACCAGCACACCCACCTCTCAGTCTAACTCACTAAAACCAGTCCACCCATCTCTCAGACTAACTCACTAAAACCAGCCTCCCAATCTCTCAGTCTAATTCACTAAAATCAGTCCACCCATCTCTCAGTCCAACTCACTTAAACCAGCTTCCCCATCTCTGAGTATAACTCACTAAAACCAGCACACCCATCTCTCAATCTGACTCACTAACACAAGCTCACCCACCTATTAGTCCAACTCACTAAAAGCAGCTTCCCCATCTCTCAAACTAACTCACTAAAACCAGTGCACCCACCTCTCAGTCTAACTCACTAAAACCAGCCTACCCAACTCTCAATCTAACGCACTAAAACCAGTCCACCAACCTCTCAGTCTAACTCACTAAAACCAGCACACCCCTTCTCTCAGTCTAACTCACTAAAACCAGCGCACCCATCTCTCAATCTAACTCACTAACACAAGCTGACACACCTATTAGTCTAACTCACTAAAACCAGCTTCCCCATATCTCAGTCTAACTCACTAAAACCAGTCCACCCAACTCTCAGTCTAACTCACTAAAACCAGCACAACCATCTCACAGACTAACTCACTAAAACCAGTCCACCTATCTCTCAGTCTAACTCACTAAAACCAGCCTCCCCATCTCTCAGTCTAATTCACTAAAACCAGTCCACCCATCTCTCATTCTAACTCACTAAAACCAGCTTCCCCATCTCTGAGTCTAACTCACTAAAACCAGCACAGCCATCTCTCAATCTAACATATTAAAACCAGTCCACCCACATCTCAGTCTAACTCACTAAAACCAGTCCACCCACCTCTCAGTCTAACTCACTAAAACCAGCCTCCCCATCGCTCAGTCTAACTCACTAAAACCAGCACACCCACCTCTCAGTCTAACTCACTAAAACCAGTCCACCCATCTCTCAGACTAACTCACTAAAACCAGCCTCCCAATCTCTCAGTCTAATTCACTAAAATCAGTCCACCCATCTCTCAGTCCAACTCACTAAAACCAGCTTCCCCATCTCTGAGTATAACTCACTAAAACCAGCACACCCATCTCTCAATCTGACTCACTAACACAAGCTCACCCACCTATTAGTCCAACTCACTAAAAGCAGCTTCCCCATCTCTCAAACTAACTCACTAAAACCAGTGCACCCACCTCTCAGTCTAACTCACTAAAACCAGCCTACCCAACTCTCAATCTAACGCACTAAAACCAGTCCACCAACCTCTCAGTCTAACTCACTAAAACCAGCACACCCCTTCTCTCAGTCTAACTCACTAAAACCAGCGCACCCATCTCTCAGTCTAACTCACTAAAACCAACTTCCCCATCTCTCAGTCTAACTCACTAAAACCAGCACACCCATCTCTCAATCTAACTCACTAACACAAGCTGACACACCTATTAGTCTAACTCACTAAAACCAGCTTCCCCATATCTCAGTCTAACTCACTAAAACCAGTCCACCCAACTCTCAGTCTAACTCACTAAAACCAGCACAACCATCTCACAGACTAACTCACTAAAACCAGTCCACCTATCTCTCAGTCTAACTCACTAAAACCAGCCTCCCCATCTCTCAGTCTAATTCACTAAAACCAGTCCACCCATCTCTCATTCTAACTCACTAAAACCAGCTTCCCCATCTCTGAGTCTAACTCACTAAAACCAGCACAGCCATCTCTCAATCTAACATATTAAAACCAGTCCACCCACATCTCAGTCTAACTCACTAAAACCAGTCCACCCACCTCTCAGTCTAACTCACTAAAACCAGCCTCCCCATCGCTCAGTCTAACTCACTAAAACCAGTCCACCAATTTCTCAGTCTAACTCACTAAAATCAGCAGACCCACCAGTTAGTCTAACTCACTGAAACCAGCACACCCACCTGTTAGTCTAACTCACAAAAACCAGTACACCCGCCTCTCAGTCTAACTCACTAAAACCAGTCCACCCAGCTCTCAGTCTAACTCACTAAAACCAACTTCCCCATCTCTAAGTCTAACTCACTAAAACCAGTACACCCGTCTGTCTGTCTAACTCACTAAAACCAGTCCACCCACCTCTCAGTCTAACTCACTAAAACCAACTTCCCCATCTCTCAGTCTAACTCACTAAAACCAGCACACCCATCTCTCAATCTAACTCACTAACACCAGCTGACCCACCTATTAGTCTAACTCACTAAAACCAGCTTCCCCATATCTCCGTCTAACTCACTAAAACCAGCACACACACCTCTCAGTCTAAATCACTAAAACCAGTCCACCCACCTCTCAGTCTAACTCACTAAATCCAGCACAACCATCTCTCAGTCTAACTCACTAAAACCAGTCCACCCACCTCTCAGTCTAACTCACTAAAACCAGCACCCCCCCTCTCTCAGTCTAACTCACTAAAACCAGCACACCCACCTCTCAGTGTAACTCACTAAAACCAGTCCACCCATCCCTCAGTCTAACTCACTAAAACCAGCACACCCATCTCTCAATCAAACTCACTAACACAAGCTCAGCCACCTATTAGTCTAACTCACTGAAAGCAGCTTCCCCATCTCTCAGTCTAACTCACTGAAACCAGCTCACCCACCTGTTAGTCTAACTCACTAAAACCAGCACACCCACCTCTCAGTCAAACACACTAAAACCAACACAATCTTCTCTCAATCTAACTCACCAAAACCAGCACACCCACCTGTTAGTCTAACTCACTAAAACCAGCACACCCACCTGTTCGTCTAACTCACTAAAACCAGTACACCCACCTCTCAGTTAACTCACTAAAACCAGTCCACCTACCTCTCAGTCTAACTCACTAAAACCAGCACACCCCCTCTCTCAGTCTAACTCACTAAAACCAGCGCACCCATCTCTCAGTCTAACTCACTAAAACCAGCCTCCCCATCACTCAGTCTAACTCACTAAAACCAACTTCCCCATCTCTCAGTCTAACTCACAAAAACCAGCAGACCCACCTCTCAGTCTAACTCACTAAAACCAGTCCATCCATCTCTCAGTCTAACTCACTAAAACCAGCCTCCCAATCTCTCAGTCTAATTCACTAAAATCAGTCCACCCATCCCTCAGTCCAACTCACTAAAACCAGCTTCCCCATCTCTGAGTATAACTCACTAAAACCAGCACACCCATCTCTCAATCTGACTCACTAACACAAGCTCACCCAGCTATTAGTCCAACTCACTAAAAGCAGCTTCCCCATCTCTCAAACTAACTCACTAAAACCAGTGCACCCACCTCTCAGTCTAACTCACTAAAACCAGCCTACCCAGCTCTCAATCTAACGCACTAAAACCAGTCCACCCACCTCTCAGTCTAACTCACTAAAACCACCCTCCCCATCTCACAGTGTAACTCACTAAAACCAGTCCACCGATCTCTCAGTCTAACTCAATATAACCAGCTTCCCCATCACTCAGTCTAACTCACTATAACCAGTCCATCCTCCTGCCAGTCTAACTCACTTAAACCAGCTCACCCACCTCTCAATCGGCCTCACTAAAACCAGTCCACCCACCTCTCAGTCTAACTCACTAAAACCAGCCTCCCCATCGCTCAATCTAACTCACTAAAACCAGTCCACCCATTTCTCAGTCTAACTCACTAAAACCATCACACACACCAGTTAGTCTAACTCACTAAAACGAGTACACCCACCTCTCAGTCTAATTCACTAAAACCAGTCCACCCACCTCTCAGTCGAAATGACTAAAACCAGCACACCCATCTCTCAGTCTAACTCACGAAAACCAGCATCCCCATCTCTCCGTCGAATTCACTAAAACCAGTCCACCCATCTGTCAGTCTAACTCACTAAAACCAGCTTCCCCATCTCTCAGTCTAACTCACTAAAATCAGCACACCCATCTCTCAGTCTAACTCACTAACACAAGCTCACCCACCTATTAGTCTAACTCACTAAAAGCAGCTTCCCCATCTCTCAGTCTAACTCACTAAAATCAGCGTACCCACCTCACAGTCTAACTCACTAAAACCAGTCCACCCAGCTCTCAGTCTAACTCACTAAAACCAGTCCACCCACCTCTCAGTCTAACTCACTAAAACCAGCTCACCCACCTGTTAGTCTAAGTCACTAAAACCAGCACACCCACCTCTCAGTCAAACACACTAAAACCAACACAACCTTCTCTCAATCTAACTCACTAAAACCAGCACACCCACCTGTTAGTCTAACTCACTAAAACCAGTACACCCACCTCTCAGACTAACTCACTAAAACCAGCCTCCCCATCTCTCAGTCTAATTCACTAAAACCAGTCCACCCATCTCTCAGTCTAACTCACTAAAACCAGCACACCCACCAGTTAGTCTAACTCACTAAAACCAGCACACCAACCTGTTAGTCTAACTCACTAAAACCAGTACACCCACCTCTCAGTCGAAATGACTAAAACCAGCACACCCATCTCTCAGTCGAACTCACTAAAACCAGCATCCCCATCTCTCAGTCTAACTCACTAAAACCCGTCCACCCATCTGTCAGTCTAACTCACTAAAACCAGCTTCCCCATCTCTCAGTCTAACTCACTAAAATCAGCACACCCATCTCTCAATCTAACTCACTAACACAAGCTCACCCACCTATTAGTCTAACTCACTAAAAGCAGCTTCCCCATCTCTCAGTCTAACTCACTAAAATCAGCGCACCCATCTCTCAGTCTAACTCACTAAAACCAGTCCACCCATCTCTCAGTCTAACTCACTAAAACCAGCCTCCCCATCTCTCAGTCTAATTCACAAAAATCAGTCCACCCATCTCTCAGTCCAACTCACTAAAACCAGCTTCCCCATCTCTGAGTATAACTCACTAAAACCAGCACACCCATCTCTCAATCTGACTCACTAACACAAGCTCACCCACCTATTAGTCCAACTCACTAAAAGCAGTCCACCCACCTCTCAGTGTAACTCACTAAAACCAGTCCACCCATCCCTCAGTCTAACTCACTAAAACCAGCACACCCATCTCTCAATCAAACTCACTAACACAAGCTCAGCCACCTATTAGTCTAACTCACTGAAAGCAGCTTCCCCATCTCTCAGTCTAACTCACTAAAACCAGCTCACCCACCTGTTAGTCTAACTCACTAAAACCAGCACACCCACCTCTCAGTCAAACACACTAAAACCAACACAATCTTCTCTCAATCTAACTCACCAAAACCAGCACACCCACCTGTTAGTCTAACTCACTAAAACCAGCACACCCACCTGTTCGTCTAACTCACTAAAACCAGTACACCCACCTCTCAGTTAACTCACTAAAACCAGTCCACCTACCTCTCAGCTTAACTCACTAAAACCAGCACACCCCCTCTCTCAGTCTAACTCACTAAAACCAGCACACCCACCTCTCAGTCTAACTCACTAAAACCAGCCTCCTCATCGCTCAGTCTAAATCACTAAAACCAGTCCACCCATTTCTCAGTCTAACTCACTAAAACCAGCACACCCACCAGTTAGTCTAACTCACTAAAACCAGCACACCAACCTGTTAGTCTAACTCACTAAAACCAGTACACCCACCTCTCAGTCGAAATGACTAAAACCAGCACACCCATCTCTCAGTCGAACTCACTAAAACCAGCATCCCCATCTCTCAGTCTAACTCACTAAAACCCGTCCACCCATCTGTCAGTCTAACTCACTAAAACCAGCTTCCCCATCTCTCAGTCTAACTCACTAAAATCAGCACACCCATCTCTCAATCTAACTCACTAACACAAGCTCACCCACCTATTAGTCTAACTCACTAAAAGCAGCTTCCCCATCTCTCAGTCTAACTCACTAAAATCAGCGCACCCATCTCTCAGTCTAACTCACTAAAACCAGTCCACCCATCTCTCAGTCTAACTCACTAAAACCAGCCTCCCCATCTCTCAGTCTAATTCACAAAAATCAGTCCACCCATCTCTCAGTCCAACTCACTAAAACCAGCTTCCCCATCTCTGAGTATAACGCACTAAAACCAGCACACCCATCTCTCAATCTGACTCACTAACACAAGCTCACCCACCTATTAGTCCAACTCACTAAAAGCAGTCCACCCACCTCTCAGTGTAACTCACTAAAACCAGTCCACCCATCCCTCAGTCTAACTCACTAAAACCAGCACACCCATCTCTCAATCAAACTCACTAACACAAGCTCAGCCACCTATTAGTCTAACTCACTGAAAGCAGCTTCCCCATCTCTCAGTCTAACTCACTAAAACCAGCTCACCCACCTGTTAGTCTAACTCACTAAAACCAGCACACCCACCTCTCAGTCAAACACACTAAAACCAACACAATCTTCTCTCAATCTAACTCACCAAAACCAGCACACCCACCTGTTAGTCTAACTCACTAAAACCAGCACACCCACCTGTTCGTCTAACTCACTAAAACCAGTACACCCACCTCTCAGTTAACTCACTAAAACCAGTCCACCTACCTCTCAGTCTAACTCACTAAAACCAGCACACCCCCTCTCTCAGTCTAACTCACTAAAACCAGCGCACCCATCTCTCAGTCTAACTCACTAAAACCAGCCTCCCCATCACTCAGTCTAACTCACTAAAACCAACTTCCCCATCTCTCAGTCTAACTCACAAAAACCAGCAGACCCACCTCTCAGTCGAACTCACTAAAACCAGTCCATCCATCTCTCAGTCTAACTCACTAAAACCAGCCTCCCAATCTCTCAGTCTAATTCACTAAAATCAGTCCACCCATCCCTCAGTCCAACTCACTAAAACCAGCTTCCCCATCTCTGAGTATAACTCACTAAAACCAGCACACCCATCTCTCAATCTGACTCACTAACACAAGCTCACCCAGCTATTAGTCCAACTCACTAAAAGCAGCTTCCCCATCTCTCAAACTAACTCACTAAAACCAGTGCACCCACCTCTCAGTCTAACTCACTAAAACCAGCCTACCCAGCTCTCAATCTAACGCACTAAAACCAGTCCACCCACCTCTCAGTCTAACTCACTAAAACCACCCTCCCCATCTCACAGTGTAACTCACTAAAACCAGTCCACCGATCTCTCAGTCTAACTCAATATAACCAGCTTCCCCATCACTCAGTCTAACTCACTATAACCAGTCCATCCTCCTGCCAGTCTAACTCACTTAAACCAGCTCACCCACCTCTCAGTCGGCCTCACTAAAACCAGTCCACCCACCTCTCAGTCTAACTCACTAAAACCAGCCTCCCCATCGCTCAATCTAACTCACTAAAACCAGTCCACCCCATTTCTCAGTCTAACTCACTAAAACCATCACACACACCAGTTAGTCTAACTCACTAAAACGAGTACACCCACCTCTCAGTCTAATTCACTAAAACCAGTCCACCCACCTCTCAGTCGAAATGACTAAAACCAGCACACCCATCTCTCAGTCTAACTCACGAAAACCAGCATCCCCATCTCTCCGTCGAACTCACTAAAACCAGTCCACCCATCTGTCAGTCTAACTCACTAAAATCAGCGTACCCACCTCACAGTCTAACTCACTAAAACCAGTCCACCCAGCTCTCAGTCTAACTCACTAAAACCAGTCCACCCACCTCTCAGTCTAACTCACTAAAACCAGCTCACCCACCTGTTAGTCTAAGTCACTAAAACCAGCACACCCACCTCTCAGTCAAACACACTAAAACCAACACAACCTTCTCTCAATCTAACTCACTAAAACCAGCACACCCACCTGTTAGTCTAACTCACTAAAACCAGTACACCCACCTCTCAGACTAACTCACTAAAACCAGCCTCCCCATCTCTCAGTCTAATTCACTAAAACCAGTCCACCCATCTCTCAGTCTAACTCACTAAAACTAGCTTCCCCATCTCTCAGTCTAACTCACTAAAACCAGCACACCCACCCCTCAGTCTAACTCACTAAAACCAGTCCACCCATCTCTCAGTCTAACTCGCTAAAACCAGCCTCCCCATCTCTCAGTCTAATTCACTAAAACCAGTCCACCCATCTCTCAGTCTAACTCACTGAAACCAGCTTCCCCATCTCTGAGTCTAACTCAATAAAACCAGCACACCCATCTCTCAATCTAACTCACTAACACAAGCTCACCCACCTATTAGTCTAACTCACTAAAAGCAACTTCCCCATCTCTCAGTCAAACTCACTAAAACCAGCGCACCCACCTCACAGTCTAACTCACTAAAACCAGCACACCCCCTCTCTCAGTCTAACTCACTAAAACCAGCACACCCACCTCTCAGTCTAACTCACTAAAACCAGCCTCCTCATCGCTCAGTCTAAATCACTAAAACCAGTCCACCCATTTCTCAGTCTAACTCACTAAAACCAGCACACCCACCAGTTAGTCTAACTCACTAAAACCAGCACACCAACCTGTTAGTCTAACTCACTAAAACCAGTCCACCCACCTCTCAGTCGAAATGACTAAAAAAACCAGCACACCCATCTCTCAGTCGAACTCACTAAAACCAGCATCCCCATCTCTCAGTCTAACTCACTAAAACCCGTCCACCCATCTGTCAGTCTAACTCACTAAAACCAGCTTCCCCATCTCTCAGTCTAACTCACTAAAATCAGCACACCCATCTCTCAATCTAACTCACTAACACAAGCTCACCCACCTATTAGTCTAACTCACTAAAAGCAGCTTCCCCATCTCTCAGTCTAACTCACTAAAATCAGCGCACCCATCTCTCAGTCTAACTCACTAAAACCAGTCCACCCATCTCTCAGTCTAACTCACTAAAACCAGCCTCCCCATCTCTCAGTCTAATTCACAAAAATCAGTCTACCCATCTCTCAGTCCAACTCACTAAAACCAGCTTCCCCATCTCTGAGTATAACTCACTAAAACCAGCACACCCATCTCTCAATCTGACTCACTAACACAAGCTCACCCACCTATTAGTCCAACTCACTAAAAGCAGTCCACCCAACTCTCAGTCTAACTCACTAAAACCAGCCTCCCCATCGCTCAGTCTAACTCACTAAAACCAGTCCACCCATTTCTCAGTCTAACTCACTAAAACCAGCACACCCACCAGTTAGTCTAACTCACTAAAACCAGCCTACCCAGCTCTCAATCTAACGCACTAAAACCAGTCCACCCACCTCTCTGTCTAACTCACTAAAACCACCCTCCCCATCTCACAGTGTAACTCACTAAAACCAGTCCACCGATCTCTCAGTCTAACTCAATATAACCAGCTTCCCCATCACTCAGTCTAACTCACTATAACCAGTCCATCCTCCTGCCAGTCTAACTCAATTAAACCAGCTCACCCACCTCTCAGTCGGCCTCACTAAAACCAGTCCACCCACCTCTCAGTCTAACTCACTAAAACCAGCCTCCCCATCGCTCAATCAAACTCACTAAAACCAGTCACCCATTTCTCAGTCTAACTCACTAAAACCAGCACACCCACCTGTTAGTCTAACTCACTAAAACGAGTACACCCACCTCTCAGTCTAATTCACTAAAACCAGTCCACCCACCTCTCAGTCGAAATGACTAAAACCAGCACACCCATCTCTCAGTCTAACTCACTAAAACCAGCATCCCCATCTCTCCGTCGAACTCACTAAACCAGTCCACCCATCTGTCAGTCTAACTCACTAAAACCAGCTTCCCCATCTCTCAGTCTAACTCACTAACACAAGCTCACCCACCTATTAGTCTAACTCACTAAAACCAGTCCACCCAGCTCTCAGTCTAACTCACTAAAACCAGTCCACCCACCTCTCAGTCTAACTCACTAAAACCAGCTCACCCACCTGTTAGTCTAACTCACTAAAACCAGCACACCCACCTCTCAGTCAAACACACTAAAACCAACACAACCTTCTCTCAATCTAACTCACTAAAACCAGCACACCCACCTGTTAGTCTAACTCACTAAAACCAGTACACCCACCTCTCAGTCTAACTCACTAAAACCAGCCTCCCCATCTCTCAGTCTAACTCACTAAAACAAGCACACCCACCCCTCAGTCTAACTCACTAAAACCAGTCCACCCATCTCTCAGTCTAACTCGCTAAAACCAGCCTCCCCATCTCTCAGTCTAATTCACTAAAACCAGTCCACCCATCTCTCAGTCTAACTCACTAAAACCAGCTTCCCCATCTCTGAGTCTAACTCAATAAACCAGCACACCCATCGCTCAATCTAACTCACTAACACAAGCTCACCCACCTATTAGTCTAACTCACTAAAAGCGGCTTCCCCATCTCTCAGTCAAACTCACTAAAACCAGCGCACCCACCTCACAGTCTAACTCACTAAAACCAGCACACCCCCTCTCTCAGTCTAACTCACTAAAACCAGCACACCCACCTCTCAGTCTAACTCACTAAAACCAGCCTCCCCATCGCTCAGTCTAACTCACTAAAACCAGCACACCCACCAGTTAGTCTAACTCACTAAAACCAGCACACCAACCTGTTAGTCTAACTCACTAAAACCAGTCCACCCACCTCTCAGTCGAAATGACTAAAACCAGCACACCCATCTCTCAGTCGAACTCACTAAAACCAGCATCCCCATCTCTCAGTCTAACTCACTAAAACCCGTCCACCCATCTGTCAGTCTAACTCACTAAAACCAGCTTCCCCATCTCTCAGTCTAACTCACTAAAATCAGCACACCCATCTCTCAATCTAACTCACTAACACAAGCTCACCCACCTATTAGTCTAACTCAATAAAAGCAGCTTCCCCATCTCTCAGTTTAACTCACTAAAATCAGCGCACCCATCTCTCAGTCTAACTCACTAAAACCAGTCCACCCATCTCTCAGTCCAACTCACTAAAACCAGCTTCCCCATCTCTGAGTATAACTCACTAAAACCAGCACACCCATCTCTCAATCTGACTCACTAACACAAGCTCACCCACCTATTAGTCCAACTCACTAAAAGCAGTCCACCCAACTCTCAGTCTAACTCACTAAAACCAGCCTCCCCATCGCTCAGTCTAACTCACTAAAACCAGTCCACCCATTTCTCAGTCTAACTCACTAAAACCAGTACACCCACCTCTCAGTCTAATTCACTAAAACCAGTCCACCCACCTCTCAGTCGAAATGACTAAAACCAGCACACCCATCTTTCAGTCTAACTCACTAAATCCAGCATCCCCATCTCTCAGTCTAACTCACTAAAACCAGTCTACCCATCTGTCAGTCTAACTCACGAAAACCAGCTTCCCCATCTCTCAGTCTAACTCACTAAAATCAGCACACCCATCTCTCAATCTAACTCACTAACACAAGCTCACCCACCTATTAGTCTAACTCACTAAAAGCAGCTTCCCCATCTCTCAGTCTAACTCACTAAAATCAGCGCACCCACCTCACAGTCTAACTCACTAACACCAGTCCACCCAGCTCTCTGTCTAACTCACTAAAACCAGTCCACCCACCTCTCAGTCTAACTCACTAAAACCAACTAACCCACCTGTTAGTCTAACTCACTAAAACCAGCACACCCACCTGTTAGTCTAACTCACTAAAACCAGTACACCCACCGCTCAGTCTAATTCACTAAAACCAGTCCACCCATCTGTCAGTCTAACTCACTAAAACCAGCGCACCCATCTCTCAGTCTAACTCACTAAAATCAGCACACCCACCTCTCAGTCAAACACACTAAAACCAACATAACCTTCTCTCAATCTAATTCACTAAAACCAGCACACCCACCTGTTAGTCCAACTCACTAAAACCAGCACAGCCACCTGCTCGTCTAACTCACTAAAACCAGTCCATCAACCTCTCAGTCTAACTCACTAAAATCAGCGCACCCATCTCTCAGTCTAACTCACTAAAACCAGTCCACCCATCTCTCAGTCTAACTCACTAAAACCAGCCTCCCCATCTCTCAGTCTAATTCACAAAAATCAGTCCACCCATCTCTCAGTCCAACTCACTAAAACCAGCTTCCCCATCTCTGAGTATAACTCACTAAAACCAGCACACCCATCTCTCAATCTGACTCACTAACACAAGCTCACCCACCTATTAGTCCAACTCACTAAAAGCAGTCCACCCAACTCTCAGTCTAACTCACTAAAACCAGCCTCCCCATCGCTCAGTCTAACTCACTAAAACCAGTCCACCCATTTCTCAGTCTAACTCACTAAAACCAGCACACCCACCAGTTAGTCTAACTCACTAAAACCAGCCTACCCAGCTCTCAATCTAACGCACTAAAACCAGTCCACCCACCTCTCTGTCTAACTCACTAAAACCACCCTCCCCATCTCACAGTGTAACTCACTAAAACCAGTCCACCGATCTCTCAGTCTAACTCAATATAACCAGCTTCCCCATCACTCAGTCTAACTCACTATAACCAGTCCATCCTCCTGCCAGTCTAACTCAATTAAACCAGCTCACCCACCTCTCAGTCGGCCTCACTAAAACCAGTCCACCCACCTCTCAGTCTAACTCACTAAAACCAGCCTCCCCATCGCTCAATCAAACTCACTAAAACCAGTCCACCCATTTCTCAGTCTAACTCACTAAAACAGCACACCCACCTGTTAGTCTAACTCACTAAAACGAGTACACCCACCTCTCAGTCTAATTCACTAAAACCAGTCCACCCACCTCTCAGTCGAAATGACTAAAACCAGCACACCCATCTCTCAGTCTAACTCACTAAAACCAGCATCCCCATCTCTCCGTCGAACTCACTAAAACCAGTCCACCCATCTGTCAGTCTAACTCACTAAAACCAGCTTCCCCATCTCTCAGTCTAACTCACTAACACAAGCTCACCCACCTATTAGTCTAACTCACTAAAACCAGTCCACCCAGCTCTCAGTCTAACTCACTAAAACCAGTCCACCCACCTCTCAGTCTAACTCACTAAAACCAGCTCACCCACCTGTTAGTCTAACTCACTAAAACCAGCACACCCACCTCTCAGTCAAACACACTAAAACCAACACAACCTTCTCTCAATCTAACTCACTAAAACCAGCACACCCACCTGTTAGTCTAACTCACTAAAACCAGTACACCCACCTCTCAGTCTAACTCACTAAAACCAGCCTCCCCATCTCTCAGTCTAACTCACTAAAACAAGCACACCCACCCCTCAGTCTAACTCACTAAAACCAGTCCACCCATCTCTCAGTCTAACTCGCTAAAACCAGCCTCCCCATCTCTCAGTCTAACTCACTAAAACCAGTCCACCCATCTCTCAGTCTAACTCACTAAAACCAGCTTCCCCATCTCTGAGTCTAACTCAATAAAACCAGCACACCCATCGCTCAATCTAACTCACTAACACAAGCTCACCCACCTATTAGTCTAACTCACTAAAAGCGGCTTCCCCATCTCTCAGTCAAACTCACTAAAACCAGCGCACCCACCTCACAGTCTAACTCACTAAAACCAGCACACCCCCTCTCTCAGTCTAACTCACTAAAACCAGCTTCCCCATCTCTGAGTATAACTCACTAAAACCAGCACACCCATCTCTCAATCTGACTCACTAACACAAGCTCACCCACCTATTAGTCCAACTCACTAAAAGCAGTCCACCCAACTCTCAGTCTAACTCACTAAAACCAGCCTCCCCATCGCTCAGTCTAACTCACTAAAACCAGTCCACCCATTTCTCAGTCTAACTCACTAAAACCAGTACACCCACCTCTCAGTCTAATTCACTAAAACCAGTCCACCCACCTCTCAGTCGAAATGACTAAAACCAGCACACCCATCTTTCAGTCTAACTCACTAAATCCAGCATCCCCATCTCTCAGTCTAACTCACTAAAACCAGTCTACCCATCTGTCAGTCTAACTCACGAAAACCAGCTTCCCCATCTCTCAGTCTAACTCACTAAAATCAGCACACCCATCTCTCAATCTAACTCACTAACACAAGCTCACCCACCTATTAGTCTAACTCACTAAAAGCAGCTTCCCCATCTCTCAGTCTAACTCACTAAAATCAGCGCACCCACCTCACAGTCTAACTCACTAACACCAGTCCACCCAGCTCTCTGTCTAACTCACTAAAACCAGTCCACCCACCTCTCAGTCTAACTCACTAAAACCAACTAACCCACCTGTTAGTCTAACTCACTAAAACCAGCACACCCACCTGTTAGTCTAACTCACTAAAACCAGTACACCCACCGCTCAGTCTAATTCACTAAACCAGTCCACCCATCTGTCAGTCTAACTCACTAAAACCAGCGCACCCATCTCTCAGTCTAACTCACTAAAATCAGCACACCCACCTCTCAGTCAAACACACTAAAACCAACATAACCTTCTCTCAATCTAATTCACTAAAACCAGCACACCCACCTGTTAGTCCAACTCACTAAAACCAGCACAGCCACCTGCTCGTCTAACTCACTAAAACCAGTCCATCAACCTCTCAGTCTAACTCACTAAAACCAGCACACCCCTTCTCTCATTCTAACTCACTAAAACCAGCGCACCCATCTCTCAGTCTAACTCACAAAAACCAGCCTCCGCATCTCTAAGTCTAATACACTAAAACCAGTCCACCCATCTATCAGTCTAACTCACTAAAACCAGCACACCCATTTCTCAATCTAACTCACTAACACCAGCTGACCCACCTATGAGTCTAACTCACTAAAACCAGCTTCCCCATATCTCAGTCTAACTCAGTAAAACCAGCAAACCCACCTCTCAGTCTAACTCACTAAAACCAGTCCACCCACCTCTCGGTCTAACTCACTAAAACCAGCACAACCATCTCTCAGACAAACTCAATAAAACCAGTCCACCCACCTCTCAGCCTAACTCACTAAAACCAGTCCACCCCTCTCTCAGTCTAATTCACTAAAACCAGTACACCCACCTGTTAGTCTAACTCACTAAAACCAGCACACCCAGCTCTCAGTCTAACTCACTACAACCAGCCTCCCCATCTCTCAGTCTTATTCACTAAAACCAGTCGACTCATCTCTCAGTCTAACTCACTAAAACCAACTTCCCCATCTCTCAGTCTAACTCACTAAAACCAGCACACACATCTCTCAATCTAACTCACTAACACAAGCTGACACACCTATTAGTCTAACTCACTAAAACCAGCACACCCATCTCTCAATCTAACTCACTAACACAAGCTCACGCACCTATTAGTCTAACTCACAAAAAGCAGCTTCCCCATCTCTCAGTCTAAGTCACTAAAACCAGCGCACCCACCTCACAGTCTAACACACTAAAACCAGTCCACCCACCTCTCAGTCTAACTCACTATAACCAGCCTACCCAGCTCTCAATCTAACGCACTAAAACCAGTCCACCCACCTCTCAGTCTAACTCACTAAAACCAGCCTCCCCATCTCATACTGTAACTCACTAAAACCAGTCCACCGATCTCTCAGTCTAACTCAATATAACCAGCTTCCCCATCTCTCTGGGTAACTCACTAAAACCAGCACAACCATCTCTCAATCTAACATATTAAAACCAGTCCACCCACATCTCAGTCTAACTCACTAAAACCAGTCCACCCACCTCTCAGTCTAACTCACTAAAACCAGCCTCCCCATCGCTCAGTCTAACTAACTAAAACCAGTCCACCAATTTCTCAGTCTAACTCACTAAAATCACCAGACCCACCAGTTAGTCTAACTCACTGAAACCAGCACACCCACCTGTTAGTCTAACTCACAAAAACCAGCACACCCGCCTCTCAGTCTAACTCACTAAAACCAGTCCACCAAACTCTCAGTCTAACTCACTAAAACAAACTTCCCCATCTCTAAGTCTAACTCACTAAAACCAGTACACCCGCCTCTCAGTCTAACTCACTAAAACCAGTCCACCCACCTCTCAGTCTAACTCACTAAAACCAACTTCCCCATCTCTCTGTCTAACTCACTAAAACCAGCACACCCATCTCTCAATCTAACTCACTAACACCAGCTGACCCACCTATTAGTCTAACTCACTAAAACCAGCTTCCCCATATCTTAGTCAAACTCACTAAATCCAGCACCACCATCTCTCAGTCTAACTCACTAAAACCAGTCCACCCACCTCTCAGTCTAACTCACTAAAACCAGCACACCCCCTCTCACAGTCAAACTCACTAAAACCAGCACACCCACCTCTCAGTGTAACTCACTAAAACCAGTCCACCCATCCCTCAGTCTAACTTACTAAAACCAGCACACCCATCTCTCAATCAAACTCACTAACACAAGCTCAGCCACCTATTAGTCTAACTCACTGAAAGCAGCTTCCCCATCTCTCAGTCTAACTCACTAAAACCAGCTCACCCACCTGTTAGTCTAACTCACTAAAACCAGCACACCCACCTCTCAGTCAAACACACTAAAACCAACACAATCTTCTCTCAATCTAACTCACCAAAACCAGCACACCCACCTGTTAGTCTAACTCACTAAAACCAGCACACCCACCTGTTAGTCTAACTCACTAAAACCAGCACACCCACCTGTTCGTCTAACTCACTAAAACCAGCACACCCCCTCTCTCAGTCTAACTCACTAAAACCAGCACACCCACCTCTCAGTCTAACTCACTAAAACCAGTCCACCCATCTCTCAGTCTAACTCACTAAAACCAGCCTCCCAATCTCTCAGTCTAATTCACTAAAATCAGTCCACCCATCTCTCAGTCCAACTCACTAAAACCAGCTTCCCCATCTCTGAGTATAACTCACTAAAACCAGCACACCCATCTCTCAATCTGACTCACTAACACAAGCTCACCCACCTATTAGTCCAACTCACTAAAAGCAGCTTCCCCATCTCTCAAACTAACTCACTAAAACCAGTGCACCCACCTCTCAGTCTAACTCACTAAAACCAGCCTACCCATCTCTCAGTCTTATTCACTAAAACCAGTCCACTCATCTCTCAGTCTAACTCACTAAAACCAACTTCCCCATCTCTCAGTCTAAATCACTAAAACCAGCACACCCATCTCTCAATCTAACTCACTAACACAAGCTCACCCACCTATTAGTCTAACTCACTAAAAGCAGCTTCCCCATCTCTCAGTCTAACTCACTAAAATCAGCGCACCCACCTCACAGTCTAACTCACTAACACCAGTCCACCCAGCTCTCTGTCTAACTCACTAAAACCAGCTAACCCACCTGTTAGTCTAACTCACTAAAACCAGCACACCCACCAGTTAGTCTAACTCACTAAAACCAGCACACCCACCTGTTAGTCTAACTCACTAAAACCAGTACACCCACCTCTCAGTCTAATTCACTAAAACCAGTCCACCCACCACTCAGTCGAAATGACTAAAACCAGCACACCCATCTTTCAGTCTAACTCACTAAAACCAGCATCCCCATCTCTCAGTCTAACTCACTAAAACCAGTCTACCCATCTGTCAGTCTAACTCACGAAAACCAGCTTCCCCATCTCTCAGTCTAACTCACTAAAACCAGCACACCCATCTCTCAATCTGACTCACTAACACTAGCTCACCCACCTATTAGTCCAACTCACTAAAAGCAGTCCACCCAACTCTCAGTCTAACTCACTAAAACCAGCCTCCCCATCGCTCAGTCTAACTCACTAAAACCAGTCCACCCATTTCTCAGTCTAACTCACTAAAACCAGCCTACCCAGCTCTCAATCTAACGCACTAAAACCAGTCCACCCACCTCTCTGTCTAACTCACTAAAACCACCCTCCCCATCTCACAGTGTAACTCACTAAAACCAGTCCACCGATCTCTCAGTCTAACTCAATATAACCAGCTTCCCCATCACTCAGTCTAACTCACTATAACCAGTCCATCCTCCTGCCAGTCTAACTCAATTAAACCAGCTCACCCACCTCTCAGTCGGCCTCACTAAAACCAGTCCACCCACCTCTCAGTCTAACTCACTAAAACCAGCCTCCCCATCGCTCAATCAAACTCACTAAAACCAGTCCACCCATTTCTCAGTCTAACTCACTAAAACCAGCACACCCACCTGTTAGTCTAACTCACTAAAACGAGTACACCCACCTCTCAGTCTAATTCACTAAAACCAGTCCACCCACCTCTCAGTCGAAATGACTAAAACCAGCACACCCATCTCTCAGTCTAACTCACTAAAACCAGCATCCCCATCTCTCCGTCGAACTCACTAAAACCAGTCCACCCATCTGTCAGTCTAACTCACTAAAACCAGCTTCCCCATCTCTCAGTCTAACTCACTAACACAAGCTCACCCACCTATTAGTCTAACTCACTAAAACCAGTCCACCCAGCTCTCAGTCTAACTCACTAAAACCAGTCCACCCACCTCTCAGTCTAACTCACTAAAACCAGCTCACCCACCTGTTAGTCTAACTCACTAAAACCAGCACACCCACCTCTCAGTCAAACACACTAAAACCAACACAACCTTCTCTCAATCTAACTCACTAAAACCAGCACACCCACCTGTTAGTCTAACTCACTAAAACCAGTACACCCACCTCTCAGTCTAACTCACTAAAACCAGCCTCCCCATCTCTCAGTCTAATTCACTAAAACCAGTCCACCCATCTCTCAGTCTAACTCACTAAAACTAGCTTCCCCATCTCTCAGTCTAACTCACTAAAACAAGCACACCCACCCCTCAGTCTAACTCACTAAAACCAGTCCACCCATCTCTCAGTCTAACTCGCTAAAACCAGCCTCCCCATCTCTCAGTCTAATTCACTAAAACCAGTCCACCCATCTCTCAGTCTAACTCACTAAAACCAGCTTCCCCATCTCTGAGTCTAACTCAATAAAACCAGCACACCCATCGCTCAATCTAACTCACTAACACAAGCTCACCCACCTATTAGTCTAACTCACTAAAAGCGGCTTCCCCATCTCTCAGTCAAACTCACTAAAACCAGCGCACCCACCTCTCAGTCTAACTCACTAAAACCAGCACACCCACCTCTCAGTCTAACTCACTAAAACCAGCCTCCCCATCGCTCAGTCTAAATCACTAAAACCAGTCCACCCATTTCTCAGTCTAACTCACTAAAACCAGCACACCCACCAGTTAGTCTAACTCACTAAAACCAGCACACCAACCTGTTAGTCTAACTCACTAAAACCAGTCCACCCACCTCTCAGTCGAAATGACTAAAACCAGCACACCCATCTCTCAGTCGAACTCATTAAAACCAGCTTCCCCATCTCTCAGTCTAACTCACTAAAATCAGCACACCCATCTCTCAATCTAACTCACTAACACAAGCTCACCCACCTATTAGTCTAACTCACTAAAAGCAGCTTCCCCATCTCTCAGTCTAACTCACTAAAATCAGCGCACCCATCTCTCAGTCTAACTCACTAAAACCAGTCCACCCATCTCTCAGTCCAACTCACTAAAACCAGCTTCCCCATCTCTGAGTATAACTCACGAAAACCAGCACACCCATCTCTCAATCTGACTCACTAACACAAGCTCACCCACCTATTAGTCCAACTCACTAAAAGCAGTCCACCCAACTCTCAGTCTAACTCACTAAAACCAGCCTCCCCATCGCTCAGTCTAACTCACTAAAACCAGTCCACCCATTTCTCAGTCTAACTCACTAAAACCAGTACACCCACCTCTCAGTCTAATTCACTAAAACCAGTCCACCCACCTCTCAGTCGAAATGACTAAAACCAGCACACCCATCTTTCAGTCTAACTCACTAAATCCAGCATCCCCATCTCTCAGTCTAACTCACTAAAACCAGTCTACCCATCTGTCAGTCTAACTCACGAAAACCAGCTTCCCCATCTCTCAGTCTAACTCACTAAAATCAGCACACCCATCTCTCAATCTAACTCACTAACACAAGCTCACCCACCTATTAGTCTAACTCACTAAAAGCAGCTTCCCCATCTCTCAGTCTAACTCACTAAAATCAGCGCACCCACCTCACAGTCTAACTCACTAACACCAGTCCACCCAGCTCTCTGTCTAACTCACTAAAACCAGTCCACCCACCTCTCAGTCTAACTCACTAAAACCAACTAACCCACCTGTTAGTCTAACTCACTAAAACCAGCACACCCACCTGTTAGTCTAACTCACTAAAACCAGTACACCCACCGCTCAGTCTAATTCACTAAAACCAGTCCACCCACCTCTCAGTCGAAATGACTAAAACCAGCACACCCATCTCTCAGTCTAACTCACTAAAACCAGCATCCCCATCTCTCTGTCTAACTCACTAAAACCAGTCCACCCATCTGTCAGTCTAACTCACTAAAACCAGCTTCCCCATCTCTCAGTCTAACTCACTAAAATCAGCACACCCACCTCTCAGTGAAACACACTAAAACCAACATAACCTTCTCTCAATCTAATTCACTAAAACCAGCACCCCCACCTGATAGTCCAACTCACTAAAACCAGCACAGCCACCTGTTCGTCTAACTCACTAAAACCAGTCCATCAACCTCTCAGTCTAACTCACTAAAACCAGCACACCCCTTCTCTCAGTCTAATTCACTAAACCCAGTCCACCCATCTCTCATTCTAACTCACTAAAACCAGCGCACCCATCTCTCAGTCTAACTCACAAAAACCAGCCTCCGCATCTCTAAGTCTAATACACTAAAACCAGTCCACCCATCTATCAGTCTAACTCACTAAAACCAGCACACCCATTTCTCAATCTAACTCACTAACACCAGCTGTCCCACCTATGAGTCTAACTCACTAAAACCAGCTTCCCCATATCTCAGTCTAACTCAGTAAAACCAGCAAACCCACCTCTCAGTCTAACTCACTAAAACCAGTCCACCCACCTCTCGGTCTAACTCACTAAAACCAGCACAACCATCTCTCAGACAAACTCACTAAAACCAGTCCACCCACCTCTCAGCCTAACTCACTAAAACCAGTCCACCCCTCTCTCAGTCTAATTCACTAAAACCAGTACACCCACCTGTTAGTCTAACTCACTAAAACCAGCACACCCAGCTCTCAGTCTAACTCACTACAACCAGCCTCCCCATCTCTCAGTCTTATTCACTAAAACCAGTCGACTCATCTCTCAGTCTAACTCACTAAAACCAACTTCCCCATCTCTCAGTCTAACTCACTAAAACCAGCACACACATCTCTCAATCTAACTCACTAACACAAGCTGACACACCTATTAGTCTAACTCACTAAAACCAGCACACCCATCTCTCAATCTAACTCACTAACACAAGCTCACGCACCTATTAGTCTAACTCACAAAAAGCAGCTTCCCCATCTCTCAGTCTAAGTCACTAAAACCAGCGCACCCACCTCACAGTCTAACACACTAAAACCAGTCCACCCACCTCTCAGTCTAACTCACTATAACCAGCCTACCCAGCTCTCAATCTAACGCACTAAAACCAGTCCACCCACCTCTCAGTCTAACTCACTAAAACCAGCCTCCCCATCTCATACTGTAACTCACTAAAACCAGTCCACCGATCTCTCAGTCTAACTCAATATAACCAGCTTCCCCATCTCTCTGGGTAACTCACTAAAACCAGCACAACCATCTCTCAATCTAACATATTAAAACCAGTCCACCCACATCTCAGTCTAACTCACTAAAACCAGTCCACCCACCTCTCAGTCTAACTCACTAAAACCAGCCTCCCCATCGCTCAGTCTAACTAACTAAAACCAGTCCACCAATTTCTCAGTCTAACTCACTAAAATCACCAGACCCACCAGTTAGTCTAACTCACTGAAACCAGCACACCCACCTGTTAGTCTAACTCACAAAAACCAGCACACCCGCCTCTCAGTCTAACTCACTAAAACCAGTCCACCAAACTCTCAGTCTAACTCACTAAAACAAACTTCCCCATCTCTAAGTCTAACTCACTAAAACCAGTACACCCGCCTCTCAGTCTAACTCACTAAAACCAGTCCACCCACCTCTCAGTCTAACTCACTAAAACCAACTTCCCCATCTCTCTGTCTAACTCACTAAAACCAGCACACCCATCTCTCAATCTAACTCACTAACACCAGCTGACCCACCTATTAGTCTAACTCACTAAAACCAGCTTCCCCATATCTTAGTCAAACTCACTAAATCCAGCACCACCATCTCTCAGTCTAACTCACTAAAACCAGTCCACCCACCTCTCAGTCTAACTCACTAAAACCAGCACACCCCCTCTCACAGTCAAACTCACTAAAACCAGCACACCCACCTCTCAGTGTAACTCACTAAAACCAGTCCACCCATCCCTCAGTCTAACTTACTAAAACCAGCACACCCATCTCTCAATCAAACTCACTAACACAAGCTCAGCCACCTATTAGTCTAACTCACTGAAAGCAGCTTCCCCATCTCTCAGTCTAACTCACTAAAACCAGCTCACCCACCTGTTAGTCTAACTCACTAAAACCAGCACACCCACCTCTCAGTCAAACACACTAAAACCAACACAATCTTCTCTCAATCTAACTCACCAAAACCAGCACACCCACCTGTTAGTCTAACTCACTAAAACCAGCACACCCACCTGTTCGTCTAACTCACTAAAACCAGTACACCCACCTCTCAGTCTAACTCACTAAAACCAGCACACCCCCTCTCTCAGTCTAACTCACTAAAACCAGCACACCCCCTCTCTCAGTCTAACTCACTAAAACCAGCACACCCACCTCTCAGTCTAACTCACTAAAACCAGTCCACCCATCTCTCAGTCTAACTCACTAAAACCAGCCTCCCAATCTCTCAGTCTAATTCACTAAAATCAGTCCACCCATCTCTCAGTCCAACTCACTAAAACCAGCTTCCCCATCTCTGAGTATAACTCACTAAAACCAGCACACCCATCTCTCAATCTGACTCACTAACACAAGCTCACCCACCTATTAGTCCAACTCACTAAAAGCAGCTTCCCCATCTCTCAAACTAACTCACTAAAACCAGTGCACCCACCTCTCAGTCTAACTCACTAAAACCAGCCTACCCATCTCTCAGTCTTATTCACTAAAACCAGTCCACTCATCTCTCAGTCTAACTCACTAAAACCAACTTCCCCATCTCTCAGTCTAAATCACTAAAACCAGCACACCCATCTCTCAATCTAACTCACTAACACAAGCTCACCCACCTATTAGTCTAACTCACTAAAAGCAGCTTCCCCATCTCTCAGTCTAACTCACTAAAATCAGCGCACCCACCTCACAGTCTAACTCACTAACACCAGTCCACCCAGCTCTCTGTCTAACTCACTAAAACCAGTCCACCCCCCTCTCAGTCTAACTCACTAAAACCAGCTAACCCACCTGTTAGTCTAACTCACTAAAACCAGCACACCCACCAGTTAGTCTAACTCACTAAAACCAGCACACCCACCTGTTAGTCTAACTCACTAAAACCAGTACACCCACCTCTCAGTCTAATTCACTAAAACCAGTCCACCCACCTCTCAGTCGAAATGACTAAAACCAGCACACCCATCTTTCAGTCTAACTCACTAAAACCAGCATCCCCATCTCTCAGTCTAACTCACTAAAACCAGTCTACCCATCTGTCAGTCTAACTCACGAAAACCAGCTTCCCCATCTCTCAGTCTAACTCACTAAAATCAGCACACCCATCTCTCAATCTAACTCACTAACACAAGCTCACCCACCTATTAGTCTAACTCACTAAAAGTAGCTTCCCCATCTCTCAGTCTAACTCACTAAAATCAGCGCACCCACCTCACAGTCTAACTCACTAACACCAGTCCACCCAGCTCTCTGTCTAACTCACTAAAACCAGTCCACCCACCTCTCAGTCTAACTCACTAAAACCAGCTAACCCACCTGTTAGTCTAACTCACTAAAACCAGCACACCCACCTGTTAGTCTAACTCACTAAAACCAGTACACCCACCGCTCAGTCTAATTCACTAAAACCAGTCCACCCACCTCTCAGTCGAAATGACTAAAACCAGCACACCCACCTCTCAGTCTAACTCACTAAAACCAGTCCACCCATCTGTCAGTCTAACTCACTAAAACCAGCTTCCCCATCTCTCAGTCTAACTCACTAAAATCAGCACACCCACCTCTCAGTCAAACACACTAAAACCAACATAACCTTCTCTCAATCTAATTCACTAAAACCAGCACACCCACCTGTTAGTCCAACTCACTAAAACCAGTACACCCACCTCACAGTCTAACTCACTAAAACCAGTCCATCAACCTCTCAGTCTAACTCACTAAAACCAGCACACCCCTTCTCTCATTCTAACTCACTAAAACCAGCGCACCCATCTCTCAGTCTAACTCACAAAAACCAGCCTGCGCATCTCTCAGCCTAATACACTAAAACCAGTCCACCCATCTCTCAGTCTAACTCACTAAAACCAGCACACCCATTTCTCAATCTAACTCACTAACACAAGCTGGCCCACCTATGAGTCTAACTCACTAAAACCAGCTTCCCCATATCTCAGTCTAACTCAGTAAAACCAGCAAACCCACCTCTCAGTCTAACTCACTAAAACCAGTCCACCCACCTCTCGGTCTAACTCACTAAAACCAGCACAACCATCTCTCAGACAAACTCACTAAAACCAGTCCACCCACCTCTCAGTCTAACTCACTAAAACCAGTCCACCCCTCTCTCAGTCTAACTCACTAAAACCAGCACACCCACCTCTCAGTCTAACTCACTAAAACCAGTCCACCCATCTCTCAGTCTAACTCACTAAAACCAGCCTCCCCATCCCTCTGTCTAATTCACTAAAACCAGTACACCCACCTGTTAGTCTAACTCACTAAAACCAGCACACCCAGATCTCAGTCTAACTCACTACAACCAGCCTCCCCATCTCTCAGTCTTATTCACTAAAACCAGTCGACTCATCTCTCAGTCTAACTCACTAAAACCAACTTCCCCATCTCTCAGTCTAACTCACTAAAACCAGCACACCCATCTCTCAATCTAACTCACTAACACAAGCTGACACACCTATTAGTCTAACTCACTAAAACCAGCACACCCATCTCTCAATCTAACTCACTAACACAAGCTCACACACCTATTAGTCTAACTCACAAAAAGCAGCTTCCCCATCTCTCAGTCTAAGTCACTAAAACCAGCGCACCCACCTCACAGTCTAACACACTAAAACCAGTCCACCCACCTCTCAGTCTAACTCACTAAAACCAGCCTACCCAGCTCTCAATCTAACGCACTAAAACCAGTCCACCCACCTCTCAGTCTAACTCACTAAAACCAGTCTCCCCATCTCATACTGTAACTCACTAAAACCAGTCCACCGATCTCTCAGTCTAACTCAATATAACCAGCTTCCCCATCTCTCTGGGTAACTCACTAAAACCAGCACAACCATCTCTCAATCTAACATATTAAAACCAGTCCACCCACAGCTCAGTCTAACTCACTAAAACTAGTCCATTCACCTCTCAGTCTAACTCACTTAAACCAGCTCACTCCCCTCTCAGTCTGCCTCACTAAAACCAGTCCACCCACCTCTCAGTCTAACTCACTAAAACCAGCCTCCCCATCGCTCAGCCTAACTCACTAAAACCAGTCCACCAATTTCTCAGTCTAACTCACTAAAATCACCAGACCCACCAGTTAGTCTAACTCACTGAAACCAGCACACCCACCTGTTAGTCTAACTCACAAAAACCAGCACACCCGCCTCTCAGTCTAACTCACTAAAACCAGTCCACCCAACTCTCAGTCTAACTCACTAAAACAAACTTCCCCATCTCTAAGTCTAACTCACTAAAACCAGTACACCCGCCTCTCAGTCTAACTCACTAAAACCAGTCCACCCTCCTCTCAGTCTAACTCACTAAAACCAACTTCCCCATCTCTCTGTCTAACTCACTAAAAACAGCACACCCATCTCTCAATCTAACTCACTAACACCAGCTGACCCACCTATTAGTCTAACTCACTAAAACCAGCTTCCCCATATCTCAGTCTAACTCACTAAATCAAGCACAACCATCTCTCAGTCTAACTCACTAAAACCAGTCCACCCACCTCTCAGTCTAACTCACTAAAACCAGCACACCCACTCTCACAGTCTAACTCACTAAAACCAGCACACCCACCTCTCAGTGTAACTCACTAAAACCAGTCCACCCATCCCTCAGTCTAACTCACTAAAACCAGCACACCCATCTCTCAATCAAACTCACTAACACAAGCTCAGCCACCTATTAGTCTAACTCACTGAAAGCAGCTTCCCCATCTCTCAGTCTAACTCACTAAAACCAGCTCACCCACCTGTTAGTCTAACTCACTAAAACCAGCACACCCACCTGTCAGCCAAACACACTAAAACCAACACAATCTTCTCTCAATCTAACTCACCAAAACCAGCACACCCACCTGTTAGTCTAACTCACAAAAACCAGCACACCCACCTGTTCGTCTAACTCACTAAAACCAGTACACCCACCTCAGTCTAACTCACTAAAACCAGCACACCCCCTCTCTGTCTAACTCACTAAAACCAGCACACCCACCTCTCAGTGTAACTCACTAAAACCAGTCCACCCATCCCTCAGTCTAACTCACTAAAACCAGCACACCCATCTCTCAATCAAACTCACTAACACAAGCTCAGCCACCTATTAGTCTAACTCACTGAAAGCAGCTTCCCCATCTCTCAGTCTAACTCACTAAAACCAGCTCACCCACCTGTTAGTCTAACTCACTAAAACCAGCACACCCACCTCTCAGTCAAACACACTAAAACCAACACAATCTTCTCTCAATCTAACTCACTAAAACCAGCACACCCCCTCTCTCAGTCTAACTCACTAAAACCAGCCTCCCAATCTCTCAGTCTAATTCACTAAAATCAGTCCACCCATCTCTCAGTCCAACTCACTAAAACCAGCTTCCCCATCTCTGACTATAACTCACTAAAACCAGCACACCCATCTCTCAATCAGACTCACTAACACAAGCTCACCCACCTATTAGTCCAACTCACTAAAAGCAGCTTCCCCATCTCTCAAACTAACTCACTAAAACCAGTGCACCCACCTCTCAGTCTAACTCACTAAAACCAGCCTACCCAACTCTCAATCTAACGCACTAAAACCAGTACACCCACCTCTCAGTCTAACTCACTAAAACCAGCACACCCCTTCTCTCAGTCTAACTCACTAAAACCAGCGCACCCATCTCTCAGACTAACTCACTAAAACCAGCCTCCCCATCTCTCAGTCTTATTCACTAAAACCAGTCCACTCATCTCTCAGTCTAACTCACTAAAACCAACTTCCCCATCTCTCAGTCTAACTCACTAAAACCAACACACCCATCTCTCAATCTAACTCACTAACACAAGCTGACACACCTATTAGTCTAACTCACTAAAACCAGCTTCCCCATATCTCAGTCTAACTCACTAAAACCAGTCCACCCAACTCTCAGTCTAACTCACTAAAACCAGCACAACCATCTCACAGACTAACTCACTAAAACCAGTCCACCCATCTCTCAGTCTAACTCACTAAAACCAGCCTCCCCATCTCTCAGTCTAATTCACTAAAACCAGTCCACCCATCTCTCATTCTAACTCAGTAAAACCAGCTTCCCCATCTCTGAGTCTAACTCACTAAAACCAGCACACCCATCTCTCAATGTAACTCACTAACACAAGCTCACACACCTATTAGTCTAACTCACAAAAAGCAGCTTCCCCATCTCTCAGTCTAAGTCACTAAAACCAGCGCACCCACCTCACAGTCTAACACACTAAAACCAGCCTACCGAGCTCTCAATTTAACGCACTAAAACCAGTCCACCCACCTCTCAGTCTAACTCACTAAAACCAGCACAACCATCTCTCAGTCTAACTCACTAAAACCAGTCCACCGATCTCTCGGTCTAACTCAATATAACCAACTTCCCCATCTCTCTGGGTACCTCACTAAAACCAGCACAGCCATCTCTCAATCTAACATATTAAAACCAGTCCACCCACATCTCAGTCTAACTCACTAAAACCAGTCCACCCACCTCTCAGTCTAACTCACTAAAACCAGCCTCCCCATCGCTCAGTCTAACTCACTAAAACCAGTCCACCAATTTCTCAGTCTAACTCACTAAAATCACCAGACCCACCAGTTAGTCTAACTCACTGAAACCAGCACACCCACCTGTTAGTCTAACTCACAAAAACCAGTACACCCGCCTCTCAGTCTAACTCACTAAAACCAGTCCACCCACCTCTCAGTCTAACTCACTAAAACCAACTTCCACATCTGTAAGTCTAACTCACTAAAACCAGTACACCCGCCTGTCAGTCTAACTCACTAAAACCAGTCCACCCACCTCTCAGTCTAACTCACTAAAACCAACTTCCCCATCTCTCAGTCTAACCCACTAAAACCAGCACACCCATCTCTCAATCTAACTCACTAACACCAGCTGACCCACCTATTAGTCTAACTCACTGAAAGCAGCTTCCCCATCTCTCAATCTAACTCACTAAAACCAGCACACCCACCTCTCAGTCTAAATCACTAAAACCAGTCCACCCACCTCTCAGTCTAACTGACTAAAACCAGCACACCCACCTCTCAGTGTAACTCACTAAAACCAGTCCACCCATCCCTCAGTCTAACTCACTAAAACCAGCACACCCATCTCTCAATCAAACTCACTAACACAAGCTCAGCCACCTATTAGTCTAACTCACTGAAAGCAGCTTCCCCATCTCTCAGTCTAACTCACTAAAACCAGCTCACCCACCTGTTAGTCTAACTCACTAAAACCAGCACACCCACCTCTCAGTCAAACACACTAAAACCAACACAATCTTCTCTCAATCTAACTCACCAAAACCAGAACACCCACCTGTTAGTCTAACTCACTAAAACCAGCACACCCACCTGTTCGTCTAACTCACTAAAACCAGCACACCCCCTCTCTCAGTCTAACTCACTAAAACCAGCGCACCCATCTCTCAGTCTAACTCACTAAAACCAGCCTCCCCATCACTCAGTCTAACTCACTAAAACCAACTTCCCCATCTCTCAGTCTAACTCACTAAAACCAGCTGACCCACCTCTCAGTCTAACTCACGAAAACCAGTCCACCCATCTCTCAGTCTAACTCACTAAAACCAGCCTCACAATCTCTCAGTCTAATTCACTAAAATCAGTCCACCCATCTCTCAGTCCAGCTCACTAAAACCAGCTTCCCCATCTCTGAGTATAACTCACTAAAACCAGCACACCCATCTCTCAATCTGACTCACTAACACAAGCTCACCCACCTATTAGTCCAACTCACTAAAAGCAGCTTCCCCATCTCTCAAACTAACTCACTAAAACCAGTGCACCCACCTCTCAGTCTAACTCACTAAAACCTGCCTACCCAGCTCTCAATCTAACGCACTAAAACCAGTCCACCCACCTCTCAGTCTAACTCAATATAACCAGCTTCCCCATCACTCAGTCTAACTCACTATAACCAGTCCATCCACCTGCCAGTCTAACTCACTTAAACCAGCTCACCCACCTCTCAGTCGGCCTCACTAAAACCAGTCCACCCACCTCTCAGTCTAACTCACTAAAACCAGCCTCCCCATCGCTCAATCTAACTCACTAAAACCAGTCCACCCATTTCTCAGTCTAACTCACTAAAACCATCACACACACCAGTTAGTCTAACTCACTAAAACCAGCACACCCACCTGTTAGTCTAACTCACTAAAACGAGTACACCCACCTCTCAGTCTAATTCACTAAAACCAGTCCACCCACCTCTCAGTCGAAATGACTAAAACCAGCACACCCATCTCTCAGTCTAACTCACTAAAACCAGCATCCCCATCTCTCCGTCGAACTCACTAAAACCAGTCCACCCATCTGTCAGTCTAACTCACTAAAACCAGCTTCCCCATCTCTCAGTCTAACTCACTAAAATCAGCACACCCATCTCTCAATCTAACTCACTAACACAAGCTCACCCACCTATTAGTCTAACTCACTAAAAGCAGCTTCCCCATCTCTCAGTCTAACTCACTAAAATCAGCGTACCCACCTCACAGTCTAACTCACTAAAACCAGTCCACCCAGCTCTCAGTCTAACTCACTAAAACCAGTCCACCCACCTCTCAGTCTAACTCACTAAAACCAGCACACCCACCTCTCAGTCAAACACACTAAAACCAACACAACCTTCTCTCAATCTAACTCACTAAAACCAGCACACCCACCTGTTAGTCTAACTCACTAAAACCAGTACACCCACCTCTCAGTCTAACTCACTAAAACCAGCCTCCCCATCTCTCAGTCTAATTCACTAAAACCAGTCCACCCATCTCTCAGTCTAACTCACTAAAACTAGCTTCCCCATCTCTCAGTCTAACTCACTAAAACCAGCACACCCACCCCTCAGTCTAACTCACTAAAACCAGTCCACCCATCTCTCAGTCTAACTCACTGAAACCAGCTTCCCCATCTCTGAGTCTAACTCAATAAAACCAGCACACCCATCTCTCAATCTAACTCACTAACACAAGCTCACCCACCTATTAGTCTAACTCACTAAAAGCAGCTTCCCCATCTCTCAATCTAACTCACTAAAACCAGCACACCCACCTCTCAGTCTAAATCACTAAAACCAGTCCACCCACCTCTCAGTCTAACTCACTAAAACCAGCACACCCACCTCTCAGTGTAACTCACTAAAACCAGTCCACCCATCCCTCAGTCTAACTCACTAAAACCAGCACACCCATCTCTCAATCAAACTCACTAACACAAGCTCAGCCACCTATTAGTCTAACTCACTGAAAGCAGCTTCCCCATCTCTCAGTCTAACTCACTAAAACCAGCACACCCACCTCTCAGTCAAACACACTAAAACCAACACAATCTTCTCTCAATCTAACTCACCAAAACCAGCACACCCACCTGTTAGTATAACTCACTAAAACCAGCACACCCACCTGTTCGTCTAACTCACTAAAACCAGCACACCCCCTCTCTCAGTCTAACTCACTAAAACCAGCGCACCCATCTCTCAGTCTAACTCACTAAAACCAGCCTCCCCATCACTCAGTCTAACTCACTAAAACCAACTTCCCCATCTCTCAGTCTAACTCACTAAAACCAGCAGACCCACCTCTCAGTCTAACTCACTAAAACCAGTCCACCCATCTCTCAGTCTAACTCACTAAAACCAGCCTCCCAATCTCTCAGTCTAATTCACTAAAATCAGTCCACCCATCTCTCAGTCCAACTCACTAAAACCAGCTTCCCCATCTCTGACTATAACTCACTAAAACCAGCACACCCATCTCTCAATCTGACTCACTAACACAAGCTCACCCACCTATTAGTCCAACTCACTAAAAGCAGCTTCCCCATCTCTCAAACTAACTCACTAAAACCAGTGCACCCACCTCTCAGTCTAACTCACTAAAACCAGCCTACCCAGCTCTCAATCTAACGCACTAAAACCAGTCCACCCACTTCTCAGTCTAACTCAATATAACCAGCTTCCGCATCACTCAGTCTAACTCACTATAACCAGTCCATCCACCTGCCAGTCTAACTCACTTAAACCAGCTCACCCACCACTCAGTCGGCCTCACTAAAACCAGTCCACCCACCTCTCAGTCTAACTCACTAAAACCAGCCTCCCCATCGCTCAATCTAACTCACTAAAACCAGTCCACCCATTTCTCAGTCTAACTCACTAAAACCATCACACACACCAGTTAGTCTAACTCACTAACACCAGCACACCCACCTGTTAGTCTAACTCACTAAAACGAGTACACCCACCTCTCAGTCTAATTCACTAAAACCAGTCCACCCACCTCTCAGTCGAAATGACTAAAACCAGCACACCCATCTCTCAGTCTAACTCACTAAAACCAGCATCCCCATCTCTCCGTCGAACTCACTAAAACCAGTCCACCCATCTGTCAGTCTAACTCACTAAAACCAGCTTCCCCATCTCTCAGTCTAACTCACTAAAATCAGCACACCCATCTCGCAATCTAACTCACTAACACAAGCTCACCCACCTATTAGTCTAACTCACTAAAAGCAGCTTCCCCATCTCTCAGTCTAACTCACTAAAATCAGCGTACCCACCTCACAGTCTAACTCACTAAAACCAGTCCACCCAGCTCTCAGTCTAACTCACTAAAACCAGTCCACCCACCTCTCAGTCTAACTCACTAAAACCAGCTCACCCACCTGTTAGTCTAACTCACTAAAACCAGCACACCCACCTCTCAGTCAAACACACTAAAACCAAAACAACCTTCTCTCAATCCAACTCACTAAAACCAGCACACCCACCTGTTAGTCTAACTCACTAAAACCAGTACACCCACCTCTCAGTCTAACTCACTAAAACCAGCCTCCCCATCTCTCAGTCTAATTCACTAAAACCAGTCCACCCATCTCTCAGTCTAACTCACTAAAACTAGCTTCCCCATCTCTCAGTCTAACTCACTAAAACCAGCACACCCACCCCTCAGTCTAACTCACTAAAACCAGTCCACCCATCTCTCAGTCTAACTCGCTAAAACCAGCCTCCCCATCTCTCAGTCTAATTCACTAAAACCAGTCCACCCATCTCTCAGTCTAACTCACTGAAACCAGCTTCCCCATCTCTGAGTCTAACTCAATAAAACCAGCACACCCATCTCTCAATCTAACTCACTAACACAAGCTCACCCACCTATTAGTCTAACTCACTAAAAGCAGCTTCCCCATCTCTCAGTCAAACTCACTAAAACCAGTCCACCCATCTGTCAGTCTAACTCACGAAAACCAGCTTCCCCATCTCTCAGTCTAACTCACTAATATCAGCACACGCATCTCTCAATCTAACTCACTAACACAAGCTCACCCACCTATTAGTCTAACTCACTAAAAGCAGCTTCCCCATCTCTCAGTCTAACTCACTAAAATCAGCGCACCCACCTCACAGTCTAACTCACTAACACCAGTCCACCCAGCTCTCTGTCTAACTCACTAAAACCAGTCCACCCACCTCTCAGTCTAACTCACTAAAACCAGCTAACCCACCTGTTAGTCTAACTCACTAAAACCAGCACACCCACCTGTTAGTCTAACTCACTAAAACCAGTACACCCATCTCTCAGTCCAATTCACTAAAACCAGCATCCCCATCTCTCTGTCTAACTCACTAAAACCAGTCCACCCATCTGTCAGTCTAACTCACTAAAACCAGCTTCCCCATCTCTCAGTCTAACTCACTAAAATCAGCACACCCACCTCTCAGTCAAACACAGTAAAACCAACATAACCTTCTCTCAATCTAATTCACTAAAACCAGCACAGCCACCTGTTCGTCAAACTCACTAAAACCAGTACACCCACCTCACAGTCTAACTCACTAAAACCAGTCCATCAACCTCTCAGTCTAACTCACTAAAACCAGCACACCCCTTCTCTCATTCTAACTCACTAAAACCAGCGCACCCATCTCTCAGTCTAACTCACAAAAACCAGCCTCCGCATCTCTCAGTCTAATACACTAAAACCAGTCCACCCATCTCTCAGTCTAACTCACTAAAACCAGCACACCCATTTCTCAATCTAACTCACTAACACCAGCTGACCCACCTATGAGTCTAACTCACTAAAACCAGCTTCCCCATATCTCAGTCTAAATCAGTAAAACCAGCAAACCCACCTCTCAGTCTAACTCACTAAAACCAGTCCACCCACCTCTCGGTCTAACTCACTAAAACCAGCACAACCATCTCTCAGACAAACACACTAAAACCAGTCCACCCACCTCTCAGTCTAACTCACTAAAACCCGTCCACCCCTCTCTCAGTCTAACTCACTAAAACCAGCACACCCACCTCTCAGTCTAACTCACTAAAACCAGTCCACCCATCTCTCAGTCTAACTCACTAAAACCAGCCTCCCCATCTCTCTGTCTAATTCACTAAAACCAGTACACCCACCTGTTAGTCTAACTCACTAAAACCGGCTTCCCCATCTCTGAGTCTAACTCTCTAAAACCAGCAGACCCATCTCTCAGTCTAACTCACTAAAACCAGTCCACCCATCTGTCAGTCTAACTCACTAAAACCAGCTTCCCCATCTCTCAGTCTAACTCACTAAAATCAGCACACCCATCTCTCAATCTAACTCACTAACACAAGCTCACCCACCTATTAGTCTAACTCACTAAAAGCAGCTTCCCCATCTCTCAGTCTAACTCACTAAAATCAGCGCACCCACCTCACAGTCTAACTCACTAACACCAGTCCACCCAGCTCTCAGTCTAACTCACTAAAACCAGTCCACCCACCTCTCAGTCTAACTCACTAAAACCAGCTCACCCACCTGTTAGTCTAACTCACTAAAACCAGCACACCCACCTGTTAGTCTAACTCATTAAAACCAGTACACCCACCGCTCAGTCTAATTCACTAAAACCAGTCCACCCACCTCTCAGTCTAACTCACTAAAACCAGCTTCCCCATCTCTCAGTCTAACTCACTAAAACCAGTCCACCCATCTGTCAGTCTAACTCACTAAAAGCAGCTTCCCCATCTCATGGTCTAACTCACTAAAATCAGCACATCCACCTCTCAGTCAAACACACTAAAACCAACATAACCTTCTCTCAATCTAATTCACTAAAACCAGCACACCCACCTGTTAGTCCAACTCACTAAAACCAGCACACCCACCTGTTCGTCTAACTCACTAAAACCAGTACACACACCTCACAGTCTAACTCACTAAAACCAGTCCACCCACCTCTCGGTCTAACTCACTAAAACCAGCACAACCATCTCTCAGACTAACTCACTAAAACCAGTCCACCCACCTCTCAGTCCAACTCACTAAAACCAGCACACCCCCTCTCTCAGTCTAAATCACTAAAACCAGCCTCCCCATCTCTCAGTCTAATTCAGTAAAACAGTCCACCCATCTCTCAGCCTAACTCACTAAAACCAGCTTCCCCATCTCTGAGTCTAACTCACTAAAACCAGCAGACCCATCTCTCAATGTTACTCACTAACACAAGCTCACCCACCTATTAGTCTAACTCACTGAAAGCAGCTTCCCCATCTCTCAATCTAACTCACTAAAACCAGCGCACCCACCTCACAGTCTAACTCACTAAAACCAGTCCACCCACCTCTCAGTCTAACTCACTAATCCAGCCTACCCAGCTCTAAATCTAACTCACTAAAACCAGAACACCCATCTCTCAGTCTAACTCACTAAAACCAGTCCACCCATCTCTCAGTCGAACTCACTACACCCACCTTCCCCATCTCTCAGTCTAACTCACTACAACCAGCTTCCCATCTCTCAGTCTAACTCACTAAAACCACCACACCCACCTCACAGTCTAACTCACTAAAACAAGCACCCGCACCTCTCAGTCTAAATCACTAAAACCGTCACACCCATCTCTCAGTCTAACTCACTAAATCCAGTCCACCCATCTCTCAGTCTAACTCACTAAAACCAGCTTCCCCATCTCTGAGTCTAACTCACTAAAACCAGCATACCCATCTCTCAATCTAACTCACTAAGACAAGCTCACCCAGCTATTAGTCCAACTCACTAAAAGCAGCCTCCCCATCTCTCAATCTAACTCACTAAAACCAGTCCACCCGCCTCTCAGTCTAACTCACTAAAACCAGCTCACCCACCTGTTAGTCTAACTCACTAAAACCAGCACACCCACCTGTCAGTCAAACACACTAAAACCAACATAACCTTCTCTCAATCTAACTCACTAAAACCAACTTCCCCATCTCTCAGTCTAACTCACTAAAACCAGCACACCCACCTCTCAGTCTAACTCACTAAAATCAGTCCACCCATCTCTCAGTCTAACTCACTAAATCCAGCACAACCATCTCTCAGTCTAACTCACTAAAACCAGTCCACCCACCTCTCAATCAAACTCAATAAGACAAGCTCACCCACCTGTTAGTCTAACTCACTAAAACCAGCACACCCACCTCTCAGTCAAACACACTAAAACCAACACAACCTTCTCTCAATCTAACTCACTAAAACCAGCACACCCACCTGTTAGTCTAACTCACTAAAACCAGCACACCCACCTGTTCGTCTAACGCACTTAACCCAGTACACCCACCTCTCAGTCTAACTCACTAAAACCAGTCCACCCACCTCTCAGTCTAGCTCACTAAAACCAGCACACCCCCTCACTCAGTCTAACTCACTAAAACCAGCCTCCCCATCACTCAGTCTAATTCACTAAAACCAGTCCACCCATCTCAGTCTAACTCACTAAAACCAAACTCACTAAAACCAACTTCCCCATCTCTCAGTCCAACTCACTAAAACCAGTCCACCCACCTCTCAGTCTAACTCACTAAACAAGCTCACCCACCTGTTAGTCTAACTCACTAAAACCAGCACACCCACCTCTCAGTCTAACTCACTAAAACCAGCACACCCCCTCTCTCAGTCTAACTCACTAAAACCAGCACACCCACCTCTCAGTCTAACTCACTAAAACCAGTCCACCCATCTCTCAGTCTAACTCACTAAAACCAGCCTCCCCATCTCTCAGTCTAATTCACTAAAACAGTCCACCCATCTCTCAGCCTAACTCACTAAAACCAGCTTCCCCATCTCTGAGTCTAACTCACTAAAACCATCATCCCCATCTCTCAGTCTAACTCACTAAAACCAGTCCACCCATCTGTCAGTCGAACTCACTACAACCAGTTTCCCCATCTCTCAGTCTAACTCACTACAACCAGCTTCCCATCTCTCTGTCTAACTCACTAAAACCAGAACACACATCTCTCAGCCTAACTCACTAAAACCAGCTCACTAACCTGTTACTGTAACTCACTAAAACCAGGTTCCCCATCTCTAAGTCTAAATCACTAAAACCAGCACAGCCACCTCACAGTCTAACTCACTAAAACCAGCAGAACCATCTCTCAATGTTACTCACTAACACAAGCTCACCCACCTATTAGTCTAACTCACTAAAAGCAGCTTCCCCATCTCTCAGTCTAAGTCACTAAAACCAGCGCACCCACCTCACAGTCTAACTCACTAAAACCAGTCCACCCACCTCCCAGTCTAACTCACTAAAACCAGCCTACCCAGCTCTAAATCTAACTCACTAAAAACAGCACACCCATCTCTCAGTCCAACTCACTAAAACCAGTCCACCCACCTCTTAGTCTAACTCACTAAAACCAGTCCACCCACCTCTCAGTCCAACTCACTAAAACCAGCATCCCCATCTCTCAGTCTAACTCACTAAACCAGTCCACCCATCTCTCAGTCTCTCACTAAAACCAGTTTCCCCATCACTCAGTCTAACTCACTAAAACCAGCACACCCATCTCTCAGTCTTATTCACTAAAACCAGCTTCCCCATCTCTCAGTCTAACTCACTAAAACCAGTCCACCCATCTGTCAGTCGAACTCACTACAACCAGTTTCCCCATCTCTCAGTCTAACTCACTACAACCAGCTTCCCATCTCTCTGTCTAACTCACTAAAACCAGAACACACATCTCTCAGCCTAACTCACTAAAACCAGCTCACCCACCTGTTACTGTAACTCACTAAAACCAGGTTCCCCATCTCTAAGTCTAAATCACTAAAACCAGCACAGCCACCTCACAGTCTAACTCACTAAAACCAGCACCCGCACCTCTCAGTCTAAATCACTAAAACCGTCACACCCATCTCTCAGTTTAACTCACTAAATCCAGTCCACCCATCTCTCAGTCTAACTCACTAAAACCAGCCTCCCAATCTCTCAGTCTAATTCACTAAAACCAGTCCACCCATCTCTCAGTCTAACTCACTAAGACAAGTTCACCCAGCTATTAGTCTAACTCAGTAAAAGCAACTTCCCCAGCTCTCATTCCAACTCACTAAAACGAGTCCACCCACCTCTCAGTCTAACTCACTAAAACCAGCAAACCCACCTCTCAGTCAAACACACTAAAACCAACATAACCTTTTCTCAATCTAACTCACTAAAACCAGCACACCCACCTGTTAGTCCAACTCACTAAAACCAGCACACCCACCTCACAGTCTAACTCACTAAAACCAGTACACCCACCTCACAGTCTAACTCACTAAAACCAGCCTCCCCATATCTCAGTCTAATTCACTAAAATGAGTCCACCCATCTCTCAGTCTAACTCACTAAAACCAGCTTCCCCATCTGTCAGTCTAACTCACTAAAACCAGCTTCCCCATCTCTCAGTCTAACTCACTAAAATCAGCACACCCATCTCTCAATCTAACTCACTAACACAAGCTCACCCACCTATTAGTCTAACTCACTAAAAGCAGCTTCCCCATCTCTCAGTCTAACTCACTAAAATCAGCGCACCCACCTCACAGTCTAACTCACTAAAACCAGTCCACCCACCTCTCAGTCTAACTCACTAAAACAAGTTCACCCACCTGTTAGTCTAACTCACTAAAACCAGCTCACCCACCTGTTCGTCTAACTCATTAAAACCAGTACACCCAACTCTCAGTCTAACTCACTAAAACCAGTCCACCCATCTCTCAGTCTAACTCGCTAAAACCAGCCTCCCCATCTCTCAGTCTAATTCACTAAAACCAGCCTCCCTATCTCTCAGTCTAATTCACTAAAGCCAGTCCACCCACCTCACAGTCTAACTCCCTAAAACCAGTCCATCAACCTCTCAGTCTAACTCACTAAAACCAGCGCACCCATCTCTCAGTCTAACTCACAAAAACCAGCCTCCGCATCTCTCAGTCTAATACACTAAAACCAGCACTCCCATCTCTCAGTCTAACTCACTAAAACCAGCATCCCCATCTCTCAGTCTAACTCACTAAAACAGTCCACCCATTTGTCAGTCTAACTCACTAAAACCAGCTTCCCCTTCTCTCAGTCTAACTCACTAAAATCAGCACACCCATCTCGCAATCTAACTCACTAACACAAGCTCACCCACCTATTAGTCTAACTCACTAAAAGCAGCTTCCCCATCTCTCAGTCTAACTCACTAAAATCAGCGCACCCACCTCACAGTCTAACTCACTAAAACCAGTCCACCCAGCTCTCAGTCTAACTCACTAAAACCAGTCCACCCACCTCTCAGTCTAACTCACTAAAACCAGCTCACCCACCTGTTAGTCTAACTCACTAAAACCAGCACACCCACCTCTCAGTCAAACACACTAAAACCAACACAACCTTCTCTCAATCCAACTCACTAAAACCAGCACACTCACCTGTTAGTCTAACTCACTAAAACCAGCACACCCACCTGTTCGTCTAACTCATTACAACCAGTACACCCAACTCTCAGTCTAACTCACTAAAACCAGCCTCCCCATCTCTCAGTCTAATTCACTAAAACCAGTCCACCCATCTCTCAGTCTAACTCACTAAAACTAGCTTCCCCATCTCTCAGTCTAACTCACTAAAACCAGCACACCCACCTCTCAGTCTAACTCACTAAAACCAGTCCACTCATCTCTCAGTCTAACTCGCTAAAACCAGCCTCCCCATCTCTCAGTCTAATTCACTAAAACCAGCCTCCCCATCTCTCAGTCTAATTCACTAAAACCAGTCCACCCACCTCACAGTCTAACTCACTAAAACCAGTCCATCAACCTCTCAGTCGAACTCACTAAAACCAGCACACCCCTTCTCTCAGTCTAACTCACTAAAACCAGCGCACACATCTCTCAGTCTAACTCACAAAAACCAGCCTCCGCATCTCTCAGTCTAATACACTAAAACCAGTCCACCCATCTCTCAGTCTAACTCACTAAAACCAGCACACCCATCTCTCAATCTAACTCACTAACACCAGCAGACCCACCTATTTGTCTAAATCACTAAAACCAGCTTCCCCATATCTCAGTCTAACTCAGTAAAACCAGCAAACCCACCTCTCAGTCTAACTCACTAAAACCAGTCCACCCACATCTCGGTCTAACTCACTAAAACCAGCACAACCATCTCTCAGACTAACTCACTAAAACCAGTCCACCCACCTCTCAGTCTAACTCACCAAAACCAGCACACCCCCTCTCTCAGTCTAACTCACTAAAACCAGCACACCCACCTATCAGTCTAACTCACTAAAACCAGTCCACCCATCTCTCAGTCTAACTCACTAAAACCAGCCTCCCCATCTCTCAGTCTAATTCACTAAAACAGTCCACCCATCTCTCAGCCTAACTCACTAAAACCAGCTTCCCCATCTCTGAGTCTAACTCACTAAAACCAGCAGACCCATCTCTCAATGTTACTCAATAACACAAACTCACCCACCTATTAGTCTAACTCACTAAAAGCAGCTTCCCCATCTCTCAGTCTAAGTCACTAAAACCAGTCCACCCAACTCTTAGTCTAACTCACTAAAACCAGTCCACCCACCTCTCAGTCCAACTCACTAAAACCAGCATCCCCATCTCTCAGTCTAACTCACTGCAACCAGTTTCCCCATCTCTCAGTCTAACTCACTACAACCAGCTTCCCATCTCTCCGTCTAACTCACTAAAACCAGCACACACATCTGTCAGCCTAACTCACTAAAACCAGCTCACTCACCTGTTACTGTAACTCACTAAAACCAGCATCCCCATCTCTCAGTCTAACTCACTACAACAAGTTTCCCCATCCCTCAGTCTAACTCACTACAACCAGCTTCCCATCTCTCTGTCTAACTTACTAAAACCAGTCCACCCACCTCTCAGTCTAACTCACTAAAAGCAGTCCATCCACCTCTCAGTCTAACTCACTTAAACCAGCTCACTCACCTCTCAGTCTGCCTCACTAAAACCAGTCCACCCACCTCTCAGTCTATCTCACTAAAACCAGCCTCCCCATCGCTCAGTCTAACTCACTAAAACCAGTCCACCAATTTCTCAGACTAACTCACTAAAATCACCACACCCACCAGTTAGTCTAATTCACTAAAACCAGCACACCCACCTGTTAGTCTAACTCACAAAAACCAGTACACCCGCCTCTCAGTCTAACTCACTAAAACCAGTCCACCCACCGCTCAGTCTAACTCACTAAAACCAACTTCCCCATCTCTAAGTCCAACTCACTAAAACCAGTACACCCGTCTCTCAGTCTAACTCACTAAAACCAGTCCACCCACCTCTCAGTCTAACTCACTAAAACCAACTTCCCCATCTCTCAGTCTAACTCAATAAAACCAGCACACCCATCTCTCAATCTAACTCACTAACACCAGCTGACCCACCTATTAGTCTAACTCACTAAAACCAGCTACCCCATATCTCAGTCTAACTCACTAAAACCAGCACACCCACCTCTCAGTCTAACTCACTAAAACCAGTCCGCCCATCTCTCAGTCTAACTCACTAAATCCAGCACAACCATCTCTCAGTCTAACTCACTAACACCAGTCCACCCACCTCTCAATCAAACTCACTAAGACAAGCTCACCCACCTATTAGTCTAACTCACTGAAACCAGCTTCCCATTCTCTAAATCTAACTCACCAAAACCAGCACACCCACCTGTTCGTCTAACTCACTAAAACCAATACACCCACCTCTCAGTCTAAATCACTAAAACCAGTCCACCTACCTCTCAGTCTAACTCACTAAAACCAGCACACCCCCTCTCTCAGTCTAACTCACTAAAACCAGCGCACCCATCTCTCAGTCTAACTCAGTAAAACCAGCCTCCCCATCACTCAGTCTAATTCACTAAAACCAGTTCACCCATCTCTCAGTCTAACTCACTAACACCAACTTCCCCATCTGTCAGTCTAACTCACTAAAACCAGCACACCCACCGCTCAGTCTAGCTCACTAAAACCAGTCCACCCATCTCCCAGTCTAACTCACTAAAACCAGCTTTCCCATCTCTGAGTATAACTCACTAAAACCAGCACAACCATCTCTCAATCTAACTCACTAACACAAGCTCACCCACCGATTAGTCCAACTCACTAAAAGCAGCTTCCCCATCTCTCAATCTAACTCACTAAAACCAGTGCACCCACCTCTCAATCTAACTCACTAAAACCAGCCTACCCAGCTCTCAATCTAACGCACTAAAACCAGTCCACCCACTTCTCAGTCTAACTCACTAAAACCAGCCTCCCCATCTCACAGTGTAACTCACTAAAACCAGTCCACCGATCTCTCAGTCTAACTCAATATAACCAGCTTCCCCATCGCTCAGTCTAACTCACTAAACCCAGTCCACCCATTTCTCAGTCTAACTCACTAAAACCAGCACACCCACCTGTTAGTCTAACTCACTAAAACCAGTACACCCACCTCTCAGTCTAATTCACTAAAACCAGTCCACCCAACTCTCAGTCAAACTGACTAAAACCAGCACACCCATCTCTCAGTCTAACTCACTAAAACCAGCATCCCCATCTCTCAGTCTAACTCACTAAAACCAGTCCACCCATCTGTCAGTCTAACTCACTAAAACCAGCTTCCCCATCTCTCAGTCTAACTCACTAAAATCAGCACACCAGTCTCGCAATCTAACTCACTAACACAAGCTCACCCACCTATTAGTCTAACTCAGTAAAAGCAGCTTCCCCATCTCTCAGTCTAACACACTAAAATCAGCGCACCCACCTCACAGTCTAACTCACTAAAACCAGCACACCCCCTCTCTCAATCTAACTCACTAACACAAGCTCACCCACCTATTTGTCCAACTCACTAAAAGCAGCTTCCCCATCTCTCAATCTAACTCACTAAAACCAGTCCACCCACCTCTCAGTCTAACTCACTAAAAACAGCCTACCCAGCTCTCAATCTAACGCACTAAAACCAGTCCACCCACCTCTCAGTCTAACTCACTAAAACCAGCGCACCCATCTCTCAGTCTAACTCACTAAAACCAGCCTCCCCATCTCTCAGTCTAACTCACTAAAACCAGTCCACCCATCTGTCAGTCGAACTCACTACAACCAGTTTCCCCATCTCTCAGTCTAACTCACTACAACCAGCTTCCCATCTCTCTGTCTAACTCACTAAAACCAGAACACACATCTCTCAGCCTAACTCACTAAAACCAGCTCACCCACCTGTTACTGTAACTCACTGAAACCAGGTTCCCCATCTCTAAGTCTAAATCACTAAAACCAGCACAGCCACCTCACTGTCTAACTCACTAAAACGAGCACCCGCACCTCTCAGTCTAATTCACTAAAACTGTCACACCCATCTCTCACTCTAACTCACTAAATCCAGTCCACCCATCTCTCAGTCTCACTCACTAAAACCAGCCTCCCAATCTCTCAGTCTAATTAACTAAAACCAGTCCACCCACCTCACAGTCTAACTCACTAAGACAAGCTCACCCAGCTATTAGTCTAACTCAGTAAAAGCAACTTCCCCAGCTCTCAGTCCAACTCACTAAATCGAGTCCACCCACCTCTCAGTCTAACTCACTAAAACCAGCTCACCCACCTGTTAGTCTAACTCACTAAAACCAGCACACCCACCTGTCAGTCAAACACACTAAAACCAACATAACCTTTTCTCAATCTAACTCACTAAAACCAGCACACCCACCTGTTAGTCCAACTCACTAAAACCAGCACACCCACCTGCTCGTCTAACTCACTAAAACCAGTACACCCACCTCACAGTCTAACTCACTAAAACCAGCCCACCAACCTCTCAGTCTAACTCACTAAACCAGCACACCCCTTCTCTCAGTCTAACTCACTAAAACCAGCGCACCCATCTCTCAGTCTAACTCACTAAAACCAGCACACCCATCTCTCAGTCTAACTCACTAAAACCAGCCTCCCCATCTCTCAGTCTAATTCACTAAAATGAGTCCACCCATCTCTCAGTCTAACTCACTAAAACCAGCTTCCCCATCTCTCAGTCAAACTCACTAAAATCAGCACACCCATCTCGCAATCTAACTCACTAACACAAGCTGGCCCACCTATTAGTCTAACTCACTAAAAGCAGCTTCCCCATCTCTCAGTCTAACTCACTAAAATCAGCGCACCCACCTCACAGTCTAACTCACTAAAACCAGTCCACCCAGCTCTCAGTCTAACTCACTAAAACCAGTCCACCCACCTCTCAGTCTAACTCAGTATAACAAGTTCACCCACCTGTTAGTCTAACTCACTAAAACCAGCACACTCACCTGTTAGTCTAACTCACTAAAACCAGCACAGCCACCTGTTCGTCTAACTCATTAAAACCAGTACACCCAACTCTCAGTCTAACTCACTAAAACCAGTCCACCCATCTCTCAGTCTAACTCGCTAAAACCAGCCTCCCCATCTCTCAGTCTAATTCACTAAAACCAGCCTCCCCATCTCTCAGTCTAATTCACTAAAGCCAGTCCACCCACCTCACAGTCTAACTCACTAAAACCAGTACATCAACCTCTCAGTCTAACTCACTAAAACCAGCACACCCCTTCTCTCAGTCTAACTCACTAAAACCAGCCTACCCATCTCTCAGTCTAACTCACAAAAACCAGCCTCCGCATCTCTCAGTCTAATACACTAAAACCAGCACTCCCATCTCTCAGTCTAACTCACTAAAACCAGCATCCCCATCTCTCAGTCTAACTCACTAAAACAGTCCACCCATCTGTCAGTCTAACTCACTAAAACCAGCTTCCCCTTCCCTCAGTCTAACTCACTAAAATCAGCACACCCATCTCGCAATCTAACTCACTAACACAAGCTCACCCACCTATTAGTCTAACTCACTAAAAGCAGCTTCCCCATCTCTCAGTCTAAGTCACTAAAACCAGCGCACCCACCTCACAGTCTAACTCACTAAAACCAGTCCACCCACCTCTCAGTCTAACTCACAAAAAACCAGCCAACCCAGCTCTAAATCTAACTCACTAAAACCAGCACACCCATCTCTCAGTCCAACTCACTAAAACCAGTCCACCAACCTCTTAGTCTAACTCACTAAAACCAGTCCACCCACCTCTCAGTCCAACTCACTAAAACCAGCATCCCCATCTCTCAGTCTAACTCACTAAAACCAGTCCACCCATCTGTCAGTCGAACTCACTACAACCAGTTTCCCCATCTCTCAGTCTAACTCACTACAACCAGCTTCCCATCTCTCTGTCTAACTCACTAAAACCAGAACACACATCTCTCAGCCTAACTCACTAAAACCAGCTCACCCACCTGTTACTGTAACTCACTAAAACCAGGTTCCCCATCTCTAAGTCTAAATCACTAAAACCAGCACAGCCACCTCACAGTCTAACTCACTAAAACGAGCACCCGCACCTCTCAGTCTAAATCACTAAAACCGTCACACCCATCTCTCAGTCTAACTCACTAAATCCAGTCCACCCATCTCTCAGTCTAACTCACTAAAACCAGCCTCCCAATCTCTCAGTCTAATTCACTAAAACCAGTCCACCCATTTCTCAGTCCAACTCACTAAAACCAGATTCCCCATCTCTGAGTATAACTCACTAAAACCAGCACAACCATCTCTCAATCTAACTCACTAAGACAAGCTCACCCAGCTATTAGTTTAACTCAGTAAAAGCAACTTCCCCAGCTCTCATTCCAACTCACTAAAACGAGTCCACCCACCTCTCAGTCTAACTCACTAAAACCAGCTCACCCACCTGCTCGTCTAACTCACTAAAACCAGTACACCCACCTCACAGTCTAACTCACTAAAACCAGCCCACCAACCTCTCAGTCTAACTCACTAAAACCAGCGCACCCATCTCTCAGTCTAACTCACTAAAACCAGCACACCCACCTCTCAGTCTAACTCACTAAAACCAGCCTCCCCATCTCTCAGTCTAACTCACTAAAATCAGCACACCCATCTCGCAATCTAACTCACTAACACAAGCTCGCCCACCTATTAGTCTAACTCACTAAAAGCAGCTTCCCCATCTCTCAGTCTAACTCACTAAAACAAGTTCACCCACCTGTTAGTCTAACTCACTAAAACCAGCACACCCACCTCTCAGTCAAACACACTAAAACCAACACAACCTTCTCTCAATCTAACTCACTAAAACCAGCACACTCACCTGTTAGTCCAACTCACTAAAACCAGCACAGCCACCTTTTCGTCTAACTCATTAAAACCAGTACACCCAACTCTCAGTCTAACTCACTAAAACCAGTCCACCTATCTCTCAGTCTAACTCGCTAAAACCAGACTCCCCATCTCTCAGTCTAATTCACTAAAACCAGCCTCCCCATCTCTCAGTCTAATTCACTAAAGCCAGTCCACCCACCTCACAGTCTAACTCACTAAAACCAGTCCATCAACCTCTCAGTCTAACTCACTAAAACCAGCACACCCCTTCTCTCAGTCTAACTCACTAAAACCAGCGCACCCATCTCTCAGTCTAACTCACAAAAACCAGCCTCCGCATCTCTCAGTCTAATACACTAAAACCAGCACTCCCATCTCTCAGTCTAACTCACTAAAACCAGCATCCCCATCTCTCAGTCTAACTCACTAAAACAGTCCACCCATCTGTCAGTCTAACTCACTAAAACCAGCTTCCCTTCTCTCAGTCTAACTCACTAAAATCAGCACACCCATCTCGCAATCTAACTCACTAACACAAGCTCACCCACCTATTAGTCTAACTCACTAAAAGCAGCTTCCCCATCTCTCAGTCTAACTCACTAAAATCAGCGCACCCACCTCACAGTCTAACTCACTAAAACCAGTCCACCCAGCTCTCAGTCTAACTCACTAAAACCAGTCCACCCACCTCTCAGTCTAACTCACTAAAACCAGCTCACCCACCTGTTAGTCTAACTCACTAAAACCAGCACACCCACCTCTCAGTCAAACACACTAAAACCAACACAACCTTCTCTCAATCCAACTCACTAAAACCAGCACACTCACCTGTTAGTCTAACTCACTAAAACCAGCACACCCACCTGTTCGTCTAACTCATTAAAACCAGTACACCCAACTCTCAGTCTAACTCACTAAAACCAGCCTCCCCATCTCTCAGTCTAATTCACTAAAACCAGCCTCCCCATCTCTCAGTCTAATTCACTAAAACCAGTCCACCCACCTCACAGTCTAACTCACTAAAACCAGTCCATCAACCTCTCAGTCGAACTCACTAAAACCAGCACACCCCTTCTCTCAGTCTAACTCACTAAAACCAGCGCACCCATCTCTCAGTCTAACTCACAAAAACCAGCCTCCGCATCTCTCAGTCTAATACACTAAAACCAGTCCACCCATCTCTCAGTCTAACTCACTAAAACCAGCACACCCATCTCTCAATCTAACTCACTACCACCAGCAGACCCACCTATTTGTCTAAATCACTAAAACCAGCTTCCCCATATGTCAGTCTAACTCAGTAAAACCAGCAAACCCACCTCTCAGTCTAACTCACTAAAACCAGCACAACCATCTCTCAGACTAACTCACTAAAACCAGTCCACCCACCTCTTAGTCTAACTCACCAAAACCAGCACAGCCCTCTCTCAGTCTAACTCACTAAAACCAGCACACCCACCTCTCAGTCTAACTCACTAAAACCAGTCCACCCATCTCTCAGTCTAACTCACTAAAAACAGCCTCCCCATCTCTCAGTCTAATTCACTAAAACAGTCCACCCATCTCTCAGCCTAACTCACTAAAACCAGCTTCCCCATATCTGAGTCTAACTCACTAAAACCAGTAGACCCATCTCTCAATGTTACTCAATAACACAAGCTCACCCACCTATTAGTCTAACTCACTAAAAGCAGCTTCCCCATCTCTCAGTCTAAGTCACTAAAACCAGCACACCCACCTCACAGTCTAACTCACTAAAACCAGTCCACCCACCTCTCAGTCTAACTCACTAAAACCAGCCTACCCAGCTCTAAATCTAACTCACTAAAACCAGCACACCCATCTCTCAGTCTAACTCACTAAAACCAGTCCACCCAACTCTTAGTCTAACTCACTAAAACCAGTCCACCCACCTCTCAGTCCAACTCACTAAAAACCAGCATCCCCATCTCTCAGTCTAACTCACTACAACCAGCTTCCCATCTCTCTGTCTAACTCACTAAAACCAGCACACACATCTCTCAGCCTAACTCACTAAAACCAGCTCACTCACCTGTTACTGTAACTCACTAAAACCAGCATCCCCATCTCTCAGTCTAACTCACTACAACCAGCTTCCCATCTCTCTGTCTAACTTACTAAAACCAGTCCACCCACCTCTCAGTCTAACTCACTAAAAGCAGTCCATCCACCTCTCAGTCTAACTCACTTAAACCAGCTCACTCACCTCTCAGTCTGCCTCACTAAAACCAGTCCACCCACCTCTCAGTCTATCTCACTAAAACCAGCCTCCCCATCGCTCAGTCTAACTCACTAAAACCAGTCCACCAATTTCTCAGACTAACTCACTAAAATCACCACACCCACCAGTTAGTCTAATTCACTAAAACCAGCACACCCACCTGTTAGTCTAACTCACTAAAACCAGCACACCCACCGCTCAGTCTAACTCACTAAAACCAGTCCACCCATCTCCCAGTCTAACTCACTACAACCAGCCTCCCCATCTCTCAGTCTAATTCACTAAAATCAGTCCACCCATCTCTCAGTCTAACTCACTAAAACCAGCTTCCCCATCTGTGAGTATAACTCACTAAATCCAGCACAACCAATTCTCAATCTAACTCACTAACACAAGCTCACCCACCGATTAGTCCAACTCACTAAAAGCAGCTTCCCCATCTCTCAATCTAACTCACTAAAAGCAGTGCACCCACCTCTCAATCTAACTCACTAAAACCAGCCTACCCAGCTCTCAATCTAACGCACTAAAACCAGTCCACCCACTTCTCAGTCTAACTCACTAAAACCAGCCTCCCCATCTCACAGTGTAACTCACTAAAACCAGTCCACCGATCTCTCAGTCTAACTCAATATAACCAGCTTCCCCATCGCTCAGTCTAACTCACTAAAACCAGTCCACCCATTTCTCAGTCTAACTCACTAAAACCAGCACACCCACCTGTTAGTCTAACTCACTAAAACCAGTACACCCACCTCTCAGTCTAATTCACTAAAACCAGTCCACCCACCTCTCAGTCAAACTGACTAAAACCAGCACACCCATCTCTCAGTCTAACTCACTAAAACCAGCATCCCCATCTCTCAGTCTAACTCACTAAAACCAGTCCACCCATCTGTCAGTCTAACTCACTAAAACCAGCTTCCCCATCTCTCAGTCTAACTCACTAAAATCAGCACACCCATCTCGCAATCTAACTCACAAACACAAGCTCACCCACCTATTAGTCTAACTCACTAAAAGCAGCTTCCCCATATCTCAGTCTAACTCACTAAAATCAGCGCACCCACCTCACAGTCTAACTCACTAAAACCAGCTCACCCACCTGTTAGTCTAACTCACTGAAACCAGCACACCTACCTCTCAGTCAAACACACTAAAACCAACACAACCTTCTCTCAATCTACCTCACTAAAACCAGTCCACCCATCTCTCAGTCTAACTCGCTAAAACCAGCCTCCCCATCTCTCAGTCTAATTCACTAAAACCAGGCTCCCCATCTCTCAGTCTAATTCACTAAAACCAGTCCACCCATCTCTCAGTCTAACTCACTAAAACCAGCATCCCCATCTCTCAGTCTAAGTCATTAAAACCAGTCCACCCATCTGTCAGTCTAACTCACTACAACCAGCTTCCCCATCTCTCAGTCGAACGCACAAAAACCAGCCTCCGCATCTCTCAGTCTAACTCACTAAAACCAGTCCACCCACCTCTCAGTCTAACTCACTAAAACCAACTTCCCCATCTCTCAGTCTAACTCACTAAAACCAGCACACCCATCTCTCAATCTAACTCACTAACACAAGCTCACCCACCTATTTGTCCAACTCACTAAAAGCAGCTTCCCCATCTCTCAATCTAACTCACTAAAACCAGTCCACCCACCTCTCAGTCTAACTCACTAAAAACAGCCTACCCAGCTCTCAATCTAACGCACTAAAACCAGTCCACCCACCTCTCAGTCTAACTCACTAAAACCAGCGCACCCATCTCTCAGTCTAACTCACTAAAACCAGCCTCCCCATCACTCAGTCTAATTCACTAAAACCAGTCCACCCATCTCTCAGTCTAACTCACTAACACCAACTTCCCCACCTCTCAGTCTAACTCACTAAAACCAGTCCACCCATCACTCAGTCTAACTCACTAAAATCAGTCCACCCATCTCTCAGTCTAACTCACTAAAACCAGCTTCCCCATCTCTGAGTATAACTCACTAAAACCAGCACAACCATCTCTCAATCTAACTCACTAACACAAGCTCACCCACCGATTAGTCCAACTCACTAAAAGCAGCTTCTCCATCTCTCAATCTAACTCACTAAAACCAGTGCACCCACCTCTCAATCTAACTCACTAAAACCAGCCTACCCAGCTCTCAATCTAACGCACTAAAACCAGTCCACCCACTTCTTAGTCTAACTCACTAAAACCAGCCTCCCCATCTCACAGTGTAACTCACTAAAACCAGTCCACCGATCTCTCAGTCTAACTCAATATAACCAGCTTCCCCATCGCTCAGTCTAACTCACTAAAACCAGTCCACCCATTTCTCAGTCTAACTCACTAAAACCAGCACACCCACCAGTTAGTCTAACTCACTAAAATCAGCACACCCACCTGTAAGTCTAACTCACTAGAACCAGTACACCCACCTCTCAGTCTAATTCACTAAAACCAGTCCACCCAACTCTCAGTCAAACTGACTAAAACCAGCACACCCATCTCTCAGTCTAACTCACTAAAACCAGCATCCACATCTCTCAGTCTAACTCTCTAAAACCAGTCCACCCATCTGTCAGTCTAACTCACTAAAACCAGCTTCCCCATCTCTCAGTCTAACTCACTAAAATCAGCACACCCATCTCGCAATCTGACTCACTAACACAAGCTCACCCACCTATTAGTCTAACTCACTAAAAGCAGCTTCCCCATCTCTCAGTCTAACTCACTAAAATCAGCGCACCCACCTCACAGTCTAACTCACTAGAACCAGCTCACCCACCTGTTAGTCTAACTCACTAAAACCAGCACAGCCACCTCTCAGTCAAACACACTAAAACCAACACAACCTTCTCTCAATCTAACTCACTAAAACCAGCACACTCACCTGTTAGCCTAACTCATTAAAACCAGTACACCCAACTCTCAGTCTAATTCACTAAAACCAGTCCACCCAACTCTCAGTCAAACTGACTAAAACCAGCACACCCATCTCTCAGTCTAACTCACTAAAAGCAGCTTCCCCATCTCTCAGTCTAAGTCACTAAAACCAGCGCACCCACCTCACAGTCTAACTCACTAAGACCAGTCCACCCACCTCTCAGTCTAACTCACTAAAAACAGCCTACCCAGCTCTCAATCTAACGCACTAAAACCAGTCCACCCACCTCTCAGTCTAACTCACTAAAACCAACTTCCCCGTCTCTCAGTCTAACTCACTAAAACCAGCACACCCGCCTCTCAGTCTAACTCACTAAAACCAACTTCCCCATCTCTCAGTCTAACTCACTAAAACCAGTACACCCGCCTCTCAGTCTAACTCACTAAAACCAACTTCCCCATCTCTCAGTCTAACTCACTAAAACCAGAACACCCATCTCTCAATCTAACTCACTAACACCAGCTGACCCACCTATTAGCCTAACTCACTAAATCCAGCTTCCCCATATCTCAGTCTAACTCACTAAAACCAGTCCACCCACCTCTTAGTCTAACTCACTAAAACCAGCACACCCTCTTCTCTCAGTCTAACTCACTAAAACCAGCAGACCCACCTCTCAGTCTTACTCTCTAAAACCAGTCCACCCATCTCTCAGTCTAACTCACTAAAACCAGCACACCCATCTCTCAATCAAACTCACTAACACAAGCTCACCCACCTATTAGTCTAACTCACTGAAAGCAGCTTCCCCATCTCTCTGTCTAACTCACTAAAACCAGCTCACCCACCAGTTAGTCTAACTCACTAAAACCAGCACACCCACCTGTAAGTCTAACTCGCTAAAACCAGCATCCCCATCCCTCAGTCTGACTCACTAAAACCAGTCCACCCATCTCTCAGTCTAACTCACTAAAATCAGCACACCCATCTCTCAGTCTAACTCACTAAAACCAGCTCACCCACCTGTTATTCTAACTCACTAAAACCAGCACACACACCTCTCAGTCAAACACACTAAAACCAACACAACCTTCTCTCAATCTAACTCACTAAAACCAGCACACCCACCTCTCAGTCTAACTCACTAAAACCAGCCCACCCATCTCTCAGTCTAACTCACTAAAACCAGCCTCCCCATCTCTCAGTCTAATTCACTAAAACCAGCCTCCCCATCTCTCAGTCTAATTCACTAAAACCAGTCCACCTATCTCTCATTCTAACTCACTAAAACCAGCTTCCCCATCCCTGAGTCTAACTCAATAAAACCAGCACACCCATCTCTCAATCTAACTCACTAACACAAGCTCACCCACCTATTCGTCTAACTCACTAAAAGCAGCTTCCCCATCTCTCAGTCTAACTCACTAAAACCAGCGCACCCACCTCATAGTCTAACTCACTAAAACCAGTCCACCCACCTCTCAGTCTAACTCACTAAAACCAGCATCCCCATCTCTCAGTCTAACTCACTAAAACCAGTCCACCCATCTGTCAGTCTAACTCACTACAACCAGCTTCCCCATCTCTCAGTCTAACTCACTAAAACCAGTACACCCGCCTCTCAATCTAACTCACTAAAACCAGACCACCCACCTCTCAGTCTAACTCACTAAAACCAACTTCCCCATCTCTCAGTCTAACTCACTAAAACCAGTACACCCGCCTCTCAGTCTAACTCACTAAAACCAACTTCCCCATCTCTCAGTCTAACTCACTAAAACCAGCACACCCATCTCTCAATCAAACTCACTAACACCAGCTGACCCACCTATTAGTCTAACTCACTAAAACCTGCTTCCCCATATCTCAGTCTAACTCACTAAAACCAGTCCACTCACCTCTCAGTCTAACTCAATAAAACCAGCACACCCCCTCTCTCAGTCTAACTCACTAAAACCAGCAGACCCACCTCTCAGTCTAACTCACTAAAACCAGTCCACCCATCTCCCAGTCTAACTCACTAAAACCAGCACACCAATCTCTCAGTCTAACTCACTAAAACCAACTTCCCCATCTCTCAGTCTAACTCACTAAAACCAGTCCACCCATCTCCCAGTCTAACTCACTAAAACCAGCACACCAATCTCTCAGTCTAACCCACTAAAACCAGCCTCCTCATCTCTCAGTCTAATTCACTAAAACCAGTCCACCCATCTCTCAGTCTAACTCACTAAAACCAACTTCCCCATCTCTGAGTATAACTCACTAAAACCAGCACACCCATCTCTCAATCTAACTCACTAACACAAGCTCACCCACCTATTAGTCCAACTCACTAAAAGCAGCCTCCCCATCTCTCAATCTAACTCACTAAAACCAGTACACCCACCTCTCAGTCTAACTCACTAAAACCAGCCTACCCAGCTCTCAATCTAACGCACTAAAACCAGTCCACCCACCTCTCAGTCTAACTCACTAAAACCAGCCTCCCCATCTCACAGTGTAACGCACTAAAAGCAGTCCACCGATCTCTCAGTCTAACTCAATATAACCAGCTTCCCCATCTCTCAGTCTAACTCACTAAAACTAGCACACCCATCTCGCAATCTAACTCACTAACACAAGCTCACCCACCTATTAGTCTAACTCACTAAAAGCAGCTTCCCCATCTCTCAGTCTAACTCACTAAAATCAGCGCACCCACCTCAGTCTAACTCACTAAAACCAGCTCACCCACCTGTTAGTCTAACTCACTGAAACCAGCACACCTACCTCTCAGTCAAACACACTAAAACCAACACAACCTTCTCTCAATCTACCTCACTAAAACCAGTCCACCCATCTCTCAGTCTAACTCGCTAAAACCAGCCTCCCCATCTCTCAGTCTAATTCACTAAAACCAGCCTCAACATCTCTCAGTCTAATTCACGAAAACCAGTCCACCCATCTCTCAGTCTAACTCACTAAAACCAGCATCCCCATCTCTCAGTCTAAGTCATTAAAACCAGTCCACCCATCTGTCAGTCTAACTCACTACAACCAGCTTCCCCATCTCTCAGTCGAACGCACAAAAACCAGCCTCCGCATCTCTCAGTCTAACTCACTAAAACCAGTCCACCCACCTCTCAGTCTAACTCACTAAAACCAACTTCCCCATCTCTCAGTCTAACTCACTAAAACCAGCACACCCATCTCTCAATCTAACTCACTAACACAAGCTCACCCACCTATTTGTCCAACTCACTAAAAGCAGCTTCCCCATCTCTCAATCTAACTCACTAAAACCAGTCCACCCACCTCTCAGTCTAACTCACTAAAAACAGCCTACCCAGCTCTCAATCTAACGCACTAAAACCAGTCCACCCACCTCTCAGTCTAACTCACTAAAACCAGCGCACCCATCTCTCAGTCTAACTCACTAAAACCAGCCTCCCCATCACTCAGTCTAATTCACTAAAACCAGTCCACCCATCTCTCAGTCTAACTCACTAACACCAACTTCCCCACCTCTCAGTCTAACTCACTAAAACCAGTCCACCCATCACTCAGTCTAACTCACTAAAATCAGTCCACCCATCTCTCAGTCTAACTCACTAAAACCAGCTTCCCCATCTCTGAGTATAACTCACTAAAACCAGCACAACCATCTCTCAATCTAACTCACTAACACAAGCTCACCCACCGATTAGTCCAACTCACTAAAAGCAGCTTCTCCATCTCTCAATCTAACTCACTAAAACCAGCCTACCCAGCTCTCAATCTAACGCACTAAAACCAGTCCACCCACTTCTTAGTCTAACTCACTAAAACCAGCCTCCCCATCTCACAGTGTAACTCACTAAAACCAGTCCACCGATCTCTCAGTCTAACTCAATATAACCAGCTTCCCCATCGCTCAGTCTAACTCACTAAAACCAGTCCACCCATTTCTCAGTCTAACTCACTAAAACCAGCACACCCACCAGTTAGTCTAACTCACTAAAATCAGCACACCCACCTGTAAGTCTAACTCACTAGAACCAGTACACCCACCTCTCAGTCTAATTCACTAAAACCAGTCCACCCAACTCTCAGTCAAACTGACTAAAACCAGCACACCCATCTCTCAGTCTAACTCACTAAAACCAGCATCCACATCTCTCAGTCTAACTCTCTAAAACCAGTCCACCCATCTGTCAGTCTAACTCACTAAAACCAGCTTCCCCATCTCTCAGTCTAACTCACTAAAATCAGCACACCCATCTCGCAATCTGACTCACTAACACAAGCTCACCCACCTATTAGTCTAACTCACTAAAAGCAGCTTCCCCATCTCTCAGTCTAACTCACTAAAATCAGCGCACCCACCTCACAGTCTAACTCACTAGAACCAGCTCACCCACCTGTTAGTCTAACTCACTAAAACCAGCACAGCCACCTCTCAGTCAAACACACTAAAACCAACACAACCTTCTCTCAATCTAACTCACTAAAACCAGCACACTCACCTGTTAGCCTAACTCATTAAAACCAGTACACCCAACTCTCAGTCTAATTCACTAAAACCAGTCCACCCAACTCTCAGTCAAACTGACTAAAACCAGCACACCCATCTCTCAGTCTAACTCACTAAAAGCAGCTTCCCCATCTCTCAGTCTAAGTCACTAAAACCAGCGCACCCACCTCACAGTCTAACTCACTAAGACCAGTCCACCCACCTCTCAGTCTAACTCACTAAAAACAGCCTACCCAGCTCTCAATCTAACGCACTAAAACCAGTCCACCCACCTCTCAGTCTAACTCACTAAAACCAACTTCCCCGTCTCTCAGTCTAACTCACTAAAACCAGCACACCCGCCTCTCAGTCTAACTCACTAAAACCAACTTCCCCATCTCTCAGTCTAACTCACTAAAACCAGTACACCCGCCTCTCAGTCTAACTCACTAAAACCAACTTCCCCATCTCTCAGTCTAACTCACTAAAACCAGCACACCCATCTCTCAATCTAACTCACTAACACCAGCTGACCCACCTATTAGCCTAACTCACTAAATCCAGCTTCCCCATATCTCAGTCTAACTCACTAAAACCAGTCCACCCACCTCTTAGTCTAACTCACTAAAACCAGCACACCCTCTTCTCTCAGTCTAACTCACTAAAACCAGCAGACCCACCTCTCAGTCTTACTCTCTAAAACCAGTCCACCCATCTCTCAGTCTAACTCACTAAAACCAGCACACCCATCTCTCAATCAAACTCACTAACACAAGCTCACCCACCTATTAGTCTAACTCACTGAAAGCAGCTTCCCCATCTCTCTGTCTAACTCACTAAAACCAGCTCACCCACCAGTTAGTCTAACTCACTAAAACCAGCACACCCACCTGTAAGTCTAACTCACTAAAACCAGCATCCCCATCCCTCAGTCTGACTCACTAAAACCAGTCCACCCATCTCTCAGTCTAACTCACTAAAATCAGCACACCCATCTCTCAGTCTAACTCACTAAAACCAGCTCACCCACCTGTTATTCTAACTCACTAAAACCAGCACACACACCTCTCAGTCAAACACACTAAAACCAACACAACCTTCTCTCAATCTAACTCACTAAAACCAGCACACCCACCTCTCAGTCTAACTCACTAAAACCAGCCCACCCATCTCTCAGTCTAACTCACTAAAACCAGCCTCCCCATCTCTCAGTCTAATTCACTAAAACCAGCCTCCCCATCTCTCAGTCTAATTCACTAAAACCAGTCCACCTATCTCTCATTCTAACTCACTAAAACCAGCTTCCCCATCCCTGAGTCTAACTCAATAAAACCAGCACACCCATCTCTCAATCTAACTCACTAACACAAGCTCACCCACCTATTCGTCTAACTCACTAAAAGCAGCTTCCCCATCTCTCAGTCTAACTCACTAAAACCAGCGCACCCACCTCATAGTCTAACTCACTAAAACCAGTCCACCCACCTCTCAGTCTAACTCACTAAAACCAGCATCCCCATCTCTCAGTCTAACTCACTAAAACCAGTCCACCCATCTGTCAGTCTAACTCACTACAACCAGCTTCCCCATCTCTCAGTCTAACTCACTAAAACCAGTACACCCGCCTCTCAATCTAACTCACTAAAACCAGACCACCCACCTCTCAGTCTAACTCACTAAAACCAACTTCCCCATCTCTCAGTCTAACTCACTAAAACCAGTACACCCGCCTCTCAGTCTAACTCACTAAAACCAACTTCCCCATCTCTCAGTCTAACTCACTAAAACCAGCACACCCATCTCTCAATCAAACTCACTAACACCAGTCCACTCACCTCTCAGTCTAACTCAATAAAACCAGCACACCCCCTCTCTCAGTCTAACTCACTAAAACCAGCAGACCCACCTCTCAGTCTAACTCACTAAAACCAGTCCACCCATCTCCCAGTCTAACTCACTAAAACCAGCACACCAATCTCTCAGTCTAACTCACTAAAACCAACTTCCCCATCTCTCAGTCTAACTCACTAAAACCAGCACAGCCACCGCTCAGTCTAACTCACTAAAACCAGTCCACCCATCTCTCAGTCTAACCCACTAAAACCAGCCTCCTCATCTCTCAGTCTAATTCACTAAAACCAGTCCACCCATCTCTCAGTCTAACTCACTAAAACCAACTTCCCCATCTCTGAGTATAACTCACTAAAACCAGCACACCCATCTCTCAATCTAACTCACTAACACAAGCTCACCCACCTATTAGTCCAACTCACTAAAAGCAGCCTCCCCATCTCTCAATCTAACTCACTAAAACCAGTACACCCACCTCTCAGTCTAACTCACTAAAACCAGCCTACCCAGCTCTCAATCTAACGCACTAAAACCAGTCCACCCACCTCTCAGTCTAACTCACTAAAACCAGCCTCCCCATCTCACAGTGTAACGCACTAAAAGCAGTCCACCGATCTCTCAGTCTAACTCAATATAACCAGCTTCCCCATCTCTCAGTCTAACTCACTAAAACTAGCACACCCATCTCGCAATCTAACTCACTAACACAAGCTCACCCACCTATTAGTCTAACTCACTAAAAGCAGCTTCCCCATCTCTCAGTCTAACTCACTAAAATCAGCGCACCCACCTCACAGTCTAACTCACTAAAACCAGCTCACCCACCTGTTAGTCTAACTCACTGAAACCAGCACACCTACCTCTCAGTCAAACACACTAAAACCAACACAACCTTCTCTCAATCTACCTCACTAAAACCAGTCCACCCACCTCTCAGTCTAACTCACTAAAACCAGCGCACCCATCTCTCAGTCTAACTCGCTAAAACCAGCCTCCCCATCTCTCAGTCTAATTCACTAAAACTAGCACACCCATCTCTCAGTCTAACTCGCTAAAACCAGCCTCCCCATCTCTCAGTCTAATTCACTAAAACCAGCCTCCCCATCTCTCAGTCTAATTCACTAAAACCAGTCCACCCATCTCTCAGTCTAACTCACTAAAACCAGCATCCCCATCTCTCAGTCTAAGTCATTAAAACCAGTCCACCCATCTGTCAGTCTAACTCACTACAACCAGCTTCCCCATCTCTCAGTCGAACGCACAAAAACCAGCCTCCGCATCTCTCAGTCTAACTCACTAAAACCAGTCCACCCACCTCTCAGTCTAACTCACTAAAACCAACTTCCCCATCTCTCAGTCTAACTCACTAAAACCAGCACACCCATCTCTCAATCTAACTCACTAACACAAGCTCACCCACCTATTTGTCCAACTCACTAAAAGCAGCTTCCCCATCTCTCAATCTAACTCACTAAAACCAGTCCACCCACCTCTCAGTCTAACTCACTAAAAACAGCCTACCCAGCTCTCAATCTAACGCACTAAAACCAGTCCACCCACCTCTCAGTCTAACTCACTAAAACCAGCGCACCCATCTCTCAGTCTAACTCACTAAAACCAGCCTCCCCATCACTCAGTCTAATTCACTAAAACCAGTCCACCCATCTCTCAGTCTAACTCACTAACACCAACTTCCCCACCTCTCAGTCTAACTCACTAAAACCAGTCCACCCATCACTCAGTCTAACTCACTAAAATCAGTCCACCCATCTCTCAGTCTAACTCACTAAAACCAGCTTCCCCATCTCTGAGTATAACTCACTAAAACCAGCACAACCATCTCTCAATCTAACTCACTAACACAAGCTCACCCACCGATTAGTCCAACTCACTAAAAGCAGCTTCTCCATCTCTCAATCATACTCACTAAAACCAGTGCACCCACCTCTCAATCTAACTCACTAAAACCAGCCTACCCAGCTCTCAATCTAACGCACTAAAACCAGTCCACCCACTTCTTAGTCTAACTCACTAAAACCAGCCTCCCCATCTCACAGTGTAACTCACTAAAACCAGTCCACCGATCTCTCAGTCTAACTCAATATAACCAGCTTCCCCATCGCTCAGTCTAACTCACTAAAACCAGTCCACCCATTTCTCAGTCTAACTCACTAAAACCAGCACACCCACCAGTTAGTCTAACTCACTAAAATCAGCACACCCACCTGTAAGTCTAACTCACTAGAACCAGTACACCCACCTCTCAGTCTAATTCACTAAAACCAGTCCACCCAACTCTCAGTCAAACTGACTAAAACCAGCACACCCATCTCTCAGTCTAACTCACTAAAACCAGCATCCACATCTCTCAGTCTAACTCTCTAAAACCAGTCCACCCATCTGTCAGTCTAACTCACTAAAACCAGCTTCCCCATCTCTCAGTCTAACTCACTAAAATCAGCACACCCATCTCGCAATCTGACTCACTAACACAAGCTCACCCACCTATTAGTCTAACTCACTAAAAGCAGCTTCCCCATCTCTCAGTCTAACTCACTAAAATCAGCGCACCCACCTCACAGTCTAACTCACTAAAACCAGCTCACCCACCTGTTAGTCTAACTCACTAAAACCAGCACAGCCACCTCTCAGTCAAACACACTAAAACCAACACAACCTTCTCTCAATCTAACTCACTAAAACCAGCACACTCACCTGTTAGCCTAACTCATTAAAACCAGTACACCCAACTCTCAGTCTAATTCACTAAAACCAGTCCACCCAATTCTCAGTCAAACTGACTAAAACCAGCACACCCATCTCTCAGTCTAACTCACTAAAAGCAGCTTCCCCATCTCTCAGTCTAAGTCACTAAAACCAGCGCACCCACCTCACAGTCTAACTCACTAAAACCAGTCCACCCACCTCTCAGTCTAACTCACTAAAAACAGCCTACCCAGCTCTCAATCTAACGCACTAAAACCAGTCCACCCACCTCTCAGTCTAACTCACTAAAACCAACTTCCCCGTCTCTCAGTCTAACTCACTAAAACCAGCACACCCGCCTCTCAGTCTAACTCACTAAAACCAACTTCTCCATCTCTCAGTCTAACTCAATAAAACCAGTACACCCGCCTCTCAGTCTAACTCACTAAAACCAACTTCCCCATCTCTCAGTCTAACTCACTAAAACCAGCACACCCATCTCTCAATCTAACTCACTAACACCAGCTGACCCACCTATTAGCCTAACTCACTAAATCCAGCTTCCCCATATCTCAGTCTAACTCACTAAAACCAGTCCACCCACCTCTTAGTCTAACTCACTAAAACCAGCACACCCCCTTCTCTCAGTCTAACTCACTAAAACCAGCAGACCCACCTCTCAGTCTTACTCTCTAAAACCAGTCCACCCATCTCTCAGTCTAACTCACTAAAACCAGCACACCCATCTCTCAATCAAACTCACTAACACAAGCTCACCCACCTATTAGTCTAACTCACTGAAAGCAGCTTCCCCATCTCTCTGTCTAACTCACTAAAACCAGCTCACCCACCAGTTAGTCTAACTCACTAAAACCAGCACACCCACCTGTAAGTCTAACTCACTAAAAAAAGCATCCCCATCCCTCAGTCTGACTCACTAAAACCAGTCCACCCATCTCTCAGTCTAACTCACTAAAATCAGCACACCCATCTCTCAGTCTAACTCACTAAAACCAGCTCACCCACCTGTTATTCTAACTCACTAAAACCAGCACACACACCTCTCAGTCAAACACACTAAAACCAACACAACCTTCTCTCAATCTAACTCACTAAAACCAGCACACCCACCTCTCAGTCTAACTCACTAAAACCAGCCCACCCATCTCTCAGTCTAACTCACTAAAACCAGCCTCCCCATCTCTCAGTCTAATTCACTAAAACCAGCCTCCCCATCTCTCAGTCTAATTCACTAAAACCAGTCCACCTATCTCTCATTCTAACTCACTAAAACCAGCTTCCCCATCCCTGAGTCTAACTCAATAAAACCAGCACACCCATCTCTCAATCTAACTCACTAACACAAGCTCACCCACCTATTCGTCTAACTCACTAAAAGCAGCTTCCCCATCTCTCAGTCTAACTCACTAAAACCAGCGCACCCACCTCATAGTCTAACTCACTAAAACCAGTCCACCCACCTCTCAGTCTAACTCACTAAAACCAGCATCCCCATCTCTCAGTCTAACTCACTAAAACCAGTCCACCCATCTGTCAGTCTAACTCACTACAACCAGCTTCCCCATCTCTCAGTCTAACTCACTAAAACCAGTACACCCGCCTCTCAATCTAACTCACTAAAACCAGACCACCCACCTCTCAGTCTAACTCACTAAAACCAACTTCCCCATCTCTCAGTCTAACTCACTAAAACCAGTACACCCGCCTCTCAGTCTAACTCACTAAAACCAACTTCCCCATCTCTCAGTCTAACTCACTAAAACCAGCACACCCATCTCTCAATCAAACTCACTAACACCAGCTGACCCACCTATTAGTCTAACTCACTAAAACCTGCTTCCCCATATCTCAGTCTAACTCACTAAAACCAGTCCACTCACCTCTCAGTCTAACTCAATAAAACCAGCACACCCCCTCTCTCAGTCTAACTCACTAAAACCAGCAGACCCACCTCTCAGTCTAACTCACTAAAACCAGTCCACCCATCTCCCAGTCTAACTCACTAAAACCAGCACACCCATCTCTCAATCAAACTCACTAACACAAGCTCACCCACCTATTAGTCTAACTCACTGAAAGCAGCTTCCCCCTCTCTCAGTCTAACTCACTAAAACCAGCCTACCCATCTCTCAGTCTAATTCACTAAAACCAGTCCACCAATCTCTCAGTCTAACTCACTAAAACCAACTTCCCCATCTCTCAGTCTAACTCACTAAAACCAGCACAGCCACCGCTCAGTCTAACTCACTAAAACCAGTCCACCCATCTCTCAGTCTAATTCACTAAAACCAGTCCACCCATCTCTCAGTCTAACTCACTAAAATCAGCTTCCCCATCTCTGAGTATAACTCACTAAAACCAGCACAACCATCTCTCAATCTAACTCACTAACACAAGCTCACCCACCTATTAGTCCAACTCACTAAAAGCAGCCTCCCCATCTCTCAATCTAACTCACTAAAACCAGTACACCCATCTCTCAATCTAACTCACTAACACAAGCTCACCCACCTATTAGTCTAACTCACTAAAAGCAACTTCCCGAGCTCTCAGTCTAACTCACTAAAACCAGTCCACCCACCTCTCAGTCTAACTCACTAAAACCAGCTCACACACCTGTTAGTCTAACTCACTAAAACCAGCACACCCAGCTCTCAGTCAAACACACTAAAACCAACATAACCTTCTCTCAATCTAACTCACTAAAACCAGCACACCCACCTGTTAGTCCAACTCACTAAAACCAGCACAGCCACCTGTTCGTCTAACTCACTAAAACCAGTACACCCACCTCACAGTCTAACTCACTAAAACCAGTCCACGAACCTCTCAGTCTAACTCACTAAAACCAGCACACCCCTTCTCTCAGTCTAACTCACTAAAACCAGCGCACCCATCTCTCAGTCTAACTCACTAAAACCAGCCTACCCATCTCTCAGTCTAACTCACTAAAACCAGTCCACCCATCTCTCAGTCTAACTCACTAAAACCAGCCTCCCCATCTCATACCGTAACTCATTAAAACCAGTCCACCGATCTCTCTGTCTAACTCAATATAACCAGCTTCCCCACCTCTCAGTCTAACTCACTAAAACCAGCACACCCCCTCTCTCAGTCTAACTCACTAAAACCAGCGCACCCATCTCTCAGTCTAACTCACTAAACCCAGTCCACCCATCTCTCAGTCTAACTCACTAAAACCAGCTTCCCCATCTCTGAGTCTAACTCACTAAAACCAGCCTCCCCATCTCTCAGTCTAATTCACTAAAACCAGTCCACCGATCTGTCAGTCTAACTCAATATAACCAGCTTCCCCACCTCTCAGTCTAACTCACTAAAACCAGCCTCCCCATCGCTCAGTCTAACTCACTAAAACCAGTCCACCAATTTCTCAGTCTAACTCACTAAAATCAGCACACCCACCAGTTAGTCTAACTCACTAAAACCAGCACACCCACCTGTTAGTCTAACTCATTAAAACCAGTACACCCGCCTCTCAGTCTAACTCACTAAAACCAGTCCACCCACCTCTCAGTCTAATTCACTAAAACCAACTTCCCCATCTCTCAGTCTAACTCACTAAAACCAGCACACCCATCTCTCAATCTAACTCACTAACACCAGCTGACCCACCTATTAGTCTAACTCACTAAAACCAGCTTCCCCATATCTCAGTCTAACTCACTAAAACCAGCACACCCACCTCTCAGTCTAACTCACTAAAACGAGTCCACCCACCTCTCAGTCTAACTCACTAAAATCAGCACACCCATCTCTCAGTCTAACTCACTAAAACCAGCACACCCAGCTCTCAGTCTAACTCACTAAAACCAGTCCACCCACCTCTCAGTCTAACTCACTAAAACCAGCTCACCCACCTGTTAGTCTAACTCACTAAAACCAGCACACCCACCTCTCAGTCAAACACACTAAAACCAAAACAACCTTCTCTAAATCTAACTCACTAAAACCAGCACACCCATCTGTTAGTCTAACTCACTAAAACCAGCACACCCACCTGTTCGTCTAACTCACTAAAATCAGTACACCCACCTCTCAGTCTAACTCACTAAAACCAACTTCCCCATCTCTCAGTCTAACTCACTAAAACCAGCACACCCATCTATCAATCTAACCCACTAACACCAGCTGACCCACCTATTAGTCTAACTCACTAAAACCAGCTTCCCCATATCTCAGTCTAACTCACTAAAACCAGCACACCCACCTCTCAGTCTAACTCACTAAAACGAGTCCACCCACCTCTCAGTCTAACTCACTAAAACCAGCACAACCATCTCTCAGTCTAACTCACTAAAACCAGTCCACCCACCTCTCAGTCTAACTCAGTAAAACCAGCACACCCCCTCTCTCAGTCTAATTCACTGAAACCAGTTCACCCATCTCTCAGTCTAACTCACTAAAACCAGCTTCCCCATCTCTGAGTCTTTATCACTAAAACCAGCACACCCATCTCTCAATCTAACTCACTAACACAACCTCACCCACCTATTAGTCTAACTCACTAAAAGCAGCTTCCCCATATCTCAGTCTAACTCACTAAAACCAGCGCACCCACCTCACAGTCTAACTCACTAAAACCAGTCCACCCACCTCTCAGTCTAACTCACTAAAACCAGCCTATCCAGCTCTCAATCTAACGCACTAAAACCAGTCCACCCACCTCTCAGTCTAACTCACTAAAACCAGCCTTCCCATCTCACAGTGTAACTCACTAAAACCAGTCCACCGATCTCTCAGTCTAACTCAATATAACCAGCTTCCCCATCTCTCAGTCTAACTCACTAAAACCAGCACAGCCATCTCTCAATCTAACTTACTAAAACCAGTCCACCCACATCTCAGTCTAACTCACTAAAACCAGTCCATCCACCTGAGTCTAACTCACTTAAACCAGCTCACCCACCTCTCAGTCTGCCTCACTAAAACCAGTCCACCCACCTCTCAGTCTAACTCACTAAAACTAGTCCACCCATCTCTCAGTCTAATTCACTAAAACCAGTCCACCCATCTCTCAGTCTAACTCACTAAAACCAGATTCCCCATCTCTGAGTCTAACTCACTAAAACCAGCACACCCATCTCTCAATCTAACTCACTATCACAAGCTCACCCACCTATTAGTCTAACTCACTAAGAGCAGCTTCCCCATCTCTCAGTCTAACTCACTAAAACCAGCGCACCCACCTCACAGTCTAACTCACTAAAACCAGCCTACCCAGCTCTCAGTCTGCCTCACTAAAACCAGTCCACCCACCTCTCAGCCTAACTCACTAAAACCAGCCTCCCCATCGCTCAGTCTAACTCACTAAAACCAGTCCACCAATTTCTCAGTCTAACACACTAAAACCAGCACACCCACCAGTTAGTCTAACTCACTAAAACCAGTACACCCGCCTCTCAGTCTAACTCACTAAAACCAGTCCAGCCACCTCTCAGTCTAACTCACTACAACCAGACCACCCATCTCTCAGTCTAAGTCACTAAAACCAGCACACCCTCCTGTCAGTCTAATTCACTAAAACCAGTTTAACCAGCTCTCCGTCTAACACACTAAAACTAGCACACCCACCTCGCAATCTAACTCACTAAAATCAGCACACCCACCTCTCGGTCTAACTCACTAAAACCACTTCACCCACCTCTCAATCTAACTCACTATAACCAGCTCACCCACCTGTTATTCTAACTCACTAAAACTAGTCCACCCACCGCTCAAACTAACTTATTAAAATCAGCACACCCACCTCTCTTACTCACTAAAACCAGCACACCCACCTCTCAGTCTAACTCACTAAAACCACTTCACCCAGCTCTCAATCTAACTCACTAAAATCAGCTCACCAACCTGTTAGTCTAACTCACTGGAACCAGTCCACCCACCTTTCAAACTAACTCATTAAAACCAGTCCACCCATCTCTCTGTCTAAATCGCTAAAAACAGCACACCCATCTCTCAATCTAACTCACTAAAACCAGCACACCCACCTCTCAGTCTAACTCACTAACACCAGCATACCCACCTCTCAGTCTAACTCACTAAAACCAGCACACCCACCTCTCAGTCTAACTCACTAAAACCAGCCCACCCACCTCTGAGTCTGACTCAGTAATCCATGATTCAGAAGCTAGCTACTTCCTGGATACCTGTCTATTCTTTCATTCACCTATCTGTCATCATCTTTGGCATTGATCATCCATCCATTCACTGTCCCAATCAGTATAACTGCAACACCTGGGTGTTGTAAGAGGCAAACTAAACTTGACATCTGGCCACATGAGGAGATATTGAAACGGGCAGCGTAATCATGTATTAAGAGAGACTAAAGGGAGGAAAGTGGGGTAATGAATTCCACGGCCAAGGGCACACCCGCCAATAGTAGGGCAATTACATTCAAAATGAACTGAGAGGCCAGAACAGGAGGAAACCTTATATTTGGAAGGTTGAAAAACGGGAGGAGATACAAGAATAGAGAGGAGATGATGCACATTATAATTTGAATACAAATATGCAACTTTTGTATTTAATTTGATTTATCTTAACCGTGAGCTGACAAAAATCAATAAGTACTAAGTTTTGGAGTATCTTAATTTTACAGAATATTGAAGAAGAGATGTGAAACAAGAGTACTTTTCAATAATCTGAAGCTCTCAGTCCTGCAGATAAGGTTTTCAGCAGCAGAAGTGTTGAGAGACAGATCTGTAAGATGAAATCACTGATGATATAAACATACTGACTGAAATTCACCTTGAGGTCAAACACGGCTCTGGGAATGTGTTTCCAGTTATTTACATTAAGATAATTTAACAGTGGATATCAGTTAAGCTATATTGCAAATTAAACAAAATACAGAAATGAAATGAGATAGATCCTGTAGCTATGTCAAATCACAAGGGAACTTATCTGCATTTTTGGGTAAAGTAGCCAAGAAACAAAATGCAGATGGGAAATAATAGGTCAAGAGTAGGTCCCTGGAGGTTATCAGAGGCAATGGTATGGGTTTGTGGAAAGAGAAGTTACAGAGTTGATCGATAGCTGACAATGAAAGGATGTGAGTGTAGTCCCACTCAGCTGCAAAGCTTGGAGAAGTATTGAGGAGGGAGATTTCATCAACTGTGTAACGGATGCAGACGGGTCAAGAAGAATGGCGAAGATTATACTTGTGACACTCATATTTGATCTTGTTATGACTACCATAAGAAATGATTGGCCAAAGTGATAGAGGAATTTCTATCACTCCATTTATCCATTTGTTCACCATCCAGTCTTATTGATCTTTTTATCCATTCAATTGTATCCACCATTATAGTCTACGCTGCTTCCAGCTGACAATGCATTCATCCATCCATCTACTTATTAATATGCCAACTGATCTTCCAAGTATTCTTTCATTTATTCCTTCCCTGTTTTCTGCTCAAGAATTCATCTAGCTCATCCACACTGACACCTGTCTATCCAACCAATGGTACTTCCCAAAATCCATTTAATCACCTATGCAAACAATTTTCAATCTATTAAAGCATTCATCCAGTTATCTATTGATCCGTCCACAACTTAGCGATCCATTCCTCTACTCCAGGATAATTAGCAACTGAAAAAAAGTTTAAAATATTATACTCTGACATAACTGGTCAAGTATTTTTCCAACATATGAAAAATCTGCACTATGGTCTTTGGAATTCCAAAACATCAAGGTCTATCTCAAAGATGGACAAGTGACCGTCCCATAAGAAAATCAGAGTTTTAAATTGACTGATATTTTCAGAATCTAACAGCATTTGTTTTTCTGACCCACTGCCAACTGTGCATTTTTTCTGCCAAGGAACCAAAGAATGTGAAACATTTCATAACGATGATGCATCTTGAAATATTTCCCATTAACAGTCTATAAATATTTTAATCTACACTGCATGCTATATGTCATTTTTTTTTTAACTGGCAGATGAGATTGACACCTTACCTGTCACAACTGGATAACTCTGGGGTCCTGAAACGTTGGTCCCAAGGTCGGGAGTGGCAGCAGCTGATAGGCTGCTTTTAACATCTTCTAATCCAGAGGCCAAGGCAGAGAGTGAATATTCATTAGCCTGGGAGAAACATAGCAGAAAAAGGCAGGTGTAATGAAGCGAAGATTGACAGGAGTTCATTTTGGATTCTAGGCAACTGACTTCACAATCCCTCACATGCCCAAACCCCTCGCCCATACACAAAATTAAAATGTATCACTTTTTTTCCCCAAAGAAGATTGATAGTGAATGAATATTCTCTGACATTTCATCAGAAAGACATGATAGAGGATTGGGAGGGAGGTATAAATTACAAAGCCCAAGGAGAGAGATGCAGAGAGTAACTGAGATCTGGAAGAGAGAAACAGAGAATAAGTGAAGCTTGGGAATGAGCTACAGAGAATAACTGAGATCTAGGAGTGAGATGTGGAAGGTAACGGAGACCTGAGAGTCATACACAAGGATAACTGACACTAAAGTGTAAATAAATTCAGAGCTGAAAAGTAAGATATTGCATTTAATTGATGCCAGAATCAAAATATCCTCATTCTTCTTCAAGCAGCACTATAGGAACAGATTTGCCCATCAGATTTGAAGGTTGGTTTATTTGTTACTGTCCCATCTTAAAGACCTTTCCCGAACTGCAATGTTCATCTAAATTTTTGGCTCATGTTCCTGGGATCGCCATTAAGCTGTGATAAAAGCAACACTTGTTAGTGTGGTGCTTTCAGTAACATTATTCAGGATTTTGAACAGGGATCAAGATGTTCCTCTGGATCAGAGAAGTGTTTTGCCATTGAAGTATTTGTCCAAAGGCATTGCTGTACATCACAACAAGGTAGAATGAGAAAATGTAAAATCGCAGGTGAATCGGTTGTGAAACCAGATGGCCCTGTGGTTAGACATTGCCTTGTGGGATTTCAATTTAAATCTCAGTCAGTTTAATGGGTGTAATTGTTAGTTCTCCTTCAACCATGGGGACATTCTATCATAAATAACTCATTAATCACTTCCTAGAGTGGTTAGTTTACTCCATTACACAAACAAACAGGACATAAGAAACTGAAGGATGCAAAGGCCAATTGAATTCTCAAACCCGCTCCTCTATTCAATATGGACATGGTGGATCTAATCCTGGTCTGAAAACTACTATTCATCTTCCTCCCTGTATGTTGCAACTTAAATTATCAGTCAGTCTCTGTCTTTAATATATTGAATGAATCTACCTTCACAACTGTCAGAAAGAGAATTCTGAAGAGCCATGGCTCTGCAAGAAGAAATTCCACCTCAGCTCCATCTGAAATGGATGACCCCTAATTTTGAATCCATGTCCCGAACTTCCAAATAGGAAACACCCTCTCAGCATCCACCCTGTCAATCCTGCACAAAATTATATTTGTTTCTTATTCTACAGATTTCTAATGAGTACAGTACATCACCAATCTGCTCAACCTTTCTTCACACCTTAACGTAATGCACCTCTGTATGGCCTTCCAAGCAAGAAGCCAAATCAGGGCACAGTAATCCTGATGCAGTCTTGCCAGTGTACTGTAACTTTTATGACCTTACACTCTATATCCCTCATATTAACAGTTAACATATCAGTAGCTTTCCCAATTACTTGTTGTGCCCGCATACCTACTCTTTGTGCTTTATTCAGCAAAATCCATCCGTTCTGCATAACTTTCAAGGAATATTTACATCTAATGTTCTCAGTATTATATTTTATCTGTACAGTTATTTTTCTTTAGCACATTGATTGATTATCAGTCTCTGTGTACATTTTTTGTAAACTTCTATTGGATTTCTTTTTTTCTTTAAATGCCTGCAAGAAAATGAATCTCAAGATAGTATTTGGATAATAAATTTACTTTGAACTTGAGCTTAGTAACACTTGTTGTCATGGTCAGTAAAAGCTACGTAGCACAAGAAGGGCCCTTCAGCTCATGATGTCCAGGTTTTTTTTTCCTATTCACACTAATCCCACTTGCTCATATGGGGATAGTATTTCTATCCCATGCCTGCTAAATGTCTTTTAAGCACAGTTACTGTGTGTGATTCCATCACCTCCTCTGCAGCAGGTTCCTTATATCAGCCACTTTCTGTATAATAAATGCACCCATAACATCTATTTTGAATCTCCAACCTCACAACTTAAACCAATGTCTTTTTTGTTTCTGACACTGCCATGAGAACAAATGTTGATTACCTACCCAGTCTGTGCCTCTCATAGTATTATACTGTATACCCTTCAGCCTCCTTCGCTCCAGCCTACCCAATTTCTCCACATAAATAAAGTCTTCCCATCCAGGCAACATCCTAGTAAATCTCATTTGAACTTTCTCCAGAGCAACCACATCTCTCCTAGAGTGTGGCAACCAGAATAGCACACACCTATGGTTGAATCACTGTTTTGTATAGATGCAACATAACATACCAATTTCTACATTCCGTGCCACAGCGTGTGAAAACAAACATGTCATATGCCTTCTTTACCTCCATACTCAATTTTTTGATACTTTCAGGGAACTATGGACTTGGATCCCATGGTCTCTCAGTTCATCAATAGTCCTGAGTGCCCAATATTTTACTTATGTTCTACCTCTTTTTGACATCCTAAAATGCATCACCTTACACTTGCTAGGATTTGCTTCTATTCGCCAACTCTCCAGCTAATTTTCTATTTGTTCTATTTCCTGCTGTAGACTTAGACAATCTTCCTAATTATCTAATTATGTGTCATTTGCAACATTCATGAATCACTCCACCACATTCACTCCAAATTATTTATATATACAAATATCTCCAACACCAAAGGACCTGGCACTGATCACTGACCGCTATTCACAAACTTCCAATCAACAAAATATACTTCAACCATCACTTCAGCCTCTTATCACTAAGCCAAGTTGGATCCAAATTGCCAGCTTGCCTTGAATCCCAATGCCTTAACTTTCTGGACCAACCTGCCACATGGGAGCTTGTAAAATGCCTTCTTGAAGTTCATATACAGAAGGTCTATACCCCTGCCTTCATTAAACTACTTGGTTACTTTCTTAAAAAAAGTCAATCAAACTGGTGAGGCAAGATTTTCCACTCACAAAAGCATGAAGCATATCCCCAATACCTAATGTACAGAAATCCTATCCCTCAAAAATTTCTTCCATTATGTCATTACTATTAACATAAGGTTCACCAGCCTATAGTTAACTGGCTTATTCTTGCTGCCCTTTTTTGAATAAAAGAGTGACTTCTGCAATCATAAGCTATAAGGACTTTGAATCTCTTGATGTATGGGTGGGAGTGGGAGTAGGGTGGAGCTGGTGTGAGGTACTATGTTAGCAAGATATTACGGTCTAATAAAATGTGGAAATCTTTTCCCAATCACCACCATACCAGGGTATGACAGCTAACTATGTTGTTCCAGCCCTAGAAACTTGATGATCAATATGGGTTGATAATAAGCTAATCTTCTGTTTTTTTTTCACACAAAACTGTTACAATGACCTTCATTATAATAAGAGAAATTAAATTATAAATAAAAACTTACGCACTGCATGTACGATGAATGGAAAAATAATATGGGAAAACAAAGGGATGAATGAAGTAAGAGAAGAAACAGGAAAATAAAAACAAATGGAAGTAAACTTGAAATGGTGGGTGGTTTGGAAAAAATATTTGCAGTTACTGGCATGATTTGTAATGACCCACAAGTGCAGTGATACCCCAAGTGTCCATGTCTTATCAGGCCTCAGCTGACCTTACCTTGTCTCATTCAACAACTGCTAACCCCTGATTGTGTGCTACAACTGTCGCCCAGCTGCAGGGGTTGTTCTCTTTTTAATAGCATTCAAATGCACAATAGCAATTCCCCAGCGCAGAGCCGGTTTTGAAAAGAGAAGCCATGGCATACAGGAGTGCGGGGTGGAGACTTCATTGAATTTTAAAACACGTCCTACTATATCAAGCAGCTTCTCAAACTGCCAGCTCGATCTCAAAGCTACCTTACAAAGATGAAAAGCAACAAAAGGACCAACAAGCCATGTGTCCTGATTAATATTATATTAGATTAAATCTGTTTTATTCACCCTACTCCAGACACATGGCTGTTTTGCCTTTTCTTCCCTCTGCCTACTTTCTTTCTCTCTTACTTGCTCTTTCAGTCTCCATCTCGGAGATTGCAAGTCATTTCCAATTCGTTGTGGTATTGATCTTTCACTGGGAATCAGTTTTCTAATTAGCTGCAAATTAGGCTTTCTACTGGGGGTGAGGCCTGTCCCCCTGATTTATCACTGGAGTAATTCAGTGCGATTGGAGGGAAATTAAAATGAACTCAATTAAGCAACTAGTTTGCTTTATGGGCTTGGATGGAGTTTCAGACGAAAAATTAATAGTCTCTTGTTGTTTAATAGTCTAATGAAAGTAAATAAAGGTTATCCATTGTAATAAGGCAGCAGCTATAAAAAGTTGTATACAACCACAGCCTTCATTTATGATGCTCCAGATTCATAGTGACATTTAACTGTAATTTCTTTTCCATTAAGATAAACAGTCTCTGTGTAGGGCTTCACTTCAAAGGGGGTGTGTATTGTCAAGACACCTACTTCAAACCAGCAAGGCAAGCTGCAGATCTGACAGATTCTCTGGTGAGCTGCAGTTGCCATTCCTTATTTTGAAATACGATTCATTCATTCAAGATGTAAACCTGATCTGCATATATGTACCAACTGGACAATGTCTCAGAAGGTCAAAATGTCTACAGTGTAGTTCTACTCTTCCAAACCTTTAGTTGATCCTCATCACAACATTCATTAGTTAAACTTTATAATGTTATTGTACCATATATTATGCATATGTACATAATATAAAATAGAATCATGAATAATGCCTATTGTTTAAATTGTGGGCCATCCTGCCTTTCTCTGAACAGGGTCTATTATATCAGACTCAGGGCCAGTACAGTCAGAAGGAGAAATTTTGACTCGGTCCCTTTTCCTTATTTCTTTCCCAGTATTCCAGATGCACGTCTAATATTCAGCCTAGATCCTAGCTAAGGCTCTAGGTACCTAAAGTTTCATATCACAGTTGAAACTGTACTCAAGCAGGCAATCTATGGCTTCAGCAAAGCTTAAAAAAAACAAAAAATCCCTGTGCACATACTCCACCATATGACAAATTCTCCCATTGCAAACTTTCTCGGTAAAGTCAAGCACAATAAATTTCTCGTTATAAATTCTCTCATTATAAACTCACAATATATTTCATGTTATAAATTAAATTACTATAAACATACTTGTTTTAAACTCCCTATAGCCTTTCACTATAAATTCCTTCATTATAAAATCCTTTATTGTAAACTCTCACTGCAAACCCTATCACTATTACCTTTCTGTCTGAATCCATTCTCAAATGTTCACACTATATAATCTCTCACCACAAAACCTCATTGTAAACTCAATCAATCTATATACTCATTATAAATTTGATCATTATAAACTCAATATAAGCTCAATCAATATAAGCTCTCTTCCTATAAATTCTATCACAATAAACTCTAATTAAAACTCATTAAAAGCTCTTTCAAAATTAATTCAGTTGCCATGAGCATTCTCGCCTTCCATTAGGTGTGAGGGTGTAGACTGGTGGGAGGTGGGCAGAGGGATTTCTAATGATGAATGGCAGAAGAAACAAAATTGAAATTCCCTGTACACTCCAGAAGAGGTGTTGTGAGGGAATATAGTGAGGTTTAATGAGCTAGGTATGGATTAGTAAAAGCTGGAGATGGCTGGTTAAATTAGATGTGCATTAACAAAATTCAGAAAGAGCATAAAAGACTAGAGCACACATGGCAACAACAGCTGTGGAGTTGAGCAAGTTTATAACTGCATTATGAACTAAAGGAGGGCAAAAAACTAGCCATTTGGAAGCAACTTAAACAAAGAGCTTTCTTCCCAAAGCTAAATATAGAAGGATGAAGGATAACGTTTAGGTTGGTGTGGACGGTAAGACATACTAGGAAATATTTGGAGGTGGGCTTGTCAATGGTTGAGTCCAAGGGAGAGAAGACGCTATGGGAAATGACAAAATCAAGGGAAGATTTTATGAATGGAAGTAATGGTTCATAGAGACCTTTTTCAGAACCTCAAACCAAAAATTTAACTTTGTATTCTAAAGACATTCAAGAAATACTCCTTGAAACTAGATTTTCAAATTCTCACTGTAATATCACTATCTCACTAGAAATGCTCTCACTGACTTGACCCTCAGTCCCAACTCTCTGCTATTTCATTGATTTACATCATTTTTTTATTCAGTGTTTGTAAATCTTTGGAATTTTCTACTCTAGAGGATTTTGAATGCTCACATTGAGTTTATTCTATGCAAAGATCGATAGGCTTTTGGATAACGAGGAAGTCAAGGGGCATGGGGATTATCAGAAGTGGAGTTGATGTGCAGGATCATATTTAATCTGAGAGAATAACAGAACAGGCTCGGCTGGTCTTCTGGCCTGCTCTTGCATGCATTCCCCATGTTCGAACCTTTCTTCTTTATTAACTCTCTCATTGTAAAATCTTTCACTTACAACTCAACTCTCTCACTTTCACTACTCACTATACTTGGAGGCACAGAAGCATTGTGGTTAGCTAACTGAGCCAGTTATCCAGAGGCCTGGACTAATGATCCAGACACTGAAAGTTAAATTTAATTAATTAAATAAAACTTTGGAATAAAAAGCTATTATCAAAGGTGACCATGAAACAACCATCTGGTTCACTAATGCCCTTTAGGGAAGAAAATTTGCCATCCTTGACTGGACCGGCTTACACGCAACACCAGAGCCACAGCAAAGCACTACTTGCTTGAATGGCATCTGAAATGGCTTTGCAAGTCTTTTGATGGAAAGGTAATTAGGAGTGGACTATAAATGGTGGCTTTGATAGTGATGTCCATATCCAGTAAATGACTAAAAAAATCCAAAATCTAATACCCCCACAACAAAATCTCTGACAGTAAAACCATTGTAAACTCACTGTTAATTTGTTCATACCTGGGGTGCAAATAACTGTGATTATAAATCCTAACAGCTACTTAAACCTTCCAGAAAGAAAATCAATATAAAAATGAAATGAAAGAAGGTTAGATAGGTAGTGATATAAAAGAACAAAGAGAGGATATAGGTTGGATAGAGAAAAAAATCAGAAATGCCTTTTATTTTATAAATCCCTTAAAGAGTCACAAAATGCTTTCTAGCCATGTAAACTCTTTTGAACTATATTTAGATTTAGTGTAGAATATCTACCACAGCAACTTATTTCTTTATAAAATCTTGTAACCACCATAAACTTTCTCATCACAGACTCTTTATGAAGTGTATTGTAATAAATGTAATCATTAATACTTTCAGTCACTGTAAACTTTCTTGTTGTAAGATATCTCTTGTAAACTATCACCTCAATAAACATTTTCTCATTACCTGTGCCATCAGATAAAATACAGCAGTCTTATTGTATGTAAACTCTCTCTACAAATTCTCAGACTAACCATTAAGTTATCTCACTGAAAATCGTCTTAACACTCTTTTACAATAAGTTTATCTGGTTTAAACCCTTTGGTTGTAAACTATTTGTGCATTATACTGAGGTTTTATGTTAGAAGTGTACATAATAATCCATCTGTTATTTCATAATTTTAAGCTACTGTGCAGACTCATTAGAATCATACCAATACTTCAGTAGTCTTATTGAGGATGGCTTCTAAAAAATGGTTACACTCTCCGCAGAATGTTTTTCAAATTAGTTGCCAACCTGTTTATGTAAACAGTTTAACAGCTATGTTCAAGCAGACCACCAAGGAATTTTCCATTGACATACTGATCAATGTGTCACCAGGGGAGGCTAACCATTGGGTGGGTTGTTACCTTTACCTGTTTGGTTATGTTACATATAAGCTGGGATTGTATTATGAAATAGCAGGATCTGTGTGTACTAAACTATTGCACCAAGAGGATCAGAGTGCTTGTACAAAAGATGTCATATAGTTACTAGCATGTTCATGTTGTCATATTAAGGAAAATGCATGGATTACAGAATACTAAATATAGGGTAATAGATACCTAAGGAGGTGAGGTAGTTGCAGTATATTAAATGCTTCAGCCACTGAAAAACGGATCATTAGGATGGCATTGATAACTGCAACACAGCAAGGGGCTCAGGCAATCGATCTACAGCATTGCAATTGCTGATATAGATGTTTTCATCTGATTTTGAGATTTGGGCAACACAGCAAAGCCAACTTTTCTGTGGTTTCTTTCTGCCTTGAGAACGTTAAGACACACATATAATTTGGTCATTTGTTGGTCAGACTAGGTCGGAATTGTCGGCTCTTATCCTGTGGGCATCAGTGGAATGTTGGGGTTGAATCCAAATGTTCATTTTCAGATGCTGATTCGTGAATTAGCTGGTGCAGTAAGCAACTGAACTTTGGTAAATAAATGCCATTTACTGTGGTTATATTCAAATTATACAGTCTCTGGTTTGCTAACATAATATCAAAACACTCAGTCAATTTTCTTTGATTTCAGTCTAACGCAAAGAACAAAAAAGCCTTCCGAGAATCCATGTACAAGATATCACACAAATGGGTATGTGTACACAACAGTGAAACACTGAAGGATTCAGTTTGTGTAAAAGATATGAATAGCAAAATAATACATTATAATATTTAGGGTAACACACACAAAATGCTGGAGGAACTCAGCAGGACTGGCAGCATCTATGGAAAAGAGTAAACAGTCAACATTTTGGGCTGAGATCCTTCATCGGGACTAGAAAGGAAGGGGAGAAGTCCTTCCTTACCAGTCTTGATGAAGGGTGCCAGCCCGAAATGTCAACTATTTACTCTTTTCCATAGATGCTGTCTAGCCCTCCAGCATTTTGTATGTGTTGCTTTGGATTTCCAGCATCTGCAGGTCTTCTCATGATTATAATATTTAGGCCTTTATTTGCAACAATGCAAAAGTAAAATAGGACTCCGGCACTTTATGATCCCATTCACAGCCTTACAATAGCCTAGAGCAGAAAGTATGGCTGCTGCTGTAAGGCAGGAAACATAGCATCCAATTTCTCTACATTCCCCCAGATATTTTTTTATTCATGTTGTTTAAGGGTAACTCTTCTGCTCTTCTTTCAGTCATTGTTATGGAACTGTCAGTGATCAAATGAAAGGACTTCTATTTAATATCTCACCTGAAAAATAGTGTATCTGACAGTACAGCACTCCCTGCAAACTGCACTAGTGTGTTATCCCAAGTTCCTAGATCAGATTTGAATCTCCAACGTTTTAGCTCAGTGTTCCGGTAAGAGCTGGTAAAAATAACTAACTTTTTGCTCATGGAAGTGTGACCCTTCCTCTTTGTTTTCCTCCCTCCAAACACCTCCTGAAGAAAAGGAGCCTCACCTGCTCTGATTTAATGTGCTCTCCTGAGTTGAAGACGTCTGAGTAGTGCTGGCGTTCAAAGACCCGTTCCAGGGCCTCCAACTGCTGCTGGGCAAAGGCTTCACTTCGCAGTTGCTTCCTTACACTCTCTGCTGTTCCCTGAGAATCCCCGTTTGGACCAGAGTTATCCTGGGTATCTAAGAGGAAGAGGACACAAACTGCATTTTATGTTTTACTTTGTCTGAATTATGAACAGTATTTTCTTTGCATTTTCAATTAATAGGTGTTTAGGAATTTACTAAAGCAAAAATTAAAACTGAATTCAGAAGATATTGGCTAGAGTGAGTAACCCAGAACATTGGTTAGATTGAGTAATATGCTGGATACACCAAGACTCACAATCTTTAAACAGGATTCAATTCTAGATGAGGAAATTTGGCAGCTAGAGTCTTCCCGATTGCTTAATGCCTGGGAACTGACAGTTTTATCAATTAAGTATCTGTATATAAATGCAAGATATTGCTGTTGCCACTATCTATGAAGACATCCTCTGCCTTATCTTTCTAGATGAAGCAATAGAGAAAATTGCCCCAATCAATATTAAGTTCCAGTTTCATCACTGAACTTTTTAGTTTGTATCAATGATGGTGTCTCAATATACCATTTATAAATGGAGATCAAAACTAATACAACACTGGAAGTGAAAATGCTGATCAAAAGTCAGATTGCCCTGGCAACCAATTGAAATGTATGCCGTCTTCTTCTCTTCCCTAGATACAGGTAGCCCCCATGGCTATAGACATGAACCAGTGTCGAGCTGGAGCGGAGCACAAGTCGGCAATATGGCTACATCATAAAGTCTCTGGATTCTCTAACCAACCTTTCTTAATAAGTCTGAGCTGGCTCCACAAACACACCATTATTGAATTGCCCCTATTCTCTTGATAAATGTGTAAAACTCTGTGAAGATTGCACAGAGGCTTAATGTAACATTGCCTATTATATGAATAGTGTGAGGTATATTTTACAGTCAAAACTCTTTACATTTTAATTCTCAATTTTGAATTTTTTTGAAGATTCTGTTCCGCGGCTGAGACACAGATGCAAAGCTGCATTTAATTTTGCACTGTTCACCTGATCCCTTCCCCATTGCATCTTATTCTAATGCATAATATCTTTCCTTCCCTCGATCACAAGCAGTCTCTTAAATCTCTTCCAACTGTCAGCCATCTCTCTCAGTGCAGGCTGTGGCACTCTCAGTTTAGTCTGGGGCTTCGGATACCAACAAATCTGTCATTCTAAATTTGCTGTAGATTATGTTCTCTTTCCAGCACTGGGTGATATATGATATGCAAGGCCCTATTGATTGCCTGATCTTGTGGCAAAGGCTCCAGAAATGAACTTGAAATGAACATCATGCTTCAACTCATTGTGCGTATAATACTCTACTTAATCCCACATTTTTCACAGCTATGGAATTCAATTGATCAATCATGTTTCACTGATAGTACTATTTCAGGGTGTTATTGCTGTTCCATTTCAAGTCTTGACCTTTCCTTCGCTGGCCAGGAGATGAGCTTATACCAACTCCAGGAAAGAAAATATCATCACCTTAAAGCAAGCTACTGCATTTATCTGGAACCAGACTCTTGCATCTTTCTGTTTGTGCATGGTAAATATCAGAAAGCCCACACAATTGGAGTGACATGTAAATACTGATGCCATGACCAAGGTTAGGAAATATCTATGCAGTAACATTAGTGATGAAAGCAGATAGAGAAATAAGGCATTAGATGTTCTAATCAAGTTTCCCAGTATGTGGGCTGAAATACAGAGTGGAATTGAACCAAGGGCTTATACAGGGGGCTAAGATAATGGATAATGGATACCTCGACTGAATTATAGGCTGGACTGCAATCAAGAGGTCTGAATCACTTGGGTATAGAATACAAATACCGCTGAGCTCAAATGCTTCCCGAAGGAAGATAGATAAGTGGATGAAAGGCAACAGGATTGTGATTAACTGGAATTCTCTTAGAAGGAGCAGGTGTGATTCAATGTGTCAGATGGCTTCCTTCCATGTTTTAACCATTCTGTGATTCTATGAGTTACTGGTCTGGACTCAAATTGATGAGCCAGAGTCATCTGTATATAGATTCATGGATCGTTGGGAATGAGTCGCTCGCTGGAATTGAAAACAGTCAATGTTAATAATCAATATCATGCCCACTGCACGCAGGTTCTTGTTATCACACCATCTATTATCTGAGGAATAGGCTCTGTCCCTCTGAGGCCTTCTGTAAGGCTCATACTGAGCCTTCGTGTTTCAGGATGTTGGAGGAAGCCGTGTGCTATTGCTTCTTGCCTACTCCAATGGATACTTGCCTGGCCTGCTACCAATGACCCCGCCTCTCGCTGTAAACTAACACCTTGTGAAACTGTGCTGCTCATGGCCCAACTTCGCCACTACTCCTGGACTTGTTTATCTACAGTTAAACTGTTAAACAATGCTTCCATTTTCAGGCTTGTCAATGACCATGCCCTACCTCTCTCTAATCTGCTTCCCAGCATCTCTTGATTATTCCTCAACTAATCTTTCCAACACTGGCAGATCCCCAAGGCCAAGTACACTTCCTGAGCACCTCCTTTATCTCTTCTCTTTCATTTCATTTAGATGATTCCTAAAACCTATTTAAAAAATAAGAACACAAGAAACAGAAGCATTTTTTTCCTGATGGAGGGTCTCAGCCTGAAATGTTAACTGTTTGTTCTCCTCCATAGATGATGTCTAACTTGCTGAGTTCCTCCAACATTTTGCATGTCCTTTTAAGTTCCCTACTCCAGCGATCCCCAACCACCAGGCTGCGGACCGGTACCAGGCCGCAAAGCATGTGCTACCGGGCTGTGAGGAAACGATATGATTTGGCGATATGAGTCAGCGACACCTTTCCTCATTCCCTGTCACACACTGTGGAGCTTGAATGCGTGCAAGGTCATTACCCACGCGTCATCCATGTCAGCGCGGGAAAGAATTTAAATCCTCGAGCTTGGAAATGACAGCGGGCTGAAAAGTATGTTTGACAGAACATCTCTGCCGGCATTCTGGATCAAAGTCAAGGCTAAATATCCTGAGATAGCCACGAAAGCACTGAAAACGTTGCTTCCATTCCCAACATATCTCTGCAATGAATGCAACGAAAACTAAATTGCGGAATAGACTGGACATAGGGAACCCCTTTTGAATATCATTGTTTCCCATCACCCCTCAATGGGACCATCTTATTGCAGGGAAACAAGCCCAGGGCTCCCACTGATTCAGTGATATTGGTGTGTTGCAATGATTTTATATGCTCATACGGGGAAAATATGCGCTGTGTGTTTAATATCCAAATGTTACTTAAAATGTTATGATGCTATTGACTTATAAGTGACTTATATAACCATATAACAATTACAGCACGGAAACAATTGATCTCGCCCCTTCTAGTCCGTGCCGAACGCTACTCTCACCTAGTCCCACCGACCTGCACTCAGCCCATAACCCTCCATTCCTTTCCTGTCCATATAGCTATCCAATTTTTCTTTAAATGATAATATCGAACCTGCCTCTACCACTTCTACTGGAAGTTCGTTCAACACGTACTTCAAGCTCTCCTGTCCTACCCTGATAATTGACTTATCACTATATTCATGCGAGGAAAATATGTGCTGTGTGTTTAATATTAAATTCGTTAGATAACCCCTTTTAGAAACGAAATTGAGTGTATTAGCCACTTATCACCTATATTCCGGTCGTGATTAACACCCATCCCCCGAACAGAATCGCCAAAAACGATTTGTAGAAAAAAAATCAGCACGTACACGCATGCGCACTGGTGCCCGCGCAAGGCTTCATGGTCATTGTAGTCTTTCTCGGGGTTGGGGACCCCTGCCCTACTCAACTGTTTCCTTATCTGGATCTGTGCCAAAGTTTGCTTGAAAATGCTCCTTCAGATATCCAGCTACCTAGACATGGGCCGGTGGTATAGTGGCATCAGCAATGGACTTTGAGGTGGAAGGTCCTGAGTTCGAATCTGCCAAGGTCCCAACCTGGGCAGCAGCAGTATCTGCATGGAAGCAATGCCTGGCAGTCTACTTCTGCATATTGTAGTGGACAACTACACTATCCATCCATAGGGTTGCCATGAGTTGACAACGACCCAATGGCACTCAACAACAACAAATTTGTATGAGCAAACTCTAGTGTCATCTGATTTGAAAGTTCCACAGACTTTACTCCCTAATCACACACAGTGAAAACATAATTATTAAATTGAGCCAAGGATTTAATGGGAAAATAAATTATTTAAATTGTTTACAGCAATCTGTGCTTGTAAGGTTATCAGATCCATCTTGTGAGGAGATTATTGGAGGTATTGTGTGCCAGCTATTGAAGAATATACTCATTTCTCCTCTTCGTGGTTACATCACTGCTCTTTACCTGCCTATTGAACAAATCTTCTTTGTCATCAACAAGCACATTTGTGCTTTCTTTTCTGTGTCAAATCATATCAGTTACTATATAGATAGCACTTCAGGAATATGGCCACAGAGCTATGTTGCTGTCTCAGTGCAGGCTTTTCCCATATGGCTCCCGAGGGGCCTTTCACACTGGCACCAGTTGTTGCTGTATCAAACTCAATTGCTCTCCTCGGTACAGAAACAAATAGAGTCATTAATTACTCTCTATCAGTTCAGACCTACTACACAGGACAATCGATACAAGGCATTTGTCATTCACTCCAGCTCCACAGGCTGTCTGTACAAAAGAAAAATAAACTCATGAGCTCCATCAGCTAGCACTTAGAGCTACTTTTTGACACTGTGCTGTGTGTGCAGTTTGTACCATTCTTTACTGTCCCTGTAGAGACAGGGTGCAGAGTACAGTGGTGCGAATTTGTTGTAAAACCATGACTCGTATGAAAAATAAAACTGATACAATTGCCTTTTTTTTACACTGGGTATTTCAGATCTGACACGAGAGCCTGGTGGCCTCAAAACAGTGACCGCAGTCTCTGGGAGGGAACAGTGACCCTCTGGCATTCACCCTCTGGGGGTCAGGTACACTCATGTTCAGCCAGTGCCAGGAATCAGAACTGGGAATACACTAACATTCACGGAAGAGGGAAGCCAGACTCCCAGGGGCATTGCTTGGGGACAGAACGGAGGTCGTCTATAGACTGAGAGATCAGCTGGGGACAAGAGGTCAGAGGGCAAATCTGAATAATAGTCATGTGGTGGCGGGGGGTGGGGGGGCGGGCTACTTGGGGATTGAAAAGGGAATGCTGAGTGGTTAAACTGAATCGAAGGATGGCCAGCGAGATGGGCAAGTGAGCATCCACAACAGAAATGCAAGATATTAGAGTAAAACTTTCAATGCTGCCCAACATTGGTGCTATCCCTCCCACACACTATAATTGCCAATATTCCTGATCTCCCTTCCCTTTCCCTTCTCATGCCCTTGATTGCTCAAAGAAGAATGTTGATGCCACCGCAATCCCCCAAATATCACTGCAGCCTCCACCCATCACAGGGTCAGTCAGGAAAGTGGCCAACCAACCGAGCCCTGCCTTGAGAGGCAAGGAATGACTGCAAGCCTTGCAGTATAACTGACCAACACCATTCAACATAGGTGCAGTTTGTACTGCAATTTGGATATTGTTGTCCCACCCCATCAGTGCCAACTGTTCAGAGTGTACCAGAACTTTACTTTACTTTATTGTGGCCAAACAATTGATACTAGAGCATACAATCATCACAGCAATATTTGATTCTGCGCTTCGCGCTCCCTGGATAGTAAATATTAAAAACTTGTATGCCTAAGCACCTAGAAGAATATTCTGACTAACATAAAAGAGCTGATGATTTCTTATTAACATGCTTCATTCATTTAAATATCAATTTTCAATTGCAAATTGCTTAAGATGTGATTGAATTTTCAGGTATCTAGTTTTCTGAACTACTTCCCAAACTTTGCTAACTTCCCAGCCTTATCTAAGAATCAAACAGTGATTTCCTGAACAGGGCTCCTGAAAGGACAGGAAATATATCATGGAGGTATTAAATAGGAGCTCTGTTTTCTTTGATCATTTTGTTTATTGTGCACTGTGATAGAAAACAAAACAATACTTGAGCAACAGATGAGTCATCCAATCAAGTGGGGATGTTAGTTCACAGTGCATCATGGGAAGTATTATGGCAAGCAACAGCAAGGGAGTTAGATGAGAGGGGTTAGAGAAAGAGGGTTATACGGTGAAATACCCAGCAAGGAGTCCAACCAGGATCTGTAACCCTACAACATTCTGAAACCAGACTGCTACAATAAGAGTACAAGAAAAAATAACTGGACAGGCCATCCAGCAGACACCTTGGCCACAGACATCTACCAAATTAATCAGGTCAAAGCCACCCCACGCCAGCACCTGCGAGTTTGTTTAGTGGTGGAGAGATGTCGCATCGCCTGACACAGTAAAGAGCTGCAGCATCTCTGGAAGGAGAAAGAGAGTCAACACTTCTCTCTCAACGGATGCTGACTGACCTGCTGAGTATTTGCAGCATTTTCTGCTGCTATTTCCAGATTTTGTAGGGCTTTGATGTTGATTGTAAAACAATGACATGCCATAATCTTACCCAAAGAATCACATCTTACGGCTGTTTTAGGGACCATTTTGTCCCTTCAGTCATGGCAGCAGAATAAACAACAGGGGAAGTGACTCATAGTCCCCGATATTGTACCTGAATCCCATGATCTTGCAAGACGGAAAAAGAAATCTCTCTAATTATTGTTTAATGACCCTCCTCTGTTAATGGGTCATAAACATAGAACAGTATAGCACAGAAACAGGTTTGCAAAAACAAAATCAGAAAATGGTGGAAATACTCAGCAAGTCAGGCTGCACCTGTGGGAAGTGTTTCAGTTTGAAACCAGCTGTGGATGATCATTAGCCCTCCTTCTCTTCCCACAAGTGCCTCCTGACCTGCTGAGAGTTCCCACTATTTTCTGCTTCTCCTTCACTAAAGCAAATTCTTTTAACCTTAACAAATAAGAGTTAAGTTCTAACTGATCTAGTTTTTGCCCACATGACTGGGGGAAGCAAATCTCATTGCTCAGTGACGATAATAATTGTGCTGTGAGAAACCAGGATCCCTGCGTATTTTGCCTCACGGATGAGCTGTTTATAACTGGTGTCTGCTTATTCTTGCACCTCACCTAGCCGCCGGCGATGGGATTAACCCCTCTCTATATTGCACCCAGTCTCTTTGGCAGTTATCATTGGTGCTTGCCTGAGCTACTGTAATATCTATTTTTAATCGTGGACATAGTGACTGGAAGAGTGCTGAATCTGCTACAGTTTGCACTGGAGCTTAATCTCTTCCCTTCCCTGTATCACGTAAATAAGAAATCTTTGTGGAAAAATACTAAACTAAACAAGAATTGATCTGTGGAGAATTTGTTCCAGAAATGTATCAGACAATGACTTAACATGTAACCTGAGAGACACAGCCCAAACTGATTACCCCAAGGTGCTAAGAATAAACAGAGGAAGCTACACCATTATCTCACACATCCAGGTAACTACACGGTTCCCCAGTGTCCGTGTCACAACCAATTTAGCTCTGCCTCTGCACTGAAATAATATTTCAGTCAAAGCCTCCAGTGTCAGCTCATGGCTCACTTCATTCTCTATATCTTTTTTTTCAATTTTCTCACCTCCCTTATGAGCTTCAAAGGACACAGCTCGTCAGATGCTAGTGTTTCTCCATATACACAGAGCATGTGGCTATTCAGCCATGGGGAGCTTCACTGCTACATGTGATCTCACTGCCCATCTGCTATTCATTTTGCACAGAATCTCTGAAAGGGATCTCCACATAATAGGATCAAGATCAGGAGTCCAACCCAGAAAACTTCTCTCTCCAGTCTAGGCTACTGGAGTACTGTAATAATTCAAATGATGTGTAGATCGAGATCAGGAGCACATCCATTCGAATCCACAGCCCCGTTGCATAGGAATTAAGGTCAGAGATATATGACAAGGGCTCTCCTTATATGTTCGACACCCAAACAAAGCAATCTTCAGTCCGCACCTGCAAAAGATGCTCACTACTTTGACTCATCCTCCATTACACATTAAACATTAAACTCTTGTCCCACAAAATATCATTGCACAATGCAACTAGGAGCCAGTCTTTTAGCTGAACTACACAGTTGGTCCAATTCTCCTGCCTCTTTACCTCCAGCCCTACAAATTTACAATTTTACACAGAATATAGAACAGCAGAGTGCAGAAACAGGCCTTTTGGCCCGTGATGTTGTGTCAAACTAATTAAGCTAATGAAGCTTAATTATACTAATCCCTTCTGCCTGCACATGGTCCCCATCTCCACATTCTCTGAATATTCATATCCTTATCTAAGATCCTCTTAAATCTCTGTTGTATCTGCCTCTACTACCACCACTGGCATTGTATCCCAGGTACTCATCCCGCTGTGTAAAAAATCTCCTTTGAACATTCTCCTCACTTTAAATACATGCCCTCTATAATAGAAACCTGACCAGAAAGGTGCTTGCTGTCTACTCTATCTATGCCTGTTATAATTTTATAAAGTTCTATCCCATCTCCCCTCAGCCTCTGCTACTCCAGAGAAAATAAGACAATCTTGTCCAACCTCTCCTTTTAGCGCCTGCTCTTTTGCAGATTTTGAAGTACCGTACTGTGCAAAGTCTTCAGTGCCTATCCATAGCTAGGATGCTTAAGACTTTTGCACAGTGCTGTAGTCATTTTATGCATTGCACTGTACTGCTTCCACAAAACATGACACGTGTGAGTGATGATAAACCTGATTCTGATATGGTTCTCAGTAGTGCACTTAGAGTGGGAAGGGGGCAGGGAGAAGGGAATCACGGTTGGGAAAAGGGGAAGGGACAGGAGAAAGAGCAGGAAAAACCAGAGAGACATTCTGTAATAATCAATAAACCAATTGTTTGGAATCAAACGTCCTTGCCTGGTATCTTAGCACTAGGCGTATCTGCACCTGTGCCAGCCCCCTGCTCTGGCATTCCTTCTGTGCCATCTGTCCCACACTCCTCCCGCAGTACTCCACCCTCGCCGTTCCTGACATCCTTTGCTCCCACCAGATTTACAAACCTGCTCCCTGCTCCATGTTGACAAATACAGTACTGAGCAAATGTCTTAGGCACCCTAGCTACATATATGCTTAAGTCTCTTGCACAGTACTGTACTTATCTGCTTGACTTTGGAAAGCCACTTCAGTCCAGTTCCACAGTTCCAGACAGCATTCCAGAACACAGCAACTCAATGTGAGAAAGGTTTCTGTCCGTTTGTTTCCTGAATTTTTTGTCACTTACCTGAAACGTTCATCTTCTAATTACCAACCCTCCTGATCCTGACTTCAGCTTCCCTTTTTCTCCACCATCAAACACCTTATGATTCTAAACATAACCATTACCTCTCAACTCTCTCTGTTCTTAAGGAAGCAAAAGGTTGTCCAGTCTCTCAATGTAGCTGATTCTTAATTATCCTCAAATCCTTGCTCCTGCACCACCTTCAAAAATATATCACTTGATTGGTATTGTCTCTCCAAACCTTTCCTTCCAAAGTGCAGTCCCTGGCCCTCAACCAGCTGTTGAGGCACACCTGTAAGCTCAGTGTAGCAGTGTGTTGCATGAGTGCTGGGCTGTGCTGTGCACATTAAGGCTAAGTAGTGAGCATACTCATTTTGGAGTTAAAGGTGGTAAGGATTGGATTTCTCTGGGCCCAGGACAAGTGGAAATATGGCTTCAGAACCCACAACTTAATATTATCCATGGAGCCATCTATCCATCCACTCATGACCCTCACCCATGCACTCTCCCTATTCCTCCTCAGACTCTTCTGACCAGGGAACTATTCACATAAAATAGCCCCTGAACACGAAGTTACTGATGAGCACCCTTACACAGGTCGGAATTTCTCCATCACCACTCCATCGCTTAACATTTGCTGGGGCATGAGCCCATGTGTAGCGAGCACATGGATAGCTGCTGGTTCATGTGGATGAATAGACTGTACATTGGACAGTATCTTGGAGACTGGAATTTACCTCTTCTATCCTACTGATTTATGGCTACTATGGAACATTGAAGGACATATAAGGCAATAAAAAGGAGACAAAAGTCAGGCAATATCTATATAAATATCTATTTTTACATTTACCATTCTCCCTATTCATTTCATTCATCATGTTTGCTGTTGTGTGCTCGGGCAGCAGGCTGAGGGTAGCAGACACCAACAGAATCAACAAACTCATTCGTAAGGCCAGTGATGTTGTGGGGATGGAACTGGACTCTCTCACGGTGGTGTCTGAAAAGAGGATGCTGTCCAAGTTGCATGCCATCTTGGACAATGTCTCCCATCCACTACATAATGTATTGGTTGGGCACAGGAGTACATTTAGCCAGAGACTCATTCCACCGAGATGCAGCACAGAGCGTCATAAGAAGTCATTCCTGCCTGTGACCATCAAACTTTATAACTCCTCCCTTGGAGGGTCAGACACCCTGAGCCAACAGGCTGGTACTGGACTTATTTCCTGGCAAAATTTACATATTACTATTTAACTATTTATGGTTTTATTACTATTTATTATTTATGGTGCAATTGTAACGAAAAACAATTTCCCCCAGGATCAATAAAGTATGACTATGACTTTGCCTCTTGTTACATGATCTATAAAATGTACTTTGTTGACTAAGCCATTCTCCACTTATCTAAAGATAACATTCCTTAGTTCAGTGTCCGTTATTGTTTGATTGCATTGACAATCACCATAGCACATTTGCACTGCACAATATGTGTTAGAAAGAAAGTATAGCAAGCTCCCACAGATGGTGGTGAATTTTTGGCCACCAATATTTATCCTTTGGGTAATATTACTGAGATAAATTAGCTGGAGCATTGGATTGAGATCTCCTGCTCTCTTTTCAAAAGTCATTTTTTATCTCCATCTGAGAAGGCAACTTGTTTGACAGTTTTGCATTCAATTTGGAAGTGCAAATTTAGGTCTGAAGCCATAGTATTAAACTTAAGACACACATAGATCAAATTTGTTAAAGTGGATGTAAAGAAATGAGTGACAGATAAGAAATGAAAAAAATAATGATTTCATAATTCTCTACCAATATACTGTACACTGCAACTGAATGAACAGGCTTAAATTAAAAGTTGCAAAGAAAAGCAACAGCTCTGAGGATTGATGGAATTTTGGAAACAATCAAAGATGACAAAAAATTATGATATAGAATATAGAATAGTACAGCGCAGTGCAGGCCCTTCGGCCCACAATGTTTTGCCGACTCTTAAACCCTGCCTCCCATATGACCCCTCACCTTAAATTCCTCCATATACCTGTCTAGTAGTCTCCTAAGTTTCACTAGTGTATCTGCTTCCACCTCTGACTCAGACAGTGCATTCCACGCAGAACCACTCTCTGAGTAAAAGACCTTCCTCTAATATCCCCCTTGAACTTCCCACCCCTTACCTTAAAGCCATGTCCTCTTGTATTGAGCAATGGTGCCCTGGGGAAGAGGCGCTGGCTATCCACTCTATCTATTCCTCTTAATACCTTGTATACCTCTATCATGTCTCCTCTCCCCCTCCTTCTCTCCAGAGAGTAAAGCCCTAGCTCCCTTAATCTCTGATCATAATGCATACTCTCTAAACCAGGCAGCATGCTGGTAAATCTCCTCTGTACCCTTTCCAATGCTTCCACATCCTTCCTATAGTGAGGTGACCAGAACTAGACAGAGTACTCCAAATGTGGCCTAAACAGAGTTTTATAGAGCTGCATCATTACTCCGCGACTCTTAAACTCTATCCCTCGACTTATGAAAGCTAACACCCCATAAGCTTTCTTAACTACTCTATCCACCTGTGAAGCAACTTTCAGGGATCTTTGCTCCTCCACAACAACCCTTGGCTTTCTATAGGCAAACCAATTCTGAATCCTCCTGGCTAAACTTCCCTGGATCCAATGCCTCCTGACGTTCTGATTAAGCCTACCATGTGGAATTGTGTCAAATGCCTTACTAAAATCCATGTAGATCACATCCACTGCACTACCCTCATCTATATGCCTGGTCACCTCCTCAAAGAACTCTATCAGGCTTGTTAGACATGATCTGCCCTTCACAAAACCATGCTGACTGTTCCTGATCAGACCATGATTCTCTAAATGTCCATAGATCCTATCTCTAAGAATATTTTCCAACATCTTTCCCACCACAGACGTAAGGCTCACTGGTCTATAATTACCTAAACTATCCCTATTACCTTTTTTGAACAAGGGGACAAACGTTCACCTCCCTCCAATCCTCTGGTACCATTCCCATGGACAACGAGTACATAAAGATCTTAGCCAGAGGCTCAGCAATCTCTTCCCTCGCCTCGTGGAGCAACCTGGGGAATATTCCGTCAGGCCCCGGGGACTTATCCATCCTAATGTATTTTAACTACTCGAACACCTCCTCTCCCCTAATATCAACATGCTCCAGAACATCAAATTCACTCATATTGTCCTCACCATCATCAAGTTCTCTCTCATTGGTGAATACCTTTATCTCTAATCGGTCCTACCTTCACTCCTGTCATCTTTTTGTTCTTCGCATAATTGAAGAATGCCTTGGGGTTTTTCTTTTCCCTACCCGCCAAGGCCCTCTCATGCCCCCTTCTTGCCCTCCTCAGCCCCTTCTTAAGCTCCTTTCTTGCTACCCTATATTCCTCAATAGACCCCTCTGATCCTTGCTTCCTAAACCTCATGTATGCTGCCTTCTTCCACCTGACTAGGTTCTCCACCTCACTTGTCACCCATGGTTCCTTCACCCTACCATTCTTTATCTTCCTCACCGGGACAAATTTATCCCTAGCATCCTGCAAGAGATCCCTAAACATCGACCACATGTCCATAGTACATTTCCCTGCAAAAACATCATCCCAATTCACACCCACAAGTTCTAGCCTTATAGCCTCATAATTTTACCTTCCCCAATTAAAACTTTTCCTGTCCTCTCTGATTCTATCCTTTGCCATGATAATGCTAAAGGCCAGGGAGCGGTGGTCACTGTCCCCCAGATGCTCACCCACTGAGAGATCTGTGAGCTGACCCGGTTCATTACCTATTACTAGATCTAGTATGGCATTCCCCCTAGTCGGCCTATCAACATACTATGACAGGAATCCATCCTGGACACACTTAACAAACTCTGCCCCGTCTAAACCATTGGAACTAATCAGGTGCCAATCAATATTAGGGAAGTTAAAGTCACCCATGATAACCACCCTGTTATTTTTGCACTTTTCCAAAATCTGCCTCCCAATTTGCTCCTCAGTGTCTCTGCTGCTACCAGGGGGCCTAAAGAACACTCCCAATAGAGTAACTGCTCCCTTCCTGTTCCTGACTTCTACCCATACTGACTCAAAAGAGGATCCTGCTACATTACCCACCCTTTCTGTAGCTGTAATAGTATCCCTGACCAGTAATGCCACCCCTCCTCCCTATTTTCCCCCCTCTCTATCCCTTTTAAAGCACTGAAACCCAGGAATATTGAGAATCCATTCCTGCCCTGATGCCAGCCAAGTCTTTATAATGGCCACTACATCATAATTCCATGTATGTATCCAAGCTCTCAGTTCATCATCTTTGTTCCTGATGCTTCTTTCATTGAAGTACACACACTTTAGCCCTTCTACCTTACTACCGTTACACCCTTTATTCTGTTTCTCTTTCCTGAAAGCCTCTTTATATGTTAGATCTGGCTTTACTCCATGCACTATATTTGCAGAAACTTGCAGAAATTAGAGCAGAAACCAGCAAGGACTGTATTTTTAAAAATTGCAAGATCTTCTTTCAGGATGTAAAGAGGAAGAGAGTAGCCAAGGAGCATTGACCTTCATTGCAAGGGGATTATACAGAAGAGTAAATAGATGTTTCTGTCGATCAACAGGATAGTAGTGAGACTGCATCTGGAATATCATGCATAATTTTAGTCTCCTTACTTAAACTTCCAGCGTTAGAAGCAGTTGAGTGAAGGTTCACGAAATTGATACCTGGCATGTGGGAAATTTTTGAGAAAATTTTCAGCAGAATCGAGAAACTCACTGGATTTTTAAAGTAAGTAGATGAACTTACTGGAACATGTTTGAGGGGACTGCAAGGACATGTTAAACTTCTGGGATCTAGTCTGAGGAAGATGAAGAAGAGCTTCCTCACTTATGGCTGTGAAATCCTTCACCCAGAGCATTGTGAATATTGAGTCACTGTATCGTCAAGGCTGAGATCAGTAAATTCTTAACCAGGGGGGAGTTAATGTTTCTGGGGACTGAGTAAGAAAATTGACTTGAGGCCAAAGTCCAAAGCAGCCATGGGCTTATTGATTGGAGGAGCAAGCTCAAGGTGTTGGATAGCCTCAGCCTGCCTGACCTTACCCCTTAAGTCCCTAGGTCTCACATGAAAGGCAGCAGTTACAGTTTGGCAACACAACATCAGTTTCTGGATTACTGCCCAAGACCAAGAAGAGGGAACTTTAAACTCTCAGTCAGACATGAGGGAAGGTACTGAATCAGGATGGGAGTGAGTGAGAATAGGATGAAAAAAATTATTGCACATCCACATTATTTGGCCTCTTGCAATTACATTGCCATGCCTCCAATTTTCTGCTCACAGAAGTTTATGTAAGCAATACAACAAATCTGAATTTCAAGGCTCCTTTCTCTCTCAATTTTCTTTATATATCCTAATTTAATACCAAGATGTTTGAAAATTGAACTTTTATTTAATCCGTGTTCATCCACATTCAGATAAAGGAACAGAATTAGGACATTTGGCCTATCGAGCTTGGTCCTCCATAATGACTGACTATAATAAGGCTGACTACTAAAAGAAGGGTAATACCCTCTCAACCACATTCTCTTACTTTGTCCACATAATATTTGACACCCTGTCTAATCAAGAACCTATCAACCTCAGCCTTAAATATACTCAATGACTTGGACGCCATAGCCGTCTGTAGCAATGAATTCCACAAGTTCACTACCCTCTGGCTAAAGAAATTCCTCCTCATCTCTATTTCAAATGGGCATACCTCTATTCTGATGCCATGCCCTCCAGTCTAGACTCACCCTCTAAAGGAAACATCCTCCCTGCATCCACTCTATTCAGGCCTTTCAATATTTGACAGGTTTCAAGGAGATCCCCCACCCCCATCCCATTCTTCTAAACTCAAGTGAGTAAAGGCCCAGAGCCATCAAATGCTCCTCATATGTCAATCCTTTAATTCCTGGAATCTTTCTCGTGAACCTCCTCTGAACCCTCTCCAATGCCAGCACATCTGATCTTAGATAAGCGGCCCAAAACTGCTCACAATACTCCAAGTGCAGTCTGACCAACACCTCATAAAGCCTCAGCATTACATCACTGCTTTTGTATGTTATTCCTCTCGAAATGAATGCTAGCATTGCATTTGCATTTCTTACCACCAATTTAACCTGCAAGTTAACCTTTATGGAAGTCTGCCCAAAAGCGCCCAAATCCCTTTGCACCTCTGATTTTTGAATTTTCTCCCTGTTTAGAAAATAGTCTACGCCTTTATTCCTTCTACCAAAGTGCATGACCATACACTTCCCTTCACTATACTCCATCTGCCACTCTTGGCCTATTCTCTCAATCTGTCTAAGTCCTTCTGCAGGCTCCTTGCTGTTTAATACTACCTGCCCCTCTACCTACTTTTGTCTTGACTGCAGACTTGGCCACAAGGTCATCAATTCCATCATCCAAATTTTTGACAACATAATATGAAAAGAAGTGGTCCCAAAACTGACCCCTGCAGAACAACACTAATCACTAATAGCCAAAAAAAAAGGCCCTCTTTATTTCCATTAATTGCCTTCTGTCAGTCAGCCAATGCTCTATCACACTAGTATCTTTCCTGTAATACCATGGGCCCTTATCTTGTTAAACAGCTTCATGTGTGGCATCTTGTCAAAGGCCTTCTGAAAATCCAAGTAAGCAACATCTACTGACTCTCCTTTGTCTACGGTTCCTGTTATTTCCTGTTATTTTAACAGATTTGTCAGGCAAGGTTTCCCTGTATGGAAACCATTCTGCCTTTGGTGTATTTTATCATATGCCTCCAAGTACCCCAAAAACTCATCCTTAATAATGGATTCCAACATTTTCCCAACCATTGAATTCAGACCGACTGGCCTATAATTCCCTTCTTAAAGAATGGAGTGACATTTGCAATTTTCCAGTCCTCCAGAACCATTGCTGAATCCAGTGAGTTTTGTAAGATTATTACTAATGCCTTCACAATCGCTTCAGCTACCTCTTTCGGAACATTGGGGGCGGTGAGGGGTAGTCCATCTGGTTCAGTTGACTTATCTACCTTCAGACCATTCAGCTTCCCAAGCATCTTCTCCTTGGTTCTCCTTTCTACCCCCGACACTTTAGAACAGGGCTTCCGAACCTCTTTTATGCCATGGATCCCTCCCATTAACTGAGGGGTCCATGGACCACAGGTTGAGAACCCCTTTTCTAGTGTCTTCCATAGTGAAGACTGATGCAAAATACTTATTCAGTTCGTCTACCAATTCTTTGTCCCCATTTCTACCTCTCCAGCATCATTTTCCAGTTGTCGGATATCAACTCTCACCTCTCTTTTATTCTATATAAACCTGAAAAAACTTACTGGTATCTTCTTTTATATTATTTCAACTTTTCTGTCCTTAAGCATTTTAATTGCCTTTTGTTGGTTTTAAAAGCTTCCCAATTCTCTAACTTCCCACTATTTTTTGTTATATGATATACCCTCTCATTTGCTTTTATGCTGCCTTTGAATTCCCCTTGCCAGCCACAGTTGCCTCATCTTCCCTTTAGAATACTTCTTCATTTTTGGGATTCACCTATCTTGCTCTTTCCGTATTACTTGCAGAAACTCCAGCCATTGCTGTTCTGTTGTCATTCCTGATAGAGTCCCTTCTATCAACTTCGGTCAGCTCTTCTCTCATGCCTCTGTAATTCCCTTTACTCCACTGTAATACTGAATTTATATTCTCCTTCTGAAACTGCAGGGTGAGTTCTATCATATTATTCTATTATATTATTCTATCATACTCCCTCCTAAATGTTCATTTACCTTCAGCTCCTTAATCAAATCTGGTTCATTGCACAATACCCAATCCAGAATTGGGCTCAACCACAAGCTGCTTTAAAAGTCTGCTTGTAGGCATTCTACAAATTCCTTCTCTTGGGATCCAGCATCAACCTGATTTTCCCAATCTACTTGCCTATTGAAACCAATGCGATATACTTATTATTGGGGGGAACGGCCATGTGGTACACTGCACTGACTGCTAATTCCTTTTCCCCCTCCTGACAGTCACAAGATGCCTGCCTCCTGCAACTCAGGGTAACTAGCTTCCTGTAGCTAGTATCTATCACCTGCTCATTCACCCATATGACCTGAAAGTCATCGAGCTGTAGCACCCATTCCTTAACAGCTCAATACACTTCGTGCAGATATAGTTATCAGGGAAACTGGAGGTCTCCCAGAGATCCCATATCTCACTCAAGGAACATATCACTAACTCTGGACCCTTTGCACTAGCTATGTGCTAATGGACAAAGAAAGAGAAAAAACTCACTAGAAACTTACTTAATACTCCGCCTGTGCTTGTCCAACCTTGTTTTCACGGAAGCCTGTTGAGTCAAAGCCTGCTACTCTTACCTAGGCCCACTCCAACATCACTCCATTTACAGCTCTCTTCTTTTTAATCATAAGACAATAAGATTTAGGAGCAGAACTAGGCCATTTGGCCCATCAAGTCTGCTCTGCCATTTCATCATGGCTGATCCACTTCCCTCTTATGTTCTTTATTAGTCAAGGCATAAAAGGTAACGGGGGGAAGGCCACAGAACAGGGTTAAGAGGGAAATGGATCAACCTCTGCCTTATCTCGAATGAAACTCAGTCCCAACATGACTTGCTGTTTTCAAATGGCTCCTGCCCTGCACCAATGTGTCTCTCTCACTTACTACAAATTATGACTCACTCCTGATGGGACGTGTTCTTTTCAAATGGCTCGTACCCTGCAACAACGTCGGTCTCTCATTCACTACTTTAAATTCCCTCTGAAGATAAGTGTGTCACAGTAAAGACAGCCTGAACACAGCAGTGCACTAAGTGATTAGGGCTGTTCATCCCATGCCAGTGCTGACTGCAGTGAGGTGATGATGTGACTGAACTGTACTGAATGGTTTGAGGCAGTTTTTATATTGATTGCTGTCACACTCGGGTTTGTACAGTTTGACATCAGTCAGTATTAACGCTCCTATGAGATCAAATAATTGACTTATGAGCCTGGGCATATCACAACAGGTTTGACAGTGGAGAGGTCTTGACCTCCCCACAGGAGACTGCATTATTTTTTTGCTTGAAGTCTTTGAACGTTTACCTATTCACTCATTGGACAAATGGTGGGAAAAGGCTTTCAAATATTAAAGAGTGACTTCACTTGGTGAGAGTGGCTGATTGCCTAAAAGCCATTTACCTCTGCTACGATAAGGAGGTATTTGTAGGGAGTAATAAACCTTAGGTTATCTGACTGCTAATAATAGTTCTTCAACTTGTAAACCCTATCCTGAACAGCATGTGTAGTTTACCATCTGAACTATAGACATCAGAAGAAGTGGTATCAGGCATAATACTTTTAATAGTGCACTAAACAAACTCTTTCTGAATTATATCTGCAGGGTATCTTTCCGCTACAAGTAAATTTACTCAGCAAGTTATCTTCTGTTGGGAGAATAAATCAGAAAGGTGGTGAGCAGTGGTCACCAGACCACAGAGCATTTTACAGCCAATGCTTCAGCCCTCCTTCTCTCTCTCGTATGTAATACATCAACAATAACCTGTATAACGTCATCATCTCAAACTAAAGAAGAAGGTAGTGTGAATTGAAGCCTGCTGCAGAAAGATAGAAGAGGGGAAGTAAGTATGAGAAAAGGGTGTAGAAAAGGGATATAAGCAATGAAGGCACATTCTTCGGGATGCCACTCTAAAACTTCAGCAATTCCTTTCCCCCGAATGGTGCTCTTCAAGCTACCACATTGTGGTAAACCATATATATGTTGTAACTGGGTTACCTGTCTGGACACGCCCCTCTGCTGACGGCTCCTGTGGCTTCTCCCACAGACCCCTGAATAAAGGCGATTGGGCCACTGCTCCTCCCTCAGTCCAGGGTAGGTACTCAGCATGGACATTGGGCCATTTACTGTTAATAAAAGCCTTTCAGTATTTACTCCACTTCCAGTCTTTTGGAGTAATTGATAGTGCATCACACATTCCCCCAGATTCTAGCACCTACAATCTCTAGTGTCTCTGGAAGCAAATCTCCTAAACCAATGGGTGGGTGTCAGGATGTTGCAGGGTGGAGGGATAGGGGCATGGTAAAAGTGGTCACAGTTGACAGAATGTGACACTGAGTGGTAAAGTCAGAAGGCTAGAAAGTGTCGAGCCCAGTGGGTGCAAAGAGTAAGGTTTGAGTGGAATGATTTAAAGGTATTGGGAGATGGATACACCCAATAAAGAAATTAAATGGCAGTGACAAAGGACTCACGGGCCATTGCATGGAAGCTTCTAATAAAGCAGTGGCTGGTGCGGAGGAAATGGCAAAAAAGATTAGGATGAGCTGAGATTTATAGAGAGCTAAGGTCCAGACATAGGGCAGAAGACCTCATAATTGCAGAGACATAGATGCAGATTGGCTGTCAAGGGCAGTTTTGGGTAAAGGCTCAATGGCAGAGGGTCAAGGAAAGGATGCAGTGTAATGACACTCTTTTATGAGCACCACAGTATGTAATTTTTCTCTAACTGTCTGGTCTTTTTTTTAACCTAAAAGCACTTCTAATATTAGAAAGATGTTTTGTTTACTCAGATTCTTAAATGGCAAGCATTGAAACTAAAACAATAAATTTGCAGTAGACTGGGAAGTTCAAAACCACTTTTCTTCAAGGCTCTTTGTAACTTTTATAAATAGGCAGTGTGGAGGATTACTCATTTTGATTGAAAGAACAAGAATAATTTTTCCTTGGAATTTATTGTCAATCAAGATCACTAAATGAGCAATCCAACAGCTGTAAACCTAAAGGATATCATCTGACCATACTGCTACATTGATCGCACCTCTTCTCACCTTGTCACTTGCAAGGATGCTATTCCCCTCTCTCAGTTCCTTTATTGCTACCATATCCGTTCTCATGACGAGGCTTTCCACTCCAGGATCTCTTTTTTCAGAAAACTGCATTTTCCCTCCACTGCATCTCCTCCATTTCACGCACATTTCCCCTCACTGCAACAACTCCTCCATCTATGTAATAGGGTTAGGGTTGCCTTGTCCTCACCCCATTGGTCTCTGCTTCCAACAAATCATTCTTGTCAATTTCCACCATCTCCAATGGCTTCCCACTAACATACACATCTTCCCCTCCCCTCCATTTTCTGCAGGAATTGCTTTCTCCATGACTCCCTTGTTTGCCTATCCCTCTCCACCAATCACCCTCCACACACTTATCTCTGTAACTGTCACAAATGTTACATCTACCCCCACAACTCTTCTGTCACCAGCATTCAGAGTCCAATGCTGTTCTTCCAAAGGAGGCAGTCTTTACATGTGAATGTACCAGTTTCATTTATTAAATCTGGTGCTCCCAATGTGGCCTCATCTACATCTGTGAAACCTGATGAAGGCTGGGGAATCAGTTCACTGAGCACATTTGCTCTGTCTACCATAACAGCCAGGATCTCCTGGTGACCAGTCATTTGAATTCCAATTCCCATTCCCATGCTGACCTCCTCTACTCCGCATTGAGCCTACATGCAGATTACAGAAACACCTTATATTCCATTTTGGTCGTCTCCAACCTGACGGCATCAACGTCAATATTTTCAATTCCTGGTAATCACTCCACTCTGTTTCGCTCACCACCACCTTTTTATTTTCTTATTCCTGAGACCCCTTCACTCTTCTTTCCCCCACATGCCCATTGCCTACACATCCCTCCCTTTTGCTCCCCACTGACTTCCATTCTCTTCCCAGCTTCACACATCATTCCCATTTCCCCTTCTTCCTCCATCTATCTATCTTCCCTTTCTCACCAGGATTCTTCTATCACCAACCAATGTCCACCTTCCCCACTGCCCTATTATTTTATTCTGGCTTTTACCCTCTTACTTTCCAGTCCTAATGCAGGGTCAAGGTGCGAAATGTCAACTGTCCTTTTCCTTCATGGATGCTGCTCCTGCTAAGTTCTTTCAGCATTCTTTGTATATTATTCCACATTTCATGCATCTGCAGTCTTTCATGTGCTACCATACCTCATTTAGTCTTACCCTAACAGAGATATTCCCTTTGTTCTACCCATCCCCACCTTTTCTGGGAGTGAAAATACTTATTTTCTCTCTTTGCTTTTACAAATGAATGATCTTGGACATGAAATATTAACTGTTTATTTTGCTATGCATTCTGTCAGATCTGCTGAATGTTTCTGGTATTCTTTTTTCAATACCTTAGCTGTAATTTTGTTCTCAAGCTCAATCCCACTGAAGTAAAGCAATCTTTTCCATGTTGTGCCCTATTTCTGGTAGAGCAACCAAGGATAGATTTAACCCCAAATAAGAAAAAATTTGCAGATGCTGGAAATCCAAGCAACACACACAAAAACTCAGTAAGCCAGGCAGCATCTATGGAAAAGAACACAGTAGACGTTTCGGGCCAAAACCCTTTGGCAGGATAGGAGATTTAACTTTGAATGCTGTAAGTCTTCTGAATTCCCAAAAGTCGTACAGCCAAGGACTTGAAGTAAAACTTTTTATACACATGCTAGCTCAGACAACAAGAGATACTACATATATCAATGAGCACCAATGCCTTCAGTTCCCTGACTCCCACAATGAGTATGTCCTCTTCAGATGCATTAATATGGTTCTCCAAAATAATCAGGGTTGCCAGAAACATACAAAGCAATAATTTTGTTTTATGTTCCTTCGCCGATGAATAAAATAGAACATGACCTTTAAAGGCTTGCTGATAGGAATGGAGATTTGAATAATGAGATTTACTTCACAGTGACAGGTCGGCTGAAGGAAGCAGCAAGAGGCAGATGGAGGGGAGAGAAGAAAAAGGGGACAAGTATTTCTGCAGTGTTTTAATGCTATAAAGCCAGGGCAGGGCTTCTGAAGAGTAGTTATTCTTTGTCCTGTAGGGAAAACAGCAGCTAATTTGCACACAGCACATATTGTAATGAAATATTGATTAGATAGCCTATCATAATAATATTGGATAGGGGATAAATAGCAGCTGAGAAACTCAACAGATCCTCGTGATAACAATAAAGAAAAAGACGGAGAGTGGGAATCTGAAATAAAGGAAGAAAATGCTGGGAATATTCTGTGGGTCAGGAAGCATCTAATAAGCTGAATGGTTCCAGCAGAGAAAATCAGCGTTGAAATTATTGACTCTTGTTGTCCTTTCTAAAGATATTGCCCGACCTGCTGAGGAGTTTCCATTTCTCTTCATTTCTTCTCTATGTAGTGACAGCAGCTCTCTACTATATCCAGATTTTGGGTGAATGTGGTCTTTGTCTAAATGATGGGACCTCCAATAGTTTGGCACACCGTCACTACTGAGAAAGAACTGCTGATGCCAGAAATTTGAAATAAAGTCAAATATACTAGGATATTCAGCAAGGTGATCAGATGACATGTCATTGACCCAAATATTCACTTTGTTTCTCACTCCATAGATGCTGTTTGACCTGCAGAATATTTCCCGTATTTTCTGCTCTTACTCCCTCAGTGACCCCTTGTAACAGAACGCTGGATTATGCACTCATATCTCCTGAGCTGTGACTGAGAGTTGAAAATGTGACTACTGAGTATGAATGACTTTGAAAGAAAATACTTCCTTGCAAAGGTATTACCAAAATCCAGCATACCCCATAACAATGGAATCTCTCAACAGCAAAGAACCACTTCAGTCACTTCTCAGTAGCTTCATATACAGTACAAATTAATTGCATTCAGTCCTGATGAAGGGTTTCAGACCAAAACGTCAACTGTTCGTTTCCCTCCGTAGATGCTGCCTACCCTCTTGAGTTCCTCCAGCAGTTTCCGTGTGTTACTCGATTCCAGGATCTTTCTAATGTTTTCATTATATTTCATAACCATAAGACATTGAGCATAATTAGGTCATTCGGCCCATTAAGTCTGCCCTGCCATTTTATCATGGCTGATTTATGATCCCGATCAACCCTGCTTCTCCCCATAATCATTGATACCATGGCTAATCAAGAAACTCCACTTTAAATATACCCAATGACTTGGCCTCTGCAGCCACTTGTGGCAATGAATTCCACAGATTCACCACCTTCTGGCTAAAGAAATTCCTCCTCATCTCTTTCCTAAATGGACGTTGTCCTTTTCTGGACCTGTGCCTTCTGGTCGTAGATCCCCCCCACTATAGGAAGCATCCTCTTCACATCCACTCGCTTTAGGCCGTTCAATATTTGATAGGTTTCAATGAGATCCCCCTTTATTCTTCTGAACTTCAGCAAGTACAGGCCCAGAGCCCGTAAGGAACCATTCTCATGAACCTCTTCTGCACCCTCTCTAATGCCAGCACATTTTTTCTACGGTGCTTAAAACTGTTCATAATACTCCAAGTGTGGTCTTTCCAATGCCTTATAAAGCCTCATAATTACAGCCTTGCTTTTCCATCTTAGTCCTCTCAAAACGAATGCTAATATTGCATTTGCCTCCTTGCTACCAACTCAAACTGCAAATTAACCTTTAGGAAACCCTGCACCTCTGATCTTTGAATTTTTTCCTCATTTAGAAAATAGTCTATACCTTTATTCCTTCGACTAAAATGCATGGCCATACACTTCCCCACACTGTGTTGCATCTGCAACTTGGCCTATTCTCCTAATCTAAGTACTTCTGCAGACTCACTGCTTCCTCAACACTACCTGCCCCTCCACTTATATACCTATCATCTCCAGACTTGGCCACAAAGCCATGTTCTGTGACTTCCATTCAGAAAAGGCATTATTTCAAATTATATAATGCTTTACATTTCAAATTGGCTGATACTAAGTTTTTCCGGGTAATTTATTCATGATAAATGAAAATCACCATTAATTTATTGTCTGTTGCACAAATATGTTAATTTTCATTCTAAATTCTTAAACATAAATTGTTCAAGTGAAAATTGTTGGCAAGGAGAAAATTGCTGAAAACACCTTTTCAAATTGTTTCAGCAAATTACCTTTTTCACATCCAGGTTGCTTGTGAACAAAATGGATGCCAGAAGATGCCACAGAGTCCCTTGACCTTGATCTGCCCCTCTATAAGATCAAGTTGATTCTGAACCACAGCTACTTTCCCTCTTAACCATTAGAACTTAATGCCCAAATATCCATCACTCCCAATATCTGAATCTTCGTATGACTCTAGGGAAAAAATTCTAAAGATTCATAACATCTAGGTGACAAGATTCTCCTTATTTTCATCCTAAGAGGATAACAATGAGATGGAAATGGGACAAGTCATCCAGCTGATAACAGAAAATCTATTCGTCAGCGAACAGGATCAATTTATCCACAGAACAAGGGACTATTTTAAAGGGGAAACAAGAACTTTAACAACTCCACCAATAAAAGCAGAGGATTTTTTCCATAAAGATGGAAATAATACACATAAAATCCATCTCAGTTACTTACAAGGGTTCAGTCAGACAGGGGAGGTACACCACCATCTCTAATCTGACTCACAAAAGTGTTATCTCTAAATGCAGTATATCTTGAGCCACTGTCTTTGGGCTTTAGACTCTCTAGCCAGAAGTGGCAATCTACCCTTCCAGTAAAATGACTTAAATTCCATGACTTGGGACCGGATCAAGCCATAGGACAGTGAAAATAAAACTATAGTGGCTGAAAATCTGAAATAACTATGGCAAATGCTGGAACCAGCCAGCAGGTCAGGCAGTATAGATTTTTCTTTCCACAGATGTTTGCTGACTTACTGAGTGTTTCTAATGTTTTCTATCTTTATCTCCTCGTTACAACCTACTAGCCTCAAGAATCACTTTGGGTGAATGTCCGCTGAGGCTTGTTGATGAAAACTGTGCATAATGCTTCTCATGTCTTTTCAGCAAAAGGCCAAAATACCTTCTCAGTTACTTATTTTGCTTGCTGGTTAAACTTCTGTGTTTTACTTATAACAAACTTGGACTCCTCTGAATAAGAACATGGTTTAGTTTCTCATTGGATGAACCACATTGAGGGTAAAATTCAACCTCTGTGGGTTAACTCTAAACAATGGCCAGTACAGCAACGAGCACACAAGCCCAGAACAAAACAAAGTGACGATCATGTACTCAATTTATTTGTTTTGAATAAGTCAAATTCCTCAGAGAATTTATTTTTATATTCTTCCAACCAAACCCAAACTTTCCTTCATGAAACTCCATCTGTCATTACTACCCCAATCACTTTGCTTATCCATATCAGTTTACAAATTCACAGGCACTTTCCCACCTTGCTCTGTATCATTCATAAATCTGAATATTTTAAACTTAGTTCCTTCATCTAAGTTATTCACGTAGGTGGTAAGTACTTAAGGAGCTGATCCTGGTACAATTCTTCAATTCATTAACTGGAAACAACCCATTTATTCCTCCCCTGTTTGTTCTGTGCAATGAATCTGCCTATGTAGTAACTCCAACCTTATGATTTTAGTTTGTGCAGTGTTTTGGGGGCATTTTCAAAATGCCTTTATAATATCTAGATATATAACATCCATAGGTCTCCCTTTATCCTTCTTGATAGAAACATAGAAAATAGGTGCAGGAGTAGGCCATTCGGCCCTTCGAGCCTGCACCGCCATTCATTATGATCATGGCTGATCAACCAACTCAGAACCCCGCCCCAGCCTTCCCTCCATACCCCCTGACCCCCGTAGCCACAAGGGCCATATCTAACTCCCTCTTAAATATAGCCAATGAACTGGCCTCAACTGTTTCCTGTGGCAGAGAATTCCACAGATTCACCACTCTCTGTGTGAAGAAGTTTTTCCTAATCTCGGTCCTAAAAGGCTTCCCCTCTATCCTCAAACTGTGGCCCCTCGTTCTGGACTTCCCCAAGATCGGGAACAATCTTCCTGCATCTAGCCTGTCCAATCCCTTTAGGATCTTATACGTTTCAATCATATCCCCCCTCAATCTTCTAAATTCCAACGAGTACAAGCCCAGTTCATCCAGTCTTTCTTCATATGAAAGTCCTGCCATCCCAGGAATCAATCTGGTGAACCTTCTTTGTACTCCCTCTATGGCAAGGATGTCTTTCCTCAGATTAGGGGACCAAAACTGCACACAATACTCCAGGTGTGGTCTCACCAAGGCCTTGTACAACTGCAGTAGTACCTCCCTGCTCCTGTACTCGAATCTTCTCGCTATAAATGCCAGCATACCATTCGCCTTTTTCACCGCCTGCTGTACCTGCATGCCCACTTTCAATGACTGGTGTATAATGACACCCAGGTCTCGTTGCACCTCCCCTTTTCCTAATCGGCCACCATTCAGATAATAATCTGTTTTCCTATTTTTGCCACCAAAGTGGATAACTTCACATTTATCCACATTAAATTGCATCTGCCATGAACTTGCCCACTCACCCAACCTATCCAAGTCACCCTGCATCCTTTTAGCATCCTCCTCACAGCTAACACTGCCACCCAGCTTCGTGTCATCCGCAAACTTGGAGATGCTGCATTTAATTCCCTCATACAAGTCATTAATATATATTGTAAACAACTGGGGTCCCAGCACTGAGCCTTGCGGTACCCCACTAGTCACCGCCTGCCATTCTGAAAAGGTCCCGTTTATTCCCACTCTTTGCTTCCTGTCTGCTAACCAATTCTCCAACCACACCAATACCTTACCCCAAATACCGTGTGCTTTAAGTTTGCACACTAATCTCCTGTGTGGGACCTTGTCAAAAGCCTTTTGAAAATCCAAATATACCACATCCACTGGTTCTTCCCTATCCACTCTACTAGTTACATCCTCAAAAAATTCTATGAGATTCGTCAGACATGATTTTCCTTTCACAAATCCATGCTGACTTTGTCCGATCATTTCACCGCTTTCCAAATGTGCTGTTATCACATCCTTGATAACTGACTCCAGCAGTTTCCCCACCACCAACGTTAGGCTAACCGGTCTATGATTCCCCGGTTTCTCTCTCCCTCCTTTTTTAAAAAGTGGAGTTACATTAGCCACCCTCCAATCCTCAGGAACTAGTCCAGAATCTAACGAGTTTTGAAAAATTATCACTAATGCATCCACTATTTCTTGGGCTACTTCTTTAAGCACTCTAGGATGCAGACTATCTAGCTCTGGGGATTTATCTGCCTTCAATCCCTTCAATTTACCTAACACCACTTCCCTACTAACATGTATTTCGCTCAGTTCCTCCATCTCACTGGACCCTCTGTCCCCTACTATTTCTGGAAGATTATTTATGTCCTCTTTAGTGAAGACAGAACCAAAGTAATTATTCAATTAGTCTGCCATGTCCTTGCTCCCCATAATCAATTCACCTGTTTCTGTCTGCAGGAGACCTACATTTGTCTTTACCAGTCTTTTCCTTTTTACATATCTATAAAAGATTTTACAGTCTGTTTTTATGTTCCCTGCCAGTTTTCTCTCATAATCTTTTTTCCCCTTCCTAATTAAGCCCTTTGTCCTCCTCTGCTGAACTCTGAATTTCTCCCAGTCCTCAGGTGAGCCACTTTCTCTGGCTAATTTGTATGCTTCTTCTTTGGAATTGATACTATCCCTAATTTCTCTTGTCAGCCACGGGTGCACTACCTTCTTTGATTTATTCTTTTGCCAAACTGGGATGAACAATTGTTGTAGTTCCTCCATGCAACCTTTAAATGCTTGCCATTGCATATCCACCGTCAATCCTTTAAGTGTCATTTGCCAGTCTATCTTAGCTAATTCACGTCTCATACCTTCAAAGTTACCCCTCTTTAAGTTCAGAACCTTTGTTTCTGAATTAACTATGTCACTCTCCATCTTAATGAAGAATTCCACCATATTATGGTCACTCTTACCCAAGGAGCCTCTCACGACAAGATTGCTAATTAACCCTTCCTCATTGCTCAAAACCCAGTCCAGAATAGCCTGCTCTCTGGTTGGTTCCTCGACATGTTGGTTCAAAAAACCATCCCGCAAACATTCCAAGAAATCCTCTTCCTCAGCACCTTTACCAATTTGGTTCACCCAATCTACATGTAGATTGAAGTCACCCATTATAGCTGCTGTTCCTTTATTGCACACATTTCTAATTTCCTGTTTAATACCATCTCCAACCTCACTACTACTGTTAGGTGGCCTGTACACAACTCCCACCAGCGTCTTCTGCCCCTTAGTGTTACGCAGCTCTACCCATATCGATTCCACATCTTCCCGGCTTATGTCCTTCCTTTCTATTGCGTTAATCTCTTCTTTAACCAGCAACGCCACCCCACCTCCCCTTCCTTCATGTCTATCCCTCCTGAATATTGAATATCCCTGAACGTTGAGCCACTTGCTTGTTACATACTATGAGAACTGAATCTATTTATCAACTACACTGAATGTAACTGATGTCAGGTTAACTGACCTTCAATTCCCATTCTTTTCTCTCTTTCTGCTTTCTTGACTAGCAAATTTACATTTCCTTTCTTCCAGTGTCTGAGACCAATCTATACTACAGGAAATTTTGGAAGATTACCGCTTAGGTATCCATCATCATTACAGCCATATCTTTTAGATCTTTATTTTGGAGAATTACTGGTGCAGAAAATTTGCCAGATCTTTGCTTTATTTTTCCAGATTTTTCTGTTTCCTGAGAATAATTATCTTCAGCTTTTAACTGCCACAAGACAATTAGATCTGACTACTTCATTGAAATTATCTTCTACATTAAAGACATACAATATAATTTTTATTTAATATCTCTGCCATTTATTAATTTTCCATTCTAATATTCTTGCCTTTATCTATTTATCTCTGAATGATATCTTCCTTTAAATTGGTTATACATTTTCTTTCATATATTGCTTGAATCAATTCATATTTTCTCTCTCAAACACTTATTTTTGCCCCTTTTCCTTGATCCATAACTTTCCCAACAACCATTATTCTTGGAAGTGATCAAAACATCTTCTTTTAATCTAATATTATCTCAAGTCAGAAATAATTACTTTCCTCAAAAAACCTTTATTTTTCACTGAAATATACAATAACAGAAGTTCAAAAATATTATTTTAAGTGCTTCTCTTATATGCAATACTGTGCGAAAGTCTTAGGCCCATGTTTAAAAAATCTGTATAGTGAAGGTGCTTTCAAAAATAATGAAATAAAAAGTTTCTAATTATCAAAAAAGGGCTATAAATAGCAATCAATAGTAAAAAAAAATGAAATTAAATCAACATTTGGTGTAACCACCCTTTGGCTTTAAAACTGAATCAATTCCCTTAGGTGCACTATCGTGCAGTTTTATAAGAAAACCATTTTGTAGGTTGTTCCAAGCATCTTTGAGATCATACTACAGTTCCTATGCAGACTTTGGCTGCATCATTTGTTTCTGCCTCTCCAGGTAATCCCAGACAGCCCTGATAATTTTGAGATCAGGACTCCGTGGTGTCCATACCATCTGAAACCATATAAAAAATCTAGTCTGTCTAAGACTTTTTCACAGTACTGCAGATATATATTTTTTTTGTTTTTTTAAAATTTTCATCCCAAACCTGCAGTACCTTACTGAATTATTCATTATATCTATAGAAATGGCTTTTTCAAGTTCAAGACATTGTTCTATTTGTCCCCTTATGAGCTGTGTTGCTGGATTTTAACAGTGTAAAGTTTTGACTGTAAATGGTAATGCAGTTGACCTGGAAAGCAATTGAAAGTATTGTATAAAATGCAGTTTATAAAAATTACTTTTCTTTCAGGTACACTGGTTTCTGGAATATTGTTATATTTAACTGTCAAGCATGAGAAAATTGCAATTTTTAAAAATTATTTACAGAAACTGCATTAAAAATTGCTGGCTATAATTGAGGCAGTGTTTGACAATCTTCTGACCTTTCCCAGCCATACTCCCAACCACCTTCCCAATCCCACCCCTGGAATGTAGGAAATACTCAAACATTGGTGATACTGGTAAATAAAAGGAATGAATCAGAAAATAGTCCACAAGGTCTAAGAGGAAGGACTTCACATGAAAGATGCAGCTCCAATAATTAGCTCTTTTGTTTTATTTTGTGGGTCTGTTGCTTCAGATGAAAGCTTGACATCTGGAATGAGTCCAGAACCCTCAATAAAAAGATTCCCTCTATGAATGCTGCACCTTATTAAACCATGTCACCTGAACTGATGGCATGAACATCAAGTTCTTTAACTTTTGGTAAGCGTTCCCCTTTGTCCCTTATTTCCCCTTATTCTACCATTCCCCATCACCCCATCTTTTCCTTTTGCCCGCCCTTTCCTTCAGCTCATCACCCATCCATTCCTCTCACCAGTTTCCCTAATCATCTCATTCCCTTTATTCCATAATCCACTGATCCCTCCTGTCAGATTCCATTTTCTTTGCCCCCTTGTCACTTCCATCCTTTAATATCCTTATATCATTCCCATTCATAGTTGTTCCCTCACCACCCTATCACTCCCTTCACCTGGACCAACCTATCACCTGCCACCCCTTCCACCTCCACTGCCCACATTTGTATATTGCTTCTCTCCCTTCTTTAGTTTCAATCCTGATGAAGGACCTCAACCCAAAACATCGGCTGTCCTCTTCCCTCCATAGATACTGTCTGGCCTGCTGAGTTCCCCCAGCTTTTTCTGTGTGTTAAACAACACCATGCTTGTTTTAAACAACACCTGGTTTAAAAACTGCCTTATTTTTTCTATCTTCATCTCAGTGGTACAGAATATCACCATGGTGTGAAAACCATCTGTTTATTTAACGTTATCTTCATTATGCTGCTACTCCTTTCTGCTGCTACACATTTCAACCCAAGGTAACTAATTTTTACAGTACTCCCACTTCATTCTGAGTTGGCGAGTCCTAAGCCAGCAGTACTACTAATATCACCTATGACAGAAAACTGAATGAAAAAAGAAAAATTGGAAACACTCACTAGGTCAGCACAACCTGAGTATTTCCAACTATTTTTTCCCCTGTATATTTCCTCCTATTAATTGTCTGGAAATAGGAACGGATGTTCAAAATGATGGTGGAAGACTCAATAAAGATTACATGAAGTCATATGTTGCGAATATTAAAAGGCACCTCCCCTGATAATCTTCTCCACAAATCTTCTATGATGTATGTACAGAATGATAAATTTATCCAAACTCTGGAAAACTGGATGGATTATATTGAGGATGTTTACTTAATACGTGCATGGAAGCTCTGGTAACAGATGGCACAAATATATGCCTCCCTAATCTCCATGTCCTTTGACTCTTTTGTAGACCAAAACTTTATCTTGTCCCTGAATAAATTCAAGCTCAACATCCACACCCTTGTGGGGCAGATAATTCCAAACATTTAGAACCCACTGAGGAAAACAGTTCCTGGTCATCACCACATCAGATAGACAGCCCCTTATTTTGAAAACATGCCCTCTGTTTTTGATTCTCCCATTAGAAGAAATATTGTCTCATCATATACTTGACCAATTTTCCTATAGATTATGCCAAAATGCATCCTGATATTCAGGTTTAATTAATAACAAAAATCTATACTCCTATCTTTGTGCTCCTTGGGTATATTCCAGATTCTGTGACAATAGAGTGTAACCTGATCAAGCAGGTCCTCTAATATTAATTATAGTTATGTTAAAATGATGAATCAGCATCACTATTGTTTCATTGTTGTACATTGCATCCGTCGCTGTACACTGAAACACTGACTAAAATGTTTCCTCCAAAGCTCTCCTTTAAAATTGTAAGTTATTTCATTCTCTTATTCAGATACAATTTATTTTTCATACAACCATTCAGCCCATCATAGGTATTCTTGTTCTCTGAAGGAATTATCTATCCAATTATTTTCATTCCTTTGCTCTTTTCCCATCGCCCGCTGCATTTTCCATTTTGAGCTTTTGTCCCATTTCCTTTTGAAATGTACTATTTAATAGGCTTGCAGACGGTACATGATGACCATAACAACCCAATGAATGAAAATAATTAAATTGATCATTGTATACTTTACAATGAATGTCACTGTGTTATGCACAGATACAAGACTTCAGTAACTCCAAATTGGTACGCATCAGTTAATGCCTGCTTTCAACTTTCTTTCTTGCAAAAATGTCAACAGCAATTTTGGATATACTCATTAATTTGATTTACCAAATGGCTTTGATTGACCATTTCCCAGATCCTAGCTTCTCTGACCTTGCAGATATTGCTTCCAACTGAATCATCATTTTCTTTAATTGGTGTAGGCCGCAGTGGGAAACATGCACTCTAGTCCTTCTAAAACACAAAGGTCAGTTAATGATTTAATGATCTGTGCTTGCAAAAGGGAATGTTGAAAGCAGGGAATGGTCTTTCATTAGCTGATAAGATCCTTAATTCCTAAAGTCATATATGAGGCACTAATGATTACAAAGTGGACACAAACATATTAGTGAATTAGAATATACCTTAAACTAGCTGGGAGGCAATTTGATAGGGAAGATAACAATCACTACAGAATCCCCCTCAGCTTCAAGTACATTCAAACCGCGTAAGTGCTGTTTAAATATAAGCAGCTAAATCTGGACTACATCTAGTTTACTCAGAAGGCTAAAGCACTAGAAATCATTTCCAATAATCACGACCCACAGAACATAAATTACTTTACAGGTGATACAGACAATCTTTTACTTTCTCAAGATAATTGACCTAAAACATTCACTTTCCCTCTCCACAGATGCAGCCTGATACACTGAGTCTCTCTAGCCTTCTCTGTTTCTATTTTGCATTTGTGTTTGTGAGTTTGGGAAGCTTCTGGCTTTGATTCTACACTACAATGTTGAAGAAGCGGGTATGAAAGACCGGCTGTTCCTTTCTTGGCCATAAATCTGTACCTTGTTGCTGCACCTATCAACATCCTAGTTACACAAGAATCAAAGTGTGAATGAACTGAGTAAATTCCTACACTTTGAGATATTATGTACCATTCAAACCATAATGAAAGCAACTTTCCCCAGCTTTAATTTCCTCGAACTGATGGAATTATTATGGTGCATTGAATTTAGTTTTTCAAAATTCCTAAGATCCAGGGAAGATTCCAAATGATTGTTGATAAATCTAACTGCATCTCTTTTACTCAACAAGGTATAGAAACAGAAAACACCAAACTAATGGGCAGTTATGTCACTGTCAGAATCTCAGAGGCTGTTATGGCAGCTCAAATGAAAAAAATTGAGGTAATCAGGCAAAGTCAACATGTCTTTATCAAAGTGATATCATGTTTAACCAAACTATTGGATTTCTTTGAGGAAATTACATGCACTTTGGATAAATAGGAACTAATAAAGCACTGTAGTTAAACATTCAGAATATATTTGATTAGTTGGCGCATGAAAGGATATTGTGGAAGTTCACAGTATAGGAGGTAACATTTTGGCATGGACTGAAGATTGGCGAACAGGAAACATATTGTAGGTATAAATGAGTCATGATGTGACTGACTAGATGTAGCAACTCTCTGCCACGGTACTAGGACCTCAAGATTTTACAATTTATATGAATAACTTGGATGAAGACGCTGAATACACAATTTGACCATAACATGAAGATAGGCAGGAAAATAAGCTGTTTAGAGAACATAGGGGGATGACAAAGTGACATAGATAAGTAAAAGAACAAAGATTGGAAAGAAGTGTGAGAAATCGTGAAATTGTGCATCTTTGCAGGAAGAATATATAACTTGCAAAGGTTTGCAAAGTTCTGAGGTACAGGAGGATTGTGTGCCTTGGTGTAAAAGTTATAAAAGTTTTTTTTGTAGAGGTACACCATGCTGGTTATAACTTTTAGCTAGGAGAACTGAAGACAAAAAAATAGGGATATGCTTCAATTATATTGCACACTAGTGGGAAGCATCTGCTTCACTGTGTACACTATTGGTCTTTTTATTTTTGGAAGAGTTTCAAGGTACTGAAAACAGTTCACAGAAGGATCATCTTACGAAGAAAGGTTGGACAAGTTAGGCTGGAGTTTAGAGAAGTGAGGGGGGTTTGATTGAAAAATGTAAGAATCTGATGGATTTTGACAGTGTGCATGCATTTGGAGAGAATGTTTTCTCTCAAGGGAGCACGTAGAAGTAGGTTTCACTGTTTGAAAATAAGGAAAACATGAAGCATTTTATTTTCCTTTAGGCCTCTTTTCCTTAAAGAGTGGTGGAAGCAAAGTGTTTGAATATTTTTTGAGACAAAGGTAGACAGATACTTGATAAACCAGCAGGCGAGCTTGCACTGGGTGTATGGTGATGCAGAAATAAGATTATGATCAAATCTGTCAATTTTTTATTAAATGGTGTGGCAGATTCAAAGGGCTCCTGCTCCTAATGTGTGTCTCTGCATACTTGTAATTGAAGCTAAAGAAAATCAAGCATTCCGCATCAACAGTAGGCTTGTACTTTCCAGAAGTAGGTCTCCAACATTGGTTTCCTATATTGATAGAAAAACATCACTTAACATCAGTTTAAAGAGGCCCTCCATTATAAATGGCCTTTTGGTAATGATTCTCTTGCGCTGGCAAAGTCAGAAAAGCCGAAGCATTAACACTTTTCTGCATCAAGTTTTCAAGGACTTATGATTGCCTGCGTGAGCTTTGCTTTTTGTTTGTTAGGTTTACCTTCTTAACTATTGAAGCAGACAATAAGTTAAAAATTTCCTTCACCTTTCATGTGCAGCACATCTTTCAATCAATATTTCTGAACAGCACTCTGAACAAATCACGCACCCAGCTGTGCACGTGGAGAGAGAAGTGATGAGACAACGCTGAGGAAGACATCAAATCTCTTTTGATATCTAAATGGGGCAAAGGCTTAAGTGTCCCTTCCAAATTCTAAAACCTCTCATGTTTCATTTTGAGGCACAAAAGGAGCAGTGGAACAAAGGGATCAAAATAGAAGTTTTGCACCCTAAACCTTTTCAATCCAGCTCAAACACTGATTGCTCCACATTCCTTGTTCCTGATAAGGGTTCACGTCTCAATTTATAACAAGAATCGTCTGTGTTAACTCTGAGAGAACACAGCAAGAAAAAAAAATTACATTGTACAACAACCAGTCTTGTTTTGAGAAACTGCTCACATTTATGAAGTCCTTGGTGCGGAAAGTCAGGCAGCAAATGACTGCATCAGATCTGGCACCAAAGGCCATTAATTTCATGTTATGTTTCCATGTGTTTGGGATTTATTAATTTAATTTTACACTGTTGAACAACAAGGTTGACACCCGTGTGCTCGGCAGGTCTGATCATGATCCGCGCCACAGACGCCATCATTAGCATGGCCTTAGTGATGCTGAGGCACAATTAATGCCTGGTTCATTTTTACAGCTGGTGAACTGCTCCATTAATTCACCAACGCCAGCATCAGTAATTGACTTTCCTGACATGATTTCTTTGTGAGCACTAGGGAGAAGGGGGAGGGAGCTACAGAGCTACTGGGTAGGGTGGGGAGATGGCAACAATATCAGTTACAGCTAACCAAAACATGGGCTCAGCAGCTTACCGACAGTATTACAGCGTGGCAGGTCCCTCCGATCAAATTCCCCCTTGCATGGTGATTTTATTTGAAATTATTCGGGCCAGGGAAACTGCACTTATTTCCCATTTATGTAACAACATGACAGAACAGAACAGAACAGGAGCAGACCATTCACCCCTCAGCCTTTCTCCTTGCCCAATCTTCTCCCTCATCTCCATCATCCTGCATACCCCATGATTCACTCAGCAATCAAATATATATCATCAATCTCTTACCTGGATATAGATTGAGACTTTCAAAGCTCTGCTGATAAGAATTCAAAAATATCACCATCTGTTGAGGAAAGATACTTCTACTCATCTCCTACCTAAATGCTGATCATTTATTCCAATTTAACTCCTCTGGTTTTGATTCATCTGAACCAGAATAAGCCTATAGAATACCGATCTCTAACTCAACCTCAATTCAGCAAGCCTTTGATCTCAAGATAGAGGGAAAGCAACAAAGAGTGATCCAAAATGTAAAGGAAATAAGGCAGAAGGAAGAAGGTTTCCAATTGTGAGCATCTCAGAAGGAAGTCAGCTCAAGGGGAAAATCTGTAGGAATATTAAATGGTGTCATCAATATTTGATATTGCAGTGCTGTAATGAAGAACGATGGGAAACAGGGCCAGAGGATATAAATCTAAATTAGTTAAAAAAACAAATTAAAATAAATATTAGGAAGTGTGTCTTTACTTGGAAAATATCACGTGTGCAGAACAGTCTCAGTGACAAACACGAAACAATACTTATCAAAAGCTGGACTGGAAAATTCAGCCCTGTTGAAGAAAGTCTCAGCATCAACTCTCAGCAAGTACAAGAATAGAAATGCCGCCATCTGCAGTTTTCATAAAATAAGGCATTTTTTAAGGGAAAACACAGTCATTTCCTCTAACTTGATCCACAGCTGGCTCTTCCTTGCTTTTGGAACATACAGGTGTACAAAACTGACAGGCAGGGGAAGACTGGCTGCTCCTTTAACAATGTCTCACCTTGTGATGGTCAGACTAGCATAGTTAAAGTCTTCTTCTACTGGCTTCCTTCACACCTTTCACGCATCCCCTTCAATGTTCATGGTTCTAAAGTTCCATTTCTTTCCCTCTAAAATACATACATCTTATTGGCAAACAACAGGAATTCTGTAGATGCTGGAAATTCAAGCAACACACATCAAAGTTGCTGGTGAACGCAGCAGGCCAGACAGCATCTCTAGGAAGAGGTACAGTCGATGTTTCAGGCCGAGACCCTTCGTCAGGACTAACTGAAGGAAGAGTGAGTAAGGGATTGGCTCTTCCTTTACTCTTCCTTCAGTTAGTCCTGACGAAGGGTCTCGGCCTGAAACGTCGACTGCACCTCTACCTAGAGATGCTGCCTGGCCTGCTGCGTTCACCAGCAACTTTGATGTGTGTTACATCTTATTGGTTTGGCTGCATTACCAGTAGTTTGGAATTCCTGGAATTCTGTGTTCCCTTTTCACTCTTGTACACCCCCTTCCCCTGTCCAGGTCCAAATCTCATCTTCTTCTGTGGAAATCCTAACAATTTTCCCACTATAAGTTGGATGTGAAGCTTTCTGCGAGGTGTACACCTTCAAAGGAGGGGCCAGTAATAAGCATGGAGGCGGTACTGAGGTTGTCCAGGGATAGGTGCCACTGGGGCTCTATGGATGTGGACAGAGCAACACCACAGATATCTGGAGACAATGATCACTAGTACTGTGCAGATATAGCAGTCATGGACACACTACAATAGTCCAGGATAGGAACTCAATGAAACTACAACTGTCCAGTAAGATTAGTCTGAGCACTGAGTTATGGAGAGAGGTTGAGCAGGTTGGGATTATTGTCATTGGGATGCTGGAGAATGGAGGGTGATCTTATAGAAGTGTATGAAATCACAAGGGAAATAGATAGGGCCTGTCAGACAACACTGTCTTTTTCCACAAGTTGGGAATTAAAAACCAGAAGGCAGAGATTTATGTGAAAGGGAAGAAATTTAACAGGAATCTGAAGGGCAAACTTTTTTTTATTGGCTTACAGGGCAGAATGGGCCCTTCTGGTCCTTTGAGCCACGCCACCCAGCAATACCCTGACTGAACCCTAGCCTAATCATAGGACAATTTACATTGACCAACTAACCTACCTACTGTTAACTCTTTGGACTGTGGGAGGAAACTGGTGCACCTTGAGGAAACACACACAGTCACGGGAAGAACGTACAAACACCTTACAGGAAGTCGCAAACAACAGGAATTCTGCAGATGCTGGAAATTCAAGCAACACACATCAAAGTTGCTGGTGAACGCAGCAGGCCAGCCAGCATCTCTAGGAAGAGGTACAGTCGACGTTTCAGGCCGAGACCCTTCGTCAGGACTGACTGTACCTCTTCCTAGAGATGCTGCCTGGCCTGCTGCGTTCACCAGCAACTTTGATGTGTGTTACCTTACAGGAAGTGGTGGGAATTCACCCGGGGGTTGTCAAAAATTTGAATGACCAGACAGGGAAAATAGTTGAACCAGGTACATTGCCAGCATTTAAAAGCTACTTGGACAGATAAATGAACAGGAAAGAGTCCGAGAGATATGGACCATATGTGGGCAGATGGGACTAGCTTCGATAGGGATCTTGGTTGGCATAGACTATTTGGGCTGGGTTGCCCATTTCTGTGATGTATGACACTATGACATAGGTCACAAAGCAGGTAAAGAACAGAACTCTGTAACTTATTAAAATACAAGGGCAGAAGAGTGAATCAATTGCCTTGCAATCAATTCAGATGCCCAGAATTACAAGCTCTATAATTGAAATCACCGTGACTCACGACAGTATTTGCAAGGATATGATTTACATCAATCATGCCCATACTGTCATTTCAATGTAAGTCTAATGAAAACTACAAGAAACAGTAGGAAAATGCACAAGCTGTTTCAAAGAAGCAATCGTCAGCCTTCCGCCCTGCCAAAGCTTAGCTAAATAGTCCATCTGCAGCTTCACTCTCAGTTTAGAAGTAAAAGAATGTCATTCAGCTCTTCAGGCCTAGAACCAACCATTCATTTAGATCCTGGTGAATCTGTCCCTCAACAATATTTTCCCTCTTAATATCCATAATGAACCAAAATATATGCACCACAAAGCAAAACAAATCCTATGCTGGAAATCTGAAATAGAAATAGAAAATGCTGGGAACAATCAGCAAGTCGAGCAGCATCTGTGGAGAGAGAAATAGAGTTAATGTTTCAGTTTGACAAACTCTAATTAGACTTGGACAAAATCAAACAACAGGCAAGTTTTAGGTTGCGGAGATGTAAAGGAGGCTCTTTGTATCCCTTTCATTTTACCCTGATCTTGTGAAGGATTATCAACCTAAAACATTGTTTGCATCACAAAAATTTCTTGTAAACTTTAATTGCTCCAGTCTTCACAAAAAGCTTTTAGAAACGAAAATTTCAGATTACCGCTAAACTTAATGTGAGAAAGTGCCTCCTATTTTCTTTCTAAATGGCTGTGCTCCCATTTTAAGATCAAACCCTTTTGTCGTAAAATCCTCCTCCAGGTGACTCAGTTGCTTTCAATCACTCCCTTACACATCTTGAGTTTCTCCTTTAAGCTTCTAGAAGTCTTGGGTTAAGGCTCATTTTAATGGCCCACCTTTGCTTACAATTTAACACTTTAATCCTGGGAAAGTTCTGCAAATCTAATTCCTTCCACTCAAATTAAATCCATCTTTCCTGTTAAACAGTAACTTTTGGATTAATAATTCTCCATAGATGCTCTTCATTGGTTTAGGCACTCAAAATTGTCTTAAATAAGGTGCTACACTCAAATTACACAGCAGCAGACATTCAGTCATATACTTGCACAGATTTGGTTATGTACCCAGTCACACATCTGGCAACATGCTTGGTCACACATCTGATTATATACCCTATCACACATCAGTTACACACCTAATCCAATGACACAAATATACATCCATTTACACATTTAATGACATATATTGTACACATCCAGTCACACATTCAACATACACCCATTGACACCACCAGCTACATATCTAGCTTGGATCTCTGGGAGAAAAGGGGAAAGGGAAGTGAACAATGAGATAGAGAAAAAGCAAAATATTGACAACAGATTTTGTAATTAATATCCCAACCCAGCAAAATTGGTGTCTGCCATGTTCATTACAGGATAATACCATTCAATAACTATTCATAGAATATTATGAAAGCTCATATTTTAATCCCCTCAGGAAATAATCAATTGCACAGAATAGTTTTGCAAAGAGTTTACTGAGTTACGAGGAGGTCATATGGCTTTACTGAAATCAAATGATTCTTTTTCCAAGTTGATGCAAATGCAGTTCAAGAGAGAACGTGCATTTGCAAAGTGTTTTTATATTATCTGGAGATGTCACGGTGCTTCAAAGGTCACCACTACTTTTGAGTCAGTCACAGTTCACTTGACAACTCCCACTTCTGATTCAAAAGGTTGTGGGTTCAAGTTCAGTCTAAGCACAGAACCCCAGTCTGTCCTTCATGCCTTGCCAATGGAGTGCCACATAGTGGGGACCACTGCAGTCCAAAGAGGAAATTCAAACCTCATCAATCCCTTTAACGAATGCAAAAGATCTCCTTCGACCACCATACTTAGTTACTGAAAGATATATAGGGAGTATTATCGCCAAAGCTTTGCCCAATATATATTCCTTAATTGCCATCATAGAAGCAGATTTTTAATTTGTTAATAATGGCTTTGCGCTAAATACAAATAGCTTCTGCATTCCGATATTACAGAGCAGAAACAGTCTGAAATAAATACTTCATTACCTATATAGTGTTCCGGGAGGCCTGAAGTCAAAAGCACGGAAAGTAGAAGACGTCGCTTTCTGATTTGTCCAAGTTATGCACAGTCCCACAAACAACAAACACTTGAAAAGCAGGTCATTTGCAAATGTTGGTCAGGGCAACATGGAAAACTGCTCCGCTTTGCTAAGAAAAACTGTTCTTTACAGCTCAAGTAAAGAACAGAAGGGTAAGATTTGTTCAAAACTACACAGGAGTATCAAACCACATTGTGCATGCCAGCCCTGCAAAAGGCACTTGTTCAATTTTAGCTGTTGTTATGTGTTATTATTCGAGATATTAGACATTGGGTTGGACTATGTAAGCATTTAGAAAGGTACTGGCATTTATAAGTCTTCATAGTCAGCAATTGACATCTACAGTGGCAGTCCTGATGCTGACACTGAACTAATAATCCAGGTATATCCAGGGTATGTAAGTCCAGTGGCAGGTGGACAATCTAAATATGTCTTGCATTAAAGGGAAATAAAACATCACCAATCATAGTGTTGGTTAGCACAACTGATTCAGTAATATCCTCAAACTATTGACCTTATTCGCTCCAATTACACGTAACTCCTATCCGTAACAAAACAACCAGATTAGTTACAGTATATTAAGTAGACAACAGGTCACCTTCACAGGGCAGCAACTACCCACATAGCTAGCCCTCACTTTGAGAATGAATTTTTGAATATGCACAAGTGATCTTTCATCTAAACTATGAGAGGTGCTACCTAATATCCCACAGTATTTTACTATCTAAGGAAGAGTGCTTGAAGGTTAAAGCAAAAATCCAGCACCAAACAATGGTCTACTGCATTTCAGTGATTCCTGCTCATTTATTTATTTATTTATCTATCTATCTATTTATAATTTTATTTATTGAGATACTGTGCAGAATAGGCCTTTCCGTCCCTTTGAGCCAGGCCAATCACAGAACAATTTATAATGACCAAGTAACCTATCAAGTGGTACATCGTTGGACTGTGAGAGGAAACCGGAGCACCCTGAGAAAACCCATGCAGTCATGGGGAGAACGCACAAACTCCTTACAGACAGCAGCAGGAATTGAACCCAGGTTGCTGGTACTGTAAAGTGCTGTGCTAACCACTATGCGACCGTGCCACCCTCTGATTCTGATGGATTAATCCAGGAAATTGGTGTTGAGTTAGAAGATTAGCCATATTCTGTCCTAATGGTAAGGCATGCACAAGGGGCTGAATGGCCTGCCTCTGCTTATGTTTCTTACGCTCTTTTGAGGCTTGGACTGCAATTAGCAGGCACCTTAAGAGACTACGATTATATATCAACACACAAGATGATGGAAGTACTTAGTGAGTGAGGCAACAGCTACAGAGGAAAGTCGATGTTTTGGGTCAAGCGCCTTCATGAGGATGGACAAATAGGATGGAGGTAGCCAGTATAAAAAAGGTGAACTTTCAAGAAGATTTTTTACTCTCTCTCATGGGAGTTCTATGATATCCTCACAATGTTCCCCCTCTGCATTTTCCATTTTAGTGCAAATAAACCTCCAAATCAACTTGTGGGAAGAGCAAACCAACATCAATGCCTTCTCCTAGGCATTATCCCCAATACTGAGGTGATGTTCCTTATGTCTGTCATGGATTTTGTTGGAATAGTGTAGACAGGGAGGATAGGTTAGGAGTGGGATGGAGAATATAAGTGACAGATGCCTGGAAACAGAATGATTATCCCCTACATTTCCTGTTACAATAATAAAGTTATATTTTTGCTCTTCGATTATGATTCTGCATTTGAGTGGCATTCGTAATTTTTCTGCTTATTAATACTTTTCCATACAAAGTTCAAGGTTTCAATCGGAAATATCTGAATACCCAATTTAGCCTCTGATACTGGCCATTTCACCATTCATAACTTGCATAACGATCTGTCAACAAGTTACAAGTGTTAACAGTTGGAGAGGAAGATAGCCAGGAACGACTGTCTCGAACATACATGATACAAGGCAACTTCATAGCCAGTCTACTGCCATACATACGGAAGAGGTGTTCTTTTCTGTATGAATGTTCCATCCATCTATCATTGTCACCATGGCAGTGAGAAGGACTCTACAGCTCAGCAGGGTCAGAACTAAAATTCCATGTGCCAGCTCACTGGGCACAATGTTTTAAGTGATCACATTAAGCATTTAACTTCCACAGATATGGCATTTAACTTCCACTAGGTCAAAATAAGCCAAGATTTTAAAAAATAACAAATCAAATACTATGGATGGCAAAATCTGAAATGATTGGAGAGAAATTCAACAGCCAGTTTGCGCACAGCAAGTTTCTACAAATGACAAGGGACTAATCAGCCAGGTACTCTGCTTTTTCAGAAGGTGATTGAGATGTAAATACTGGAATTGTGAAACCAAGGAGATCTTTCCTGGTCTTCTTCAACCCATTCCCTTTACAAGGAAGATGTGGTCACGGTTCAATACTTTTTTTGAAAGGCAGTGCAGTATATCCTTAGTTAAAATACGGGATCATCAGTTTGTGTAACATCTTCAGGTCTATGGATTGATGCTTGTTTTCACAACCTTCTGACCAGGAGAAAGAGTGCTATGAGAGACAGCTTCCATGAGGTTTTGATTGTATGAGGATTGTTTTTAAAAATGCATACCATTCTTAAATACGGATTTTCTTAAGTATTATAGAAGAATTCTGCTTGCAGAGCTTGTGTCATTACATAACACAAGTTAAGTACAGTTGCAGAAACTAAGTGAAGTAAATTGGCTTGGCTTAAGCCCATCACTTCTGCTGGGGCATAAACCACTGACAGCAGCTCGACAGAGTCCTCTGTCCCGGGCCAGTCTTTCAAGTTATCCCAGGTGTAGCCCATGTTTTCCTTCCTCTCCCAGGGATGAGGTCTTTGGAGCTTCTGTTGGTGTTTCTGTAGCACTGGGATTTTACAGGATGGGGCTGCCAACCCCCATGCCCAACCCTCCTCCTTTCGCAGCCGGGCTTGGGACCGTCCATGGCGGAGTTAAAGCAAATTGGCCTCCACCCAAAAAAAAACTAAGTCTGTTGCAAAATGACGGAAAAGATACAGAAAATGCAGGAAGTAGACAGAAGTTCAAGCAATATTGTTAAGAAAGATGCAGTCAGTGTTTCGGGTCAATGGCTTTGCATTAGTGCTAAGAATAGTTAGATCACAAACCTGGTTTAAAGGATGACACAGGAGTGCAGTAGGTAATATCACCGCTTCACAGCTCCAGAGAGTCAGATTCAATCCAGATCTTGGATGCTGTCTGTCTGAAGTGTGCATATTTCCTTTACTTTCACCACCCCTTCCTCTCTTCTGCAGTATAAAATTGGTTTCATTTTTAAATTTTCTTTTTTCTGATCAAAGGTCCTGCTCTATGTCCCTGTTCACAGATAATGCTTGACCTCCAGATTATATCCAACAAAGCATGGCAGGGAGCTCAATCTCATGTGTTGAGTAGCCTGAAATAAGCAAGAGATCCAAGGTGCTCATTGCAGTCTGGACAGGCACAGTCATGCAATTTGAAGTTAGGGATCTCTTTCTTAAGTTAAAAATCAGGTCCTCTAAAGCTGTAAAGTACAATCTATTGAAGGAACTCAGAGGGTTGAGCAGCAGCTGTGGGCAGATAAAAATTGTCATTGCTCTGGGTAAAACCTCTGCATCAAAACTGATAGTGGAGAAGGTAAGAGAGCTGACATAAGAGGAAAGGGAGAGAGGTGAATGAGACAGGGCCATACAGGTGATAGATAGATGGAGAAGGGATGAAAGATGATGGGCAGGAGCAGTCAACTGGGGAGGAGAGGGATAGAGTTGGGAGACAGAGGAAGGTGAGTGATTCAAGGCAGCAGGTATTAATGAAGTTTTGGGGGGGGGGTTGTGACACCCATCAAAGATCAGATAGATTATTGCAGACATAATTTGTGCATCTGATTTAGCAACTGGTGAGGTACCAGAAACAGGGAGGATAGATAATGTTGTTTCCTTATTCCAAGAGGCCAGGGAAGATAACCCAGGAATCTACAGACTGAGGTTAATAGAGGAAAATTATTGGAAAATATTCTAAGAGACAGCATTTATGTTGGAAAGGCAGGGACTGATTAGAAGGAGTGAATATTGTTTTGTGCAGGACAAAACATTCCTCACAAACCTGTTGAGCTTTTTGAGGGGCTAATTAAGAAAATTGATGGAGGTGCACAGTAAATGTGGGTTACATGGACTTTAGCAAGGTTTTTTAACAAAGTTCTGCATGGTAGGCTGGTCCTAAGGAGCATATGGGATCCAAAGTGTGTCGGCAAAGCCAATCCTAAATTGTCTTGGTGACAGGAGGTAGATTGAAGTGTTTGAACATTAAAACTTTTTCAGACTGGAAGCCTGTGACTAGTGGTTTCTGTCAAAGATCAAGTCCTAAATCTTTGTTGGTGGTCATGTTCCTGCTTCCTTAGGATGGTAAAAAAAAAAATGGCATGTCCCCTTTTGACTTTCACCAATGTTTAATTGATGCACCATAGGAAGCATTCAGTCCTGCACACTCTACCTACATCATGGCTTGATATGGCAAATGCTCTGCCCATGACTGCAAGAAACTGTAAGGAGTTGTGAATACAGCTCAACACATTATGGAAACCAGCCTCCACCCGCCCTCTCACCCCATCTCCTCTGTCTGTACAGTACTATGGAAAGGTCTGAGGCACACACACTCATACATGAGTGTGTGTATATATATAAAATCAAATTTTATGACATTTGTGAGTGAGGATAAACCTGATTCTGATACGGGCCTCAATTGTGAACTGAGAGTGGGAAGGGGGCAGGAAAAGGGGAAGGGAGAGAGGAGAGAGCAGGAGGCATCAGAGAGACATTCTGTATGACTAATAAACCAATTGTATGGAATCAAATGACCTTGCATGGTGTCTCAGGCCAGAGTGTGTCTGCACTTGCGCCACCCCTTCTCTGCCCCCGTCCCACACCACAGCGTTCCACCCTTGCCATTCCCAACACCATTTGCTCGCAGCAGATTTAGAAACTTGCTCTCTGCTCATCGAAACCTATTGAAAGGTCTAGACAGAGTGGATGTGGGAAGGATGTTTCCTATAGTGGGTGAGTTTAGAACCAGAGCGCATGGCCTCAGAATAGAGGGACGTACATTTAGAACAGAAATGAAAAGGAATTTCTTACGCTAGAGCAGGGGTCCCCAACCTTTTTTGCACCACAGACCAGTTTAATATTGACAATATTCTTGCGGACTGGCCGACTTGGGGGACCGGGGAGCGTTCAAGTAGGGTTAAACTCACCTCAACATGTCTTTTACGGTTAGGGTTGCCAACTTTCTCACTCCCAAATAAGGGACAAAAGTAGCAGTCGAACCCTGACAAAGGGTCTCGGTCCGAAATGTTGACTGTACCTTTTCCTATAGATGTTGCCTGGCCTGCTGCGTTCACCAGCATTTTTTGTGTGTGTTGACGGGACACTTGTGTTTACCCCGAGAAAGACTACTATGACCATGAAGCCTTGCGCGGGCACCTGTGTGCGCATGCATGACGTGCGTGCCGACTTTCTTTTCCACAAATCAGTTTTGGCTTAATCTTCCCGACTACACTGTACATACATTATTTCTACTTTATATAGGCTGTATACTTATCATATCATTCCTGCTTTTACTATATGTTAGTATTATTTTAGGTTTTATGTGTTATTTGGTATGATATGGTAGGTTATTTTTTGGGTCTGGGAATGCTCAAAAGTTTTTCCCATATAAGTTAATGGTAATTGCTTCTTTGCTTTACGCCATTTCAGCATGAAAGGTTTCATAGGAACGCTCCACCTTAGCAGGGGAAATACGGGACAAACCAATTTAGCCCAATATACAGGATGCCCCGGCAAATACGGGACAGTTGGCAACCCTATGTTCAAGTTCAACAGTGCATGACAGAGAATGAGGAAAGGTGCAGCTGGCTCATCTTGTTTCCTCGCAGCCCGGTAGTACATGCTTTGCAGCCCAGTAGTTGGGGACCGCTGTGCTAGAGTGCGGTGAATCTGTGGAATTCATTGCCACAGATGGCTGTGGAGGCCAAGCCATTGAGTATATTTAAAGCGGAGTTTGATAGGTTCTTGGGCCTAGTTGTTAAAGGATGATGGTTTCCCTCAACCATCAGGCTCTTGAACCAGTGAGGATAACTTCATTCAGCTTCACTCACTCCACCACTGAACTGTTCGCACAACCTGTGGAGTCAGTTTCAAGGAGTCTTCATATCATGTTCTTGATATTTATTGTTTGTGTACTTATTATTATTATTATAATTATTATTATTCCCTCTTTTTTTTAATTCTTTTGTATTTGAGCAGCTTGTTGTCTTTTGCACATTGGTTGTTTGTCTGTCCTGTTGGGAGCAGTCTTTCATTGATTCTATTATTTTTCTTGGCTTTACTGAGTATGCCTGTATGAAAATGAATCTCAGGGTTGTATATAATGAACTTTGATAATAAATTTACTTTGAACTTTAATTGGTCAGGGTGTCAAAGATTCCCTGGCTCCAACCTCAACTCCCGAAAGGACAGACTCATGTCTGCCCTTCCCTGGCCATGTTATATGAAACAACAAGGGCGTCAAAGGTTACAGGGAGAAGGCAGGATAATGGGGTTGAGAGGGATAATGAATCGGCCATGATGGAGTGGCAGAGCAGACTCAATGGGCCAAGAGGCCTAATTCTGTTTCTTTGTCTTAAGGCCGTGTGGCCTAGAACCATGTTTAATATGTTCTATGTTCTAAGTCCTATGTTCTATTTTAAGAAACATTCAGATAGGCATATGATTGAGAGGAAAATGGAAGGATATGGACATTGTGTAGGCAGAAAAGATTAGCTTATTAGCCATTTGACTGCCACTTTAATTGGTTTGGCACAACATTATGGGTCAATGCGCATTTTCCCATACTGTACTGATCATTCTACTGTGTTCACCAGAGTGTGTTTGAAACATGGAACCCTGCCTGAGAGAGTGGTGGAGCCAGAATCTCTTAAAATATTTTTAACGTATCTAGATGAGCACTTAAAAAGCCAACACACAGTAAACTATAGACCAGCTGCTGTATAATGCGATTAATATTCACAGTGTTTTTGTTTTTCTAATGTAAAACTGAGTTTGGGGTGGGGTGGGGAATGTTTGCAAGCTATCCAGACAAAGCAAATGACTCTCAGAAAGTAGAGTGAGAGTTCATTGTGATTACTGCCCACACACATTACTTAATATATATCTGAATGCAACAAAAACTCCAGTTAATAGAAATCCAAAATAAAATACAGTATTTTGGAAATACGCAGTCATGAAAGGAGAAATAGAGTTTTCTGTTTGAAGAACCTTCATTACTGTGTGGATTGGAAGACCCTACAGTGAGGAAAGACATGCCATTCACCAAACTGCCTTTACCACAGAATTTTCAGTGGCATCACAGGCCACTAAAGCCAACATATCGGAAGTTTCAGCGTAGATGCTGGTACCTAAAGCAACAAAGAATTCTGTTGGAGTAATTCAATAAATCAGGCAGAGCAGGACCTGGTGCAGGGTTTCACTGATGGAGACAAAACTGCACAGGCAATGAGGAATCCTTGATAGGAAGATGACATTCATAAGAAGCCTGCTAAATTGTAATCACCAACACAGTAATGAGCCTCTCCACACACCAAACCTAAACACCAACATAGGTCATCAAAGAAGAAGGGTGTCAGCCTGAAACGTCGACTGTTTATTCATTTCCGCTGCCTGACCTGCTGAGTTCCTCCAGCGTTTTGTGTGTGTTGCACAGGTCATCAGAATTAGCTGAGAGCCCAGCTGAGACATAATAATAACCTCACCCCCGCGTTACTGGGCACTGATCACAACAAACTGATGAATCAATGAATCAATCCCTGATCCAAGAACTGAAAAGAGTTGCTATAATATTTTCCAGTGGTCTGCAGCTCACCTTGATGTTCCCTAAGAACATAAAGTTTTTTTCTGCATTCGGTCTGCTGAAAGAATTCAGTGGGTGCAGAAGCATGTGTTGCGCAGGTGGGGGAGAACTGCTGAATTTTTGGGTGGGGTGGAACCACTTCATCAGGACTGCCAGGTAGCTTACATGTGACCATTAGTTGCCAAGTAGCTTACACGTGACAGTTCCTGTCACTCTCATTCAAATTCCAATTTGATAACCCGTTAGTGCTTTTCCAACTCTCAGTCTCTTTAACTTAGGCTACGTCCACACTAGACTGGATAATTTTGAAAACGAAGCTTTTTCTCTTCATTTTGACCCTCCGTCCACACTAAAGCAGCGTTTTCATCCGCCGAAAACGGAGATTTTCAGAAATGGTCTCCAGAGTGAATAAATCTGAAAACGCCTAATATCTGTTGTAGTGTGTACGGGGTAAACAGAGAGATTTAAAAACGCTGTCATGACAACACCACAACAACAATGCTTTTTCTGCTTCTGCTTGGTACTGTGCAAGCACTGCCGTACGGCTGTTATAACACGCAGTCAGTGTGAACGGCGTGAGAGTTAAATTGTAAAGTGAGCTTTTTTGACTGTTTAAAAACGCTGTCATGACATGCCGGGACAGACGGCCGCAGGGTGGCATTTCATTGTTTTCTTGAACGCAACCCCCCACATAACCTAACAATTTCAGAACAGACGGCAACGAGACTGAAGCCAGAAGAGTTAGAAATGTACTCACCAAATACTTTGACCCATAGCTTACTGAATAAATAAGTATACTCACTTTGCCCTGTTTTCTGTCCTTGCTTGTATGAAGGTGGTTTACCTATTTATGCAAGTACTTCTCTGACAATAGATGTGTAACAGCCTAATGTAACATTGTATGGAAATACAAGATAACACTGATGCAGACATGTTTTATACATTTAACAAGGTGCTTTATTAATGCAACAGAGTTAGTCAGTTTTTCAATGTTCCTCGTCAGCTGGGTCATACTGTCTGTGAACTCCCTGTCAGTTGCCTCCATACGCTCCAGTATTTTTTTTAGTTTTAAGTCCTCCTGTGCGAGAGCCAAGAGCAATTCCTTTGAAGTTTTTCTACTCTGTAACTGGACAAACGCGCACCAAGTATACCGTTTCCTCTTCTCTTGTTTTCTGTGTGTCCTGCACATGCCCAGTAGGAGGAGAATCGCCCAAATATCCGCCTAATGTGGACGGAGATATTTTGAAAAATGCTTAGTGTGGACGCCTGTTGTTTTCACTCAAAACCGGCATTTTCAAAATTATCCGGCGTAGGGTAGACATAGCCTTATTCTACCCAAATCCTCCTCCTTGCATCCAGTGGACCTGACACTTTCCAGCTTCCTGGCTTTGCCCTTCAGTGTTCACATTCCATCAGCTGTAACCACTTTTCCCATTCCTGCACACCCCATGGCCCAAGCAACCCCAAAACTCTGAGCCCCTGTACTTCCATCTGGCACATCCTAAATGCAGGGTTTCACCCTAAAACATTGATAATTCCTTCCCTCCCTCAAATGCTGCTTATCCCACTGAGGTCCTCAAGCAGAATGTTTCTTGCTCCAGATTCCAGCATCTGCAGGCTCCTCCTTCCTGCATTAGTTGACTGAATGGACATTCCCACAGATGGAGGTGACGCCTCTGCCTCAATGTGTTCTGGCTGCTGGTATGACCCCACACACTCCTCCCAACTCCACACCATAGCCGTCACCTCTTCGTCCCACCCTCCTACATCACACTGGTCCACTCAGATCTCAGATTCCTAGTTGACCAGGACTTCTCTCCCCTGCAGCCTTTAAAGCTTCTGTAGCAACAATGGGTGTGACTACTCTTGGCTTGTAAGGGGTCTGTATTTTTAAAGGAACGGATCTCCTCAGGTCCTACTCAGCACAGTTCTGAGTGTAAACCATCCAAGTGCCTTTTCAAGAATTATTTTGGTCACTTTACGATTTTAGCCAAGGATACAACTGAGCATCACACAAATCCCAAACTGAAATGGTGCAGTAGTGAGTGTGCCCTTGCATTGTCACACCGCACACATTACAAGGTGCCTGTAAAGAAAAGGACAGCCCTTTAAATACTATGATTTCTGGTTGTATTTCTGTGGATGTGTATGGGAGAACTTTACACTGCACGAAAGGTGTCAGGGAGAATGCAAGCCCTGTAGATAACAGAGAAAATTAATTTCCCGACAAACGTTAAGAAACAAAAATATCTGCGGAAAATTACTATGCCAACTTTCACTTTTTGAAGATGTTCAACCTAAGATTCTTATATTCTTGAATGGCAGCACAGACAATACACAATTGCCTAGCATTTGAACATACTTGGACACTCATAGACTAATATAGTCTCAGTACCCACTAGAATAGTTTAAGCATTTTTACACACTGTGATATATCGTGTTTAGATATTGGAACACACTGATTTGTATGCACTAGCTTATGAAAATATTGGAATCAATAGGACATGGATGTTGTACAAAATAGTGTGATTAAGTACATGTTAATGCTAGAATGTACGATGAATGAATATACTTGGACACCGTCACATATTACACACACACACACACACACACACACACACACACACGGACAGACAGCATTAATACACACTAGGAGAGCATCATCGTTTGTTCACACCTTTACATTCCACCATAATCTCAATATTAACACCCACAAAGAGAGCTCAAGTCTTTGTATGTACAATGATATTGTGTTTGTACACTCTACAATGCACAAGTGATTATATGGACCATGTGACTCCACCGCAACAAGCTCCTGGTTAGACACTCTAGCACAATTTGAAACTTTTACACAGTCGGAATTGGGCACAGATATTGTAGTTGATAGGCAACACTCATTTATTCACACTGGACTGATTGTACAAGTTGATAATACTTGTTTGTACATACTAGAGCATGCCCTGATCTTGTATGCACTTTGAGCTACTGGGTGTTTTCTACACAGTGGGGCTGCCTCACCATTTTTTCATGAAGCTCTTGCATCCATGATTACTAAAGATACAGCAATTTTACCAAAAAGGACAGATACACGTCCTGAAATTGGTTGGACCTATTTTTGGTGCAGTTTGTGTCAAACTGTGGCCCTCAGAAAAAAATTACAAAATAAGTCAAAAGTTATTTCATAACCAGGAAGGGGATTTAAAACACACAGGAATTTTCGTGGTAAAGAGTGTAAATGCAGGGGAAAGTAACAAAGCAACAGTGAAGTGATTATAATATTCTATGAGGAAAAATCTGTACACTAGAGTTGGGGGAGCAATTGCCAGATCTGCCAAGACTAACATAAGAGGAGCCCAGCAGCAGGTGATCCCCATGAATTCCCCCTCCCTTGGAAGAAGAACCCCTGAAGAAGGCAGCAATGTTGGAGGAAATGTTATGCTATCAAAGAGACCACGAGAAGTACTTCTTCCTCTTCCTTTCAAATGGGGACACACACACACAGGGACACGTATCTGTGCATACACAATCATATAGAGTCACAAACACACCATACCCAAACGAACATACCACACCACTCACACAAGCAGAGAGTTCAGAACCTTAAAGATTAAAAGAAATGTAAAGGTGTCTTACATTTAGGATTCATTAATACGATACAGGGGTATGTGGAGTGGAGATGTGAGGCTTCTTGAGTGCAACACATCACCAGGCTGGAGGAGATGAACTTCCTCCTTATAGACAGTTATGCAAGCCACCTCTATGCATGAAGGTTGCACCAGGTCTGCCAAGTCTGGTCATTATCCATGCCTCAACGTGATTACCACATATCTTTAAACTTGCAACGTCATTTGCACATATAGGTGACCTTTCACCTCCACCTCCATCTGGTATGGGAGCAGCCGAGCATCAGACCAGAAGTCCCTACAAATGACTGTGAGAACAGCTGAGAGGATCGTAGTGATCTCCCTACCATCCATCAGGGACATGTATCAGGTGCACTGCCTTAATATTATTATGGATCCCACCCGTCCATCCAGCATCCTCTTTGACTGTCTACCACCAGGCAGGAGACTATGATGCATAAATACAAGACTGCTTAGAATAAGAAACAGTTTCTTCCCCCTTCTGCTGAACTTCCTGCTGCATCAGATTCGAAGTGTCATCGGTTATTTTGTTCTGTACCTTAGAATATTTAATATTAATGCTCTTTATTTTGCTATTTAAGTGTGATTCATCTGTAGATTTTATTCTTAACTTCATAAGTTGTCATGTGCTATGTGTATTATGTGTATCACTGTGCATTACACCTTGGTTCAAAGCAACATTCTCTCATTTCCATATACTGTACATTACATGGTCACGTACGTTATATACATGTATATAGTTAAATGACAATAAACTTGACTTGACTTGACTGTCCCAATCAGGGACATCTTTACAGCTCATCAGGACGATACCATCTTGGGCAATGAAATTGGTGAGCTGGGAATGCATTTTCATTGGTGTCCTCGTGTACCTCCTGTTCCTGCTGGTGATCAGCATGGGTGAATTGTTTCAATATTTATATTCAATAGGATTGCTATGCTGGGGCAGTCACTGTGCTTGTGGACATTGTAACAGGCAGTGTTTGTACACACTAGAGTAACCTCAGTGTTCGGATCCTTGGGAACAGACTCAGTGTTTGTACAGTGTACTAAACATTTTTCTACTAGGCAATGGTTATGCAGATTGTAGGGCTCAGCACTTGTATATACTCTGTACTACATTCACGTTGTGTACACATAATGTTTGCACATACTTAGACACATTCAGATTGTGTACAATTTAGGAAAAAGACAAGCCTAGAAAACCCTTATCTGCTTTGTACTTGCTCCAAAACACTTGGCTTAGCACATTAACACTATTTTAAAATGTCATTAACAGCCTGGGGTTTACAAGATGGTGTCTTTGCTTGATGACACATTCAGGGTACGTCCACACTACGCCGGATAATTTTGAAAACAAAGCTTTTTCTCTTCGCTTTGACCTTCTGTCCACACTGAAATGGTGTTTTCATCCCCCGAAAACGGAGATTTTCAGAAACGATCTCCAGAGTGAATAAATCTGAAAACGCCTAATATCCGTTGTAGTGTGTACAGGGTAACCGGAGATATTTAAAAACGCTGTCATGACAACACCACAACAACAATGCTTTTTCTGCTTCTGCTTGGTACTGCGCAAGCTGTTATAACGCACAGTCAGTGTGAATGGCGTGAGAGCTAAATTGTAAAGTGAGCTTTTTTGACTACAGTATTTAAAAACGCTGTCATGACGTGCCGGAACAGATAGCCACAGCACGGCATTTCGCTGTTTTCTTGAACACAACCACCTAACAATTTCAGAACAGACAGCAACGAGACTGAAGCCAGAAGGGTTAGAAATGTACTCACCAAATACTGTGACCCATAGCTTACTGAATAAATACGTATATTCACTTTGGCCTGTTTCCTGTCCTTGCTTATATGACGGTGGTTCACTTATTTATGCAAGTACTTCTCTGACAATAGATGTGTAACAGCCTAATGTAACATTGTATGGAAATACAAGATAACACTGATGCAGACGTTTTATACATTTAACAAGGTGCTTTATTAATGCAACAGTTAGTCAGTTTTTCAATTTTCCTCGTCAGCTGCGTCATACCGTCCGTGATCTCCCTGTCAGTTGCCTCTGTACTCTCCAGTATTTGTTTTTTTCAGTTTTAAGTCCTCCTGCGCCAGAGCCAAGAGCAAGTCCTTTTTAAGTTTTTCTACTCTGTAAATGGACAAACGCGCACCAAGTATATCGTTTCCTCTTCGCTTGTTTTCTGTGTGTCCTGCGCGTGCCCAGTAGGAGAAGATTTGCCTAAATATCCGTCTAATGTGGACTGAGATATTTTGAAAAATGCTTAGTGTGGACGCCTGTCGTTTTTACTCGAAACCGGCGTTTTCAAAATTATCCGGCGTAGTGTGGACATAGCCTCAGACATGCTATTCCATTGATCTGCTGAAATTTAGGAAGCTACAGGTACTTAGACTCAAAGCTATGGTTTTGGAAGCCAGCAATTAATGAGACAAAACAAGCAGCATTATTCCAATTGATGGCATTCACCCCTCTCCATATTGCCCTGTACCCCAACAACATATTCTCTCTTACATATGTTAATACTCCCCTATGATATATTTGCTATTAACCTACTCTCAGAGCTAAGATACTGCAGCCTACATTTTGGATGTGGAAAGAAATAGTGTATACCTTAGTACTTCTTTTCACATGTTCAGTAAATCACCCTAGCCCTCTTTCCCAATAGATTTTGGCCAATGTGAGTTTTTGTTTCCACAGTGAGGACCCAATTGGTGGTCAGGGTTAAAAACAACAATGTCTTACCTTAAAGCACCAATGTACAGATATAACCCTATTTCTTAACATAGAATAGTCATCAATAGAAGCTTTGAATCATGTTTGTATGTTACATGAACAGTATATTTACCCTTATAGCAAGTCAGATATTACCAAAGAAATCAGAGCATTAGAACATCCCTACATTCAGATATTACTCTAGTGAAACTCTGCCTGATGAAATGTTAGGAACTGAGCTACTGCCCAGACAGCAACTGCAGCCTGAGTTCACAGCTGTCCACTGTTGGACAAGGCCAACAATTACTGCCCAGCCATAATTGATGCTGACAAGATAGTGCTTGCCTGCCATTTTAAAGAACTCCCTCCATGGCAGTCAGAGAGATTCTCAAAGAGATGAGGACTCTCAAAGTTGAAGACAAAGTGGAAAATGGCAGCAAGGAATGGGGAGGGGGTTTTGAGTCAGGAATAGGGTTTTATAGATGTATTATGGTTCCCTACACTCCGATGCAGCCTCTTTGGGGTTTTTGCCCTGTCCTAGGATCAGGCTAGCAGTGGGCCACTGCCATAGAAAATAATTAGAATCATATATCAAATTTTCCAGCCCAAACCCTGCAATCTTTAAAAGCACTGCTCAACTGCAAAGGAACAAATTTTTTCAGTCAACATGACAAGGTGAATCAAAATAAAATTGATGTCTTTGTGGTAATTCTTTTAGCTTATTTCTTTGTTAGGAGTTTGGGAAGATTCAGTATGTCACAAAAGATGCTTACAAATTTTTAAAGAGATTTATGGTGTAGAGCTTTCTGACCGGTTGTGTCACCAGTTGGTATGGAGGCTCCAATGCACAAGATCGCATGAGTCTGCAGACGGTTTTAGACTCAGCCGGCTTCATCAAAGACACGACCTTCCCTACCACTGAGGACATCAAACGGCAATGCCTCGAGAAAGCAGCATCCATCAACCAGCACTCTTACCATTCGAAACATCCCCTCTTCTCATTACAAGCAATGGGGAGCAGGCACAGGAGCCTGTAAACCACACTCAACCATTCAGAACAGCTTCTTCCCCTCCGCAATCAGATTTCTGAATGGTCCATGGACCTTGTTATTCCTCATTTTTACACCTATTTTTGTATTTAAAGAGTAATTTTGTCTTAACGCTATCTGGCTATTGCAAAACAACAAACTTCATATAAATCAGTGATAATGAATCTGATTTTGATCCTGATTCATTCATATATGAGCACAACCTTGTATGTAACATATTTGTACTCCTTTGAATCAACAAGTTACAACATAGGTCATTATGTATATTTTGATTCAATTCCTATCAGTATGTCAGAGCTGTTTCTAACAACATCATCATGTGTACAAAATCTGTGGGATGATTCAAGACAGGACATGACCAGACCAGGTTTCCTCTGGGTTCTAGAAATGGCACAAAGAATTACGAATATGCGGAGTGTCCAGAAAGCACTATTTATGTATATTTTTTCTCTAAACCAGTCTCTGCAGCACAGGTACAGTATTAGTACGGTTTATGACAGATTAGGTCAGAGAGCGTATTATTATCTTTCAGTGCTATTAAAGCTGCACTATGGCTCATTCAGACACTACTTTAGAATTCACATAAAGAGAGAGAACTGCAAATGCGAAGCTTATAAAGTATCATTGCTTGTTTTCCCAGTGTAACACTGCATTGAAACCAGTGTTACAACATCACATCTCCAGATTTGCAGCTAGTTCTCACTGCCGTCAACACTCAGGCAGCAGCTACATCCTTTGCCACCAGTTCCTACAGGGAAGCAGCACGATACAAACAGCACAATTCAGAGACCTCGGGGCATTGATGCAACAGCATGGGCAGGCTGGGGCACACTCAGAACAATGGGAGCAGGGTAGAATATGCTCAGAATAGTGGGAGAGGGTGGAATATTATTGCACTAATAAAAGGGGAGGTTGAGAGGGTCAAGGACATTAAGCAGACTGGAGAAGACCAATCAATCAGGAGAAAGTTCCAGATGCCAGGGCACTGAGGAGCACTTCCAGGAAGGACCACAGCCATGCACTCCTGTGAAAAAGTTGCCATGGTGGGGGCAGGTCTCTGGAAGAAAAAGAGCAGCTTCAGCTTGCTTGCACTGTGGGAGGGTTTAGGATGAAGGCAATTAACCAGTCACCACTCTGTCTATTCCTGTAGCTAAACGCAGGTGATGAAGTCTCTCTGCTTAGCTATGGCATTTGGGTGATCTTCCTTATGTAGCAGAGGGCAAGAGACTTTGAAAAGTGACCAAGAGCAGCGATTTACAGTGATCCTGAGGCAGGAAGCTGAGAGTAACCATACCCTTGACCCCCCTGGGAAAACAGTGAACAGTACAAGTGTGAGCCAGTATTTGAAATAACAAGGTGCCACACATCTCAAGGAGGACCAGGAATTCAGATTGAGGGCTGACTCTTTAGAAAGAACATTATTCCAGTGGAACAAGACTAACTTTCTGAGAGTAAATAAAATCTGTCATTTTTTTTAGAGCAGTGAAGTTGACAGCTGCAAGTAATGTTATTTGAGGAAGGTTTACAATGAAGAAAAACTGTTAAGGAAGAAGGAAAAAAAATATAACTCAGAATGCCATTTACTATCAGGCAAAAAGACACCCAGGAAACACAAGAAGATTGCAGATGCTCAAATCTGGAGCAACAAGCAATCTGCTAGAGGAACTCAGCAGGCTGGGCTGAATCTGTGGGAGGGAAGGAATTGTCAACAATTCCTTTCCTTCCCCCAGGTGCTGCTCCACCCTCTGCATTCATCCAGAAGTTTGGTTGCTTCTAAGACACCCAGATGTGGGTACAGTGTCAAAATAGTGCTACACTGGGCTAAGGTGCCTTCAGCTGCACTGAATTTGTACATAGTATAATTGACAATCTTGCTTGTAGCAGTAAGATCACTAACTGCAACAGAATTTGTGTTTCTGCTCTCACAGAGGCTACCTCTATGCCATCAGATAACAGGACACATTCTGTTCACAATGAGTCACACTCACCAACACAGTTTGTATACATGAAGACGGTTTGTGCCTTCATATGTATTTGCCTAATGATCGGATAGAATCTTGGTAATGCTAAAACAAAACAACATATAACAAATGCGACACACATAAAAGTTGATGGTGAACGCAGCAGGCCAGGCAGCATCTCTAGGAAGAGGTACAGTCGACATTTCGGGCCGACACCCTTCGTCAGGACTCGGCCCGAAATGTCGACTGTACCTCTTCCTAGAGATGCTGCCTGGCCTGCTGCGTTCACCAGCAACTTTTATGTGTGTTGCTTGAAATTCCAGCATCTGCAGATTTCCTCGTGTTTGTGATATAACAAATGCCATAGTTTTCCTCTAAAATTTCATGAAACTGATCAAAGAGAGGCGTGCAACCAGGAAGAAATATTAATTCTGACTTGCACAATCCCTGCAATCACTCCACTGACTTCAGTTCAACAGTCAATGCTTTGTTGAATGGTAATCAGAGAAGGGTGTCAGTTCTTACTCACACTCTCCACAACAGCCACATACACTGTGGCCACACTAGGGCAGAGAAAGGCTGCAGGGGGGAGGGACTGGCTCCCAGATTTGCAGAAGGGGACATTGAAGTGCTCAAAAGTGAGATCCATGTTAGGAATGATGAGGGGATTTGAGATCCAGCAGATTCACATTTTCTGAAGCAATGTGGCAAGAAATTTCATAATCTCACAAGATGTGTCAAGGTGACCTGAAACACTGCATATAAATAGTACTCACTATACAAGCGCACTTGCGCGCGCACACACACACACACACACACACACACACACACATCTAAACGCACACAAATAATAAGGTGGGGATGATAGCAGTGTGGTCTGCAGGCAGCAGATAGGTGCATCAACACTTACATTTGGGGGAGTCACCTGATGTTTCAGCACATTGATGTCCCCTCTCGCAGTCAGTCATTCACCTCCCACCATTTGCTTCTGGAAGCATCTTCCATGACCTACAATCAGCCACCTTAGATGGCTCCAACATTGGCACATCCAGAAGCCTCTGATGTGTCATCAGGGACATCCATGCAGGTTTGAAACAAAAAGGAGCAGTCTTCTACTGTATGGAACACAGTAGAAGGAGGAACACTCTAGTAGCGTTAGACCATCAAAGGAGAGCAGCAACAGAATGTCTAGCCTACAAATGAAATGATTTTCAATAATGTATAATTTTGTTAGAAAGCAATGCCACCACACTAGTAACATTTGAATATGTTTTCATTTGGAGGTCACAAAGTGCACAGATAAATCACACCGATGTAGCAGCTGCTTGCATTGCTACAAGCCCACTAAAGCATCATTTCGCCAGGTTTCTAATTTCTGGTTAACTAGTCTGTGTTCATTCTTGATTGCTGCTTGCCAGAGAGGATGTTTCTGTCATACAAAGGATTTTCTCACAGCAACATAGAACTGAAATGTGAAATAATTCAACCAATGCCATGTCTGTTCTCCTCTGCTTGGTCTAACCTTCCTACACTTTGTTATGTTGTATAAACAAGCTCTGCAGAGCATCCCTTGTGAGAGTCTGAGCGATATGTGCAGACAGCACGTTGAGATGAAACAACTGGGCTAAGGTCTTTGCTCTCCCAGAGTCCTTCCCTCTGTGCTGGAGTAACATCAGCATATGCAAGGGTCAGAGCATTAGTCAGAGGTGACTTCTTGAGCAGTGTAGCACGACACTGCGGAAATCACATCCAATTATTATGAACACGCTCTGTCCGTCCCCTGACGCTTCAACCATTCTTCCTTCTGGTGGTTGTTAGAATAATCTTGTGGTTCAATTGCTTAAAATGAACCTGGAGTTCTGTGAGGGATTTCTGTGCACGGAATGACAGTGCTTTCATTGACTTGAAATGTTAGCCCCTCAGTGCATCCCCTGACACATTCCCTGCCAAGTACATCACCACATTATGAAGTGCATTACCCTCAGCTACAGTGGTCTTGGTGGTGAGCATCCACCATCAAGGTTCAACAGGAAGCCACAGCTTAGAAGCTTTACCTTAAGCTCCATAATGAACCAGATTTGATTAGGAAGCTTAAGGTAAAGGAACCCTTAAGAGTCAGTGATCATAATATGATAGAACTGTGGACCAATGAAGTGGGCTCCTAAGAGGAGAGTGTATTTTGTGTGGAGCTCAGAGTATCATGAGCAAGGTGCCATTCATTAGGAATTACAGGATCCTTGTTGCCAACCATATAAGTAATTTGAGTTGGTGTAAATTTACTGATGGATTAAAACCATACAGGTGGGCTTGCAAAGTAGCCGATGAGCTGCTAATATGCGTCTCTGGACTCTTGTTTTCCTCTAATCGGTGAACTGTGAAAGTGGAAACAATTGGAAAGGCTCAATCTGCATGGGGACTCAGATTATGGAGAAGTTTAGAGGTGTTGGTCTATAAGGGAATCCCTTATTACCCATCCACACA